>NW_027590140.1:704000-1056000 GCF_964213995.1 Mustelus asterias
TATATCACTGTTCCTTCACTGTCGCTGTGTCAAAATCCTGAAACACCCTCTCGAGCAGCACTGTGGGTATACCTACATCACGGGGACTGACGCGGTTCAAGCTCACCACCACCTTCTCAAGACCAATTAGAGATGGTCAACAAATGCTGTTCCAGCCTGCGACACCCACATCTTGTGAGAGAATAAAAATAGATCTTTGCTTGCAGCCCGCTGCTCGAGTTACGAATCTCTTTTTCACACTAGGTACTGCTGGAGAGCTGCAGGTTTGCCTCGAGAGAAAGCAGCCCAGCAGTGGGACATGCAAAGTGGAACTGATGTGTTCCAGCGTGCGTGACTCGGCTGTTGAGTGGTTCAGAGGGAACAAGAAGGTTATCAGTGATCAGAGGCATGAGCTGCAGTTTGGTGGGATGATTTTGGATGTCACACTCGATTCCCAGCTTGGAGAGACGGTTTATAAATGCAAGGAAGCAGCAGGAGGAGTCGAGCAGACTGTTGATTTGGGAGCAACCTGTGGCTACAGCAACACTATCAAAATTCTACCAGGTAACAACTATCATTTTACTACATCTCAAATGCATGGACAAATCCTTGCTATTCAGTGACGTTACCCACACTGAATCCTCCCCCGCCCCCATGTCCTGGGGGTTGATGATCAATTCTACCACTGTCACTGGAATATATTCTGCGTCATGATATATGGAAGGATACTGCTCAGACACTCTGAAGCCGTCTTGTATCAATTAACTCGCCTCCTAACTCCCCAAAATCTGTCCACCATCTGGGAGGCACAACATCAGGAGTGTGAATGTTTTTTTTCATTCATACACACATACTCATGCACGCACACACACAGACCCGTGCACGCACGCACATATACACACACACACATACACAAACACAATCACGCGAGCGCACACACAAACACACATGCATGTGCAGACGTAAACAAACACACGTACACACACTCGGCCTGCGCACACACACACACATACACACACGATCGTACACGCACGTGCACACACACATGCACACACTCTCACACTTATGAGCACACACACATACATACAAACACACACACAAACACATGTACGCGCACATGCACGCACTCACACACACTCACAGACAGTGGAATTTGTATTCAATAACAAAAATCTGGATTTAAGAATCTACTAATGGCCATGAAACCATTGTTGGAAATGGTTGGATTCACTACTGTCCGTTAGGGAAGAAAATCTGCCGTCCTTACCCTGACTGGCCTACCTGTGAATCGAGCGACAGCAATGTGGTTGACTCTCAACTCCTGTCAGAAATAGCCCAGCGAGACTCTCAATTTTAACAATCACTATGGCATTGTGGATCACACAGCACGAGGACTGCAGCGTTTCAAGAAGGCAGCACACACGCTGACACATATGCACACACAAGTGTACGCATACACACAAGTGCACACGCACTGCATGTGAGAGAATGTCCTGCTGTTGCAATTTGCTATTGAACGACTCTCTTTCTCCATAATGTTCTATTTACAGATATTTCCTCAGTTCAGTACCAGAAAGTGAAGATTATTCTCACTGCGATTTTCTTGGCAGTTTATACGGCAGCTTTACTGATCACCTTCTATCTATGCCATCAGGAGAACAGTTAAGTATTGGGTCTGTTCTCATAGCAGCAAACAATCTCCTCTTAATCCCAGAATGCTTCCCGAACACTGAGTGTCAGAGGGCATGGATCTCGCATTGGGGGTGTGAGTGACAGGGGACCTCGCACGAGAGTGTGAGAGACAGGGGATCTCACACTGGGGGTGTGAAAGACAGGAGATTTCGCATTGGCGGTGTGAGGGACAGGGGATCTCGCCTGGGGATGTGAGAGACAGGGGATCTCGCACGAGGGTGTGAGAGACAGGGGAATTCACACTTAGGGTGTGAGAGAGCGGATCTCACATTGGGGGTGTGAGGGACAGGGGAACTCGCACTGCGAGTGTGAGAGACAGGGGGTCTCGCAATGGGGGTGTGAGAGACAGGGGGTCTCGCACCGGGGGTGTGAGAGACCGGAGATTTCGCACTGGGGTGTGAGAGACAGGAGATCTCGCACTGGTGCTGTGCGGCAAAGAGGGAATCTCGCACTGGAACTGGGGTTTTAGTGGGAGAGGAAGGGAGGGTGGCAGCAGAGGGAGAGAGTGGGGAGAGGGAGGGAGTGATAACAGAGACTCAATATCACCTGATACTGACTTTCTCTTATTTTGCTTCTTGTGTCTAGGCAACAGTGAAAAGAAAAGGAGACATAACCAAGGTAGGGGTTCAATCTAGCCGGTACCCCGAAAGTGTCTGACTGGCGAACAAACTGCTGTCCATTACTGTGGGTAGGAGGAGGTCAGGACCTTTCTGCCAGCACAACGGTGACTGTTTGATGGGGGACAGTGTCGAGGGAGTTTTACTCTGTATCTAACACCGTGCTGTACCTGTCCTGGAAGTGTTTGATGGGGGTTCGTGTGGAGGAAGTTGTACTCTGTCTCTAATCCTGTGCTGTACCTGTCCTGGAAGTGTTTGATGGCGGATAGTAGAGATGAAGGTTTACTTTGTATCGATCCCTGTGCTGTACCTGTCCTGGGAGTGTTTGATGGGGATAGTGTAGAGGGAGATTTTCTCTGTATGTAACCCCGTCCCGTACCTGTCCTGGGAGTTTTTGATGGGGACAGTGTACAGGGAGCTTCACACTCTATCTAACCCTGTGCTATACTTGTCCTGGGAGTGTTTGATGGAGACAGTGTAGATCGAGTTTTACTCTGTATCTAACCCTGTGCTGTACCTGTCCGGAGAGTGTTTGATGCGGACAGTGTGGAGGGAGTTTTAATCAGTATCTAACCCTGTGCGGTACCTGTCCTGGGAGTGTTTGATGGGGACTGTGTACACGGAGATTTATTCTGTCCCTAACCTCGTGCTGTACCTGTTCGGAATATTTGATTGTGGGGCAGTGTAACAGGGAGTATTTTATTTGTTAAGATCACTGAATGTAATTTTATCATTTTGGAGATGCTCAGACTGTCTCTGTGTTAATCTGCCTCCCGATCTCCCTTGCCTGGAGATTTGTCAAACAGGCGGGCACAGGAATCAGCTCGAAACCCATGTTTGCCTCTTTTACACAAGCATTTGGTGTACTAGAGTGAGGTATTCTTGTTATAGCTACTTTGGTACTGTCACACCTGGAATACTGCGAACAGTTTTGGTCTCCTTGCCGAATTAACTTACCTTCGAGCGAGACAGAAAAAATCATTTTGCTGCTGATTCCTGGGCTGAGGGATATTGGCTGATGTGAGATTAGTATTCTGGAAGCTAATCGTTTGAGAGGTGATCTGTTTGAAACGTACACAGATCTCTCACAGTTTCAAGTGCAACCTACTTACTGGATGTTTTCCCCGGTTGCGGAGTCTGGGACATGGGGGTCACGGTTTCAGGCTAAGAGATCAAATTTGATACTTTTCAGTCAGAGAGTGGTAAGTCTTTGAAATTCTCTACCCAGAGAGTGGTAGATGATCTGTCCTTGAGTAGATTCAAGAGAGCAGTTGAGAGATATTTGGGCATTTTCTAAAAGAGAATGGCGAGTGGAGTGGAGAATAGAGTTGATAGGATCAGCATAATAATGCCACAGCACGAGAACCAAGCTCGCTGCATCCAACTACTTCTTGTTCTTATGTTTCTTTTTCCACTGAAATTGATCTTTCCTCTTTGCAGGGGAAGAAGGAATTTACTCTGATCTGCTAAGTCCTGGAAGTCAATCTGACACCAAAGAGCAAGCCCAGTCCATTGGCCAATGGGTGCAGGGCAGGCCAAAGGGGTCTTCGCAACTGACAGTGGAGGTCGAGGCTGGTCCTGCTGCAGGCCTCAGAATGCAGGCTGTGGCTGGGCCTAGCACAGGCTCAATAAGAGAGCAGGCCGAGGCTGGGCCTGCTGCAAGCCTCGTAAGGCAGGATGAGGTTGGGCCTAGCACAGGCTCAATAAGCGAGCAGGCTGAGGCTGTGCCTGCTGCAAGCCTCAGAATACAGGCCGAGTCTGGGCTCGTTCAGGCTCAATAAGAGAGCAGGCCGAGGCTGAGCCAGCTGCAAGCCTCCAAAGGCAGGATGAGGCTAAGCCTAGCACTCCCCAGATGGTTCCAGTACAAGATTCAACATACACAAGCCTGAAGAAACGACCAAAGGATGCTGACTACCAACTCCTCAGACGACAGATACCCAATGATCAAAGTGCAGTAACATATTCAGCAGAAGCTGAGGAGGTGACACTTAAGACAACATCGCAAGGCAACAAGATAGATTTGGGAACTGAGACAATTACAAATTCACTCCCAGCATATTCTACATTTAAGCCACTCGAAAACCATTGATTATATTCCAGTTTGTAACTCACTGCCAGGTATCTGTTGTTCTATAAACCACCCAAAACCCTCGATTAGATTCCAGTTTGTGACACTCCCTGGTATCTGTTATTCTGTATATAAACCACCATGAACCGTTCAATCAGATTCTACTCTGTAACTCACTCCCAGGTATCCGTCATTTTATGTAAACCACTCCAAAATCCTCGATTAGACAACAGTCTTTGACTCACTTCTGAGTATCTATTATTCTATATATAAACCACCCCAAACCCCGAGATTGGATTGCAGTTTGGAACTCATTTCCAAGTATCTGTTATTCTATATATAAAACACCCAAACCCCTCGACCATGTTTCAATCTGTAACTCAGTTCCAAACATCTGTTATTCCATATATAAACCACACCAAACCCTTGATTATATTCTAGTCTGTAACATACTCCCAGTTATTTGTTATTCTATTTATAGACCATCCTGAACCCATCAATTCGAATCCAGTCTGTAACTCAGTAAAGATCACAGGGCCAGTACTGTGAACAGGGCTATGAGGAAGTGTGTGACATTCTCTTTGTTTCCTGGGGACAATCGCTGTTTCTCAGACGACAGCTTTGAAAGATAAAAACATTGGTTTCCCTGTCTCACATTGCTGTTTGTGCGATATCGCTTTGCATAACATGGTTGCCCCATGTCTAACATTGCAACACTGACTGCACTCTAAATAAAAACGTTCTTTGTTTGCTCTGAACTGTCTAGGTTGATCAGAGGTTTAGATTTATTTTGGTATGAGACTTGCTTTCCAATATGATTGTTTCGTGTGTTATCCGTCTGTGCTTGCTAATGAGGAAAGCAAAAAAACGTTTATCTTAATGTATGTGCACAAATGTGTTAAAATGTGACCTACACGATTGTAAAAACTGATTCTGCCTCAACTAGAGCATTGTTCTAGTTCGGCACACTGTACTGGAGGGAGGATGTGAAAGTATTGCTGAGTGTGTGGAAAAGATTCACGAGAATGACTCCAGAAATAAGGAAGTACCATTTTGTGGGTAGATGGAAGCAGCTGGGACTGTTTCCTCGAGTGGAGAACGTGGAAAGAGGATTCAAGAGAGATTTAAAACTCTGAGACATCTGGGCAGAGTAGTTAGAGAGAGAAACTATTCCCCCTGTGGGAAGGATCCAGATTGAAAGTCATTGGCGAAAGAAGGAATAATAATAAAAGAAGAAGTTCTTCAAATGCTCAATCCTAAGATTCTCGATTGTTCTTTCTGAGAATCTGGTGAAGACAGGATCAATTGATGCTTTGGAAAGAAAATTGGATATTTAATGAAAGAGTAAAGATTGTAGATCAACGGGAGAGGCCTGTTTGCTGAGGTTCTCTCGTGAAACATGATTATTTTGATAGCGCAACGGACTGGGAGGGTCAGGCGTCGGCCGATTCATTGGATTCCTGTAAGCGTTCGCACGACGCTTGCGTCTCCTCGGACGGATCTCTGGCAATGTCTGTGTGATGCCGGAAATCGGCTGGGAGGCGCGGCAATAATTTAAATAGTATTTAGAAGTGCCAAGGGAGTGGGGTCTTGGGGCGCGGTCGAGGGGCGCGGCCTGCTGGTGGTAGGGCCTAAGGGCAATTGGTGGGGGTGGGGATCCCACTGCCACTGTGTATTGGGATGTGGTCTGGGCAGGAGGGAGCCTAGCGATCGGAACTGGCTGGGAGGGGATGGTCAGCCGGGGGTTCTGCCAATTGGGGTTTCTGCCGGTGGGGGTCTGCCTCCCGGGGGGTGGAGTCTGCCGCCCGCTGTGGGGAGGGGGGGGGCGGGGGTCTGCCTGCAGGGGAGTGGGGGTGGATCGTCTCTGATGGGGGGCTGGGCGGGATGGGGACTGGAGATCGGGATGGGACGTGGGAAGCGGGGGTGTGTTCGGGGCTGGCCCGCACATGGAAGAGGGGCCACGATCGGGTTGTGGAGTGTTTGGGGTGCAGCACTGTGGGGGTCCCGGACTGACCAGCGATCGAGCTGGTCAGCAAACTGCACGTTGACAGTGCAGTTTGCTGTTTCAGCCCCTCCATTGTGAATAGGCCCCGCCCCCTGAAATTGAATGATATTCACCTCTGCACTGCAGAGTGTGGGAGACTCTTGCCTGAACTCTCATGATTAAACCAGCGTGAATTATTCCAGTTTTCCCGTGAATGCGACACTTCGATTTTTTTAGGAGTGTCGCCCCCATGATTCTAATGAGGCTGAAGCAATGTTTTGCAGAGCTTCGTGAGTGCTATGGACCTGAAGTGAGCGAAGTGCGGGAGATGTTGCAGGCTCGCCCTAGAGATGCTTGGTGGGCTTCCTCCAGGCTGTCTTCAGGTGCTGGCTGGTGGACTAGTGATACCTGGGGTGGCGTGGGGGTGGGGGGGGGGGGGGCTTCCATTTGCTCAGAGCTCACTGGGGGACGGGCCCTGATGGAGTCCTGCTCAGCTTTCCCCCTGAGGACACTGCTGTTACTTTGTGGGGAAGGGGCCCTGAAGGAGTGCTGCTCAGCCTTCCCCTTGAGGGCACTGTGCAGTGGCATTGTCTGCCTTGGGTGTGGTTATGCACTGCATTGAGTGCTGGGGTTCCGGGAGAGGAGTGGAGTGGGAGAGGGGCGCTTGTGAGTGCACCATGTGCTGACTGATGCCTAACCACATCAACAGCTGCTGCTCCAGGCCGGGGTGCCGAGGTTCACACATAGACTGCACGGAATCTGCTGTCACTGGGCACCCACCTGGTGATAACTTAAGCCTGCCTCTGCCCTGTGACACTGACCATGCCTGCAACTGATGTTGCAGATGCACACATGGCAATTGTTCAAGGGTGGGCAGTGACCACAGCTACACGCTCACCTGCATAATCTGTGCCATCATTTGTCATGATCGGAACTTCACACAACCTAATCAGGTCACGCATGGCACCATGGATTGTGTGGTGTTGACAGCACCTATAAGTGGGGGAACTGGCCCAAGTGAGGAAATGGGGTGGTGCTGAGTCTATGCAGGCAATGACATTAATCTGTCATTCTTTGCTCTTTCCAAACCCCATTGTGCAGATGGATCTTAGACTGATAGATTTGGAGCTGGCCATTATGGTGGCGGATGAGGAGGCAGAGGAGGTCGCTCAGGAGGTGGAGGCTGTGGGGAGACCATTGCAGGAATAGTCAATACCAGGTCCTCAGGAAGGAGGGCAGGGGGCTGCCGCTGAGGTCCAGGAGGTGGGTGAGCAGTCTCCCAAAAGGATGCACATAAGGCAGAGGGTGCAGAGGGCAAGGAGGCACAGGCCTCGGAATTTATTTGAGACTGTCTCGGAGGCGACATGTCGCTGCTGGCTGCGGCTCACCAAGAGCACAGTGCGTCATCTATGTGAGGTGCTCGCACACCTGGAACCTCAGGGGAGGGGCGGCCATCCGCTCCCTGTGGAGGTTAAGGTGACGGCTGCCTTGAACGTTTTTGCATCTGGGTCATTTCGGGCACCCAATGGCGACCTTAGTGGGGACTCTCAGGCCTTCGTGCGCAGACGAGTGTGGCAGGTCACATATGCCCTTTATGCCCGGGAAGGATAGTACATAAAGTTTGATTCCACTCCCTGAATGTGCAGATCGTGTGTGACCATCTCATGTGGATCATGCAGGTCGATGCACGCCATCCAGGGAATGCCCATGACAGCTTTGCCCTCAGGCAGCGGACATCTGTGACCTCTTTCAAAACCAGCCCATGCTGCCGGGATGGCTACTGGGTGACCAGGGTTACCCGCTAAAGTCATGGGTGATGATGTCTGTACGGAGGCCCGAGACCGAGTTGTAGACCCGCTACCATGAGGCCCATGCAGCCTCTCGGTCCACAGTAGAGTGCTGCATCGGCCTGCTTAAAATGCGGTTCCGCTGCTCCAACCCTTTGTGTGCTTCACGCATAAGCATAGTTTGCTGCGTTCTGCACAACATAAAGTTTTTAAAAGCGTTTTTATTAGTCACAAGTAGACTGACATTAACACTGCAATGAAAGTATTATGAAAATGCCCAAGTTGCCCCATCAGGCGCCTGTTCGGGTACACTGAGGGAGAATGTTGTATGTCCAATGCATCTAACCTGCACAACTTTGGACTGTGGGAGGAAGCTGTAGCACTCGGAGGAAACCCAAGCATACACGGGGAGAACTCCACACAGACAGTGATGCAAGTCGGGAATCAAACCTGGGTGTGGCAGCAGTGCGAACCACTGTGCCACCGTGCAGCCCTCATCGCCCAGCAGCGGGGAGACAAGCTGGAGAAGGAGAAGGAGGAGGGGGGGCGGCGATGGGGCGAGGTGGACGTCCTGTCATATGAGGAGCCAGAGGAAACGGGGCAGGCAGCGATAACAGATGTTCGGCAGGGAAGGTCAATGATGGATGCCTTAAACGTACCCCGCTTCACGTAGCTGGTGCTCTGTCATCCCACCACTCTGTCTCCCAGAAACATCCAAACTTGTTAATGGGCCTGGGCTGGCAATGGTCGTGAGTCTGGCTTGATGGCTGGAGGATGATGGCGACTCACTGTTGTGTGCTCTGGGATCCTGCCCCTGGTGCCACTCAAGCCTGACTCCTACATGTTCTCCGAATGCACGCTGCCATCCTGGCCCACATAGAAGTAAGGGTTGTGGGCACACGTTTGTGGGATAATCAGTGCGGGTGGGGGGCATTTGCCCCAAACGTCTGGTGGATGTTGGGGAAGGTTTGGCAGGCACTGTGTAAAATGTGGTTGAGCCTCGCAAAGCATAACAGACAGCTCCTCTATACATGGGAACCGCCCGACACGAAGGGACAATTTCACATGGCCAATCAACCTAACCAGCGCATCTTTGGGCTGCGTTATCAACAGGGATTCAAACAATATAAGGGGCACTGAGAGAGAATTCATTCTGTGTGTCCAGGATTTTCTTTTCAGCCAATTAGCGATAAACCCAAAAAGAGAAGATGCAATTCTAGACCTCGCCTTGGGAACGAAGAAGGGTAAGTGGGTGAAGTGACAGTTGGTGACCATATCAGGGATAGTGATCGCAATTCAGTTGCATTTAGCCTGACCATGGAAAAGGACAGAGATAAAGCAGAAATAAAAGGTTCGAACTCAGATAAGGCAAACTTTGCAGGAATGAGAAGGGACTTGGCTGACATGGGATGGACAGCACTGCTAGGGGATAAATCAGTGGAAAACCACTGGGAAACACTAAAAAGTAAGATTGTGAATCATAACATCCCTACAGTGCAGAACGAGGTTATTTGATTCATGACCCACCCACCTACCCAGCCCATATTTGGACCATTGGAGGAAACTGGAGCACCCAGGGGAAACAGATGCATGAAGAGAATGTGCAGCTCCACATAGTCAGTCACCAAAGGCTCGAATCAAATCTGGGTCCCTGGTGCTTTGAGGAAATGTACAAAGTAGACGCGTTCCCTCCAAACTTAAGACTGGTTCTGCGAAGTCTAGATTCCCTGGTTGTCTACAAGAATAGTAAGAAGCTTAACAACACCAGGTCAACTTCTTACTGTGTTTACCCCAGTCCAACGCCGGCATCTCCACATCATGTCAACGAGAATTGCAGGGGACGAACAAATAGAAAAAGAAAGTGTACGATAGGCATTATGAAGGAATCACTGCAGATAGCCTAGATGAATATAGGAACTGCAGGGGCAAAGTGAAAAGGAACAAAGGAAACCTGAGAGAGGGCATGAAAAAAGTTAGCAAGTAAAGTTGAAGAAAACCCAAAGATGTTTTGCCAATATATTAATGGTAAAAGTTAAGGCAAATGTCTGATCTATCAGCAATGAATAACGAAGCTTGTGTGTAGATGCAGAGGGTGTGGGAAGATGTTTGAATGAATATTTTGTTTCCATATATTGAATGGAAAGGGGTGATGCAGATTTATTAGTCCAGGAGGAACACGCTGAGATATTGGGTGGAATAATCATAAAGAGATTTTTCGAAGGGCCAGATGGACTGTTTCTGAGGATGCTGAAAGAGAATCATACAATACTACAGTGCAGAAGGAGGCTACCTGGCCCATCGAGTCTGCACCGACCACAATCCCACCCAGTCCTATCCCCATAACCCCATGCATTTACCCAAACTAGTCCCACTGACACTAAGGGGAAATTGATCATGGCCAATCCAGTTTGCCCGCACATCATTGGACTGGGAGGAAACCGGAGCATCTGAAGGAAACACATGCACACACGGGGAGAATGTGCAAACTCCACACAGACACAAGTCGTGAATCAAACAGCAAATGCTATGGCCATAAAAATATATTCTGGCAATGGTGCTGAAGAATTCAGATTCAGATCTTACCGCAATCCGAGCTAAGCTGTTCCTACGCTACAACACTGCCATCTAACCGCCAATGCTACAATTTGCCCAAGATTGCCCGGTTTACAAATATCAGGTCAAATCCAACGCCGCAAATTACCATCAGTCTACTCCTGATCATCTGTAACGTGACGGAAGGGGCAATAAACAATGATATCAGGAGGAATTCCAATGCAAACTGGAGGAACATCGCCCGATCTCCCGATTCGGCACTTACTGCGTTCCAGAATTAACACTGAATTCAACAACTTCAGAGCATCTCCTTTCCTCCATCCTCACCCAATTTCCATTTACTTTGTTTTATTTCGTTTTATCTTATTTATTTATTTTTATTATTTTATATCTTCTTTTATATATATATTTATTTTTTAAATTTCCATGTTTTGCATTGTTTATTGAAAATCTCACTTTCCATTTTGTTGACCCCTCTCCCTCCACCCCACTCGAGCCGTCTCTTACATTTCCTTTGTTCTGCCATTAACACATTCTGATCTCTTAATGGGCAGCCAGCAGCACCCTTCTCAGCCATGATCACCACCATTAAAATTCCCTTTTCCTTAATTTATATGGAACACCTTTGTCACCCACCCCACACCCATATCCCTCACCATTACAGTATAAATCTCGTCCAAATTTCTTTGTCTTCAGCTCTGACGATGTGTCATCCAGATTTTGAACGTTAGCTCTATTCTCCCTTCACAGTTGCTTTCAGACCTGTTGAGATTTTCCAGCGTTTTCTGTTCTTGTTTTAGATTCCAGCATCCACAGTAAATGTGTTTATTCAAGAGGCACTTTGTCAGACAGACTTGTCCCTGGTATACAAAAAAATGCTAAAATGGGAACGAAGCGCCAAGTTAGCATGGATAGGTTAGATTAAAACACTTGCAGACAGTTTCCGTGGTGATCTCGTGGTGAGGATTTGGCGCTTTCACCGCAGCGGTTCGATTCCTAGGTCAGGGAATGAAGATTTCTTGTTTTCTTGCAGCACATGATTTAAGTGGAATTGGAATTATTTCCTGATCGAAAACAGGAGTGATATTGGTGCCAGTTTCAACAGCACAGAGAAAAATCCGTCCCATGCCATAAACCCGTCAATTACCCAAAACAATTTGTATTTGCATTGCCTCTTTTGGTTCCTCCAGTCAAAATGAATAATGAGGTATTCTCGTAGAATCTCTATTGTACAGAAGGAGGTCGATCGGCCCATCGAGTGCGAACCGACAACAATCCCACTCACGCCCTATTCCCGGAAACCCACATATTTACCCTGATAATCCCGCTGACAGGCGGGTCAATTTAGCATGGCCAAGCAAGCTAACTCACACATGTTTGGAAAGGAAACCGGAGCAATCCCACGCAGACACGGGGAGAACGTGCAAATTCCGCACAGAGTGACCCGAGAAATTTAACCTGAGCCACTGTGTCACCCTGCCGTCCTATTCATAGAATCCCTACAGTACAGGAAGAGGCCATTCGGCCCATCGAGTCTGCACCGACCACAATCTCACCCAGGCCCTACCCCAATATATTTTACCCACGAATCCCTATAACCTACACATCTCAGGACACTAAGGGGCAATTTTAGCATGGCCAATCAACCTCACACGCACATCTTTGGACTGTGGGAGGAAACCGGAGCACCCGGAGGAAGCCCACGCAGACACGAGGAGAATGTGCCAACGCCAGGCAGACAGTGACCCAAGCCGGGAATCGAACGCGGGTCCCTGGAGCTGTGAAGCAGCAGTGCTAACCACTGTGCTACTGTGCTACGATTCTACTGCATCTAATTTTACTGCAGTGTTCGTCCCAACCTGTGATAAACCATTTTGTGGTAATTCTGCTGATCTATATTAACTTATCACCGTTAATGGACGGTGGGTTCCAGGGCCACGTTGGGCGCCATTGTTTTTAAACTTTGCTGCTTTTCCAGGTGAGCTCCAGCTCTCCATTCCTCCGGCAGCGTCACCGCTCAAACTGTGTCTTTTTCCATCCCGCGCCGTTAATCTCACAGTGACTGCTTTCTGAGTGAAAACTGCCTCCACTTCACTGGAGGTCGGAGAGTTACAATTAAAGTTCTTCTTGTCACTGAGTCCGAGATTTGGACCCAGACCTGCGAGGTATTTGTGTCAATGGAAACAATAAAATCTTCTCCATCAACAGCCAGATCTTAGCCCGCATCACCATCTATATCGTCAGCGCTTTGTATCCTATTTCTCTCTTTTTTTTGTTCTTGACATGTGACATTTCAAATTCAGACACAAAAGAGGAAATTAACCTACTATTGATTCCCACAGAACTGGTACAAAACTGGAAGGAACACAGGATTTTTACGCAGCAACAAACCGACTTTCCCTGACCGGGAATCGAACCCGGGCCGCGGCGATGAGAGCGCCGAATCCTAACGACTAGACCACCAGGGAAGCTGGCCCAAATTCTTTAAAAGATTGATTTATCCATGAGCCTTCTGCCTTTTATTTTTATTTCAGACTCTTTATTCACCAAAACCAAGTTTCTCCTTTAAATTGTCATGTTTAAATCGAACCCAAGGGACTGTTCAACCAATGAAAACAGCGAATCCTGTTAGCTGCAACATGAAATCGACCGTGAGGTGAAAGCTGGTCATGTGGCACTTTCAATTTCCAAAACCCACCAAACTCATCACTGTGGCTTCTGTGAAACTTGCAAGGTAACACACGGCAGACATTCACCACGGAGAGCAACTGGCAGAACACATTTATGAAACATTGTCCTGTCGCTTCTCTTCCTGTTTCTGTCGCTGCCTCTCATCCAGCTCCCTCTGGTTGTCCATTTCCCAGGGTCAGTGAGCTGCTTGATACAGACACAGAGAGTTGGTGAACTCGATCTTTACCTGGAAAGCAAGGAAAGCGAATGTATGACACACGGCATTGAGAGGAGATGGAGTTTAGAGATAACAGTATAAAGAGACACAGATATCTCATCTTCCTGATCCAGTTCCTGATTGCAGGAACGTACACAGTGCCAATTATCGACTGTCACACTCTCCTTCCAGCCATGAGCACGGAGTTAAGTTTTGAAGTGTTTGAAGTCTTGCGACAGTTATTCAGCGTTTGGTTGAGACCATATTTGGAATAGTGTGTTCAGTTTGCATCTCCCCATTTTAGACAAAATAAAAGCAAAATCTGAGGATGCTGGAATCTGAATCAAGAACAGAAAAAGCTGGAAAATCTCAACAGCTTTAACGAGAAAGAATAGATAGCATTGAAAAACTGCAGGGATTCTATCATTCTATGAGTTTGATAGGGTGGATGCTGAGACATTATTTTCCCTGGCCCGGAAATCTAAAGCACGGGGGCACAATCTCAGGATAAGGCGCTGATGATTAAGGACTGCGATGAGCAGACATTTCTTCACTCAAAGGAGAGTGAATTTGGGGAATTCTCTGTGCCAGAGGGTTGTAGATGCTCCATCATTGAACACATTTCAGTTCGGGCTGGATAGATTTATGATCTATTCAGGAATGAATGGAAGCAGGGGTATGGAATTGGAGCAGATGCTCAACCACAAATTCATGTTTCCATTCTAATTGTTAAGCTTAATGGTACAATGGAAGCATGTATATAATATTATATGTAATATGTCAGAAGTCAATAGTCATTAAATAATGTTGGTGACAACAGATAACAGTACAGCTGGCAACACTTGAGAGCTATTTTTTATTGACGACCACGGACCCCTTGCCAACACGCAACTGTTTGCCTATGAATGCAGATGGTGAGAAAACAGTAAAATCAGCGTCCCTGGGTGGTCTCGAATCACCAACCTTCCAGTTAACAGCCGAACGCGCTGACCGATTGCGCCACAGAGACTAAGGCAGCATCTGCTGCTGACGATATTCTAAGCTAGGGTGTCAATAACCACAATTCTCTTTCTGCAAAACCTGTTCCAGGACTGCAGCATGACCGCACCGTTTAGAATTCTATCCAAGTATCTTTGGTTATGTTGATCCCGCAGCATTTCTGTAGTGTGTTGGTTATTCTCATTTTCCTATGAACGTGTAGGTAAAATGAATCCATGTCTCTTATCACAGGGAGGAATTCAAAGGGAGGGAAGGGAACTGACCACCAGAAGCCCAAGGATCCAATAGTTTCCACTCAATCATCAATAACACCATTCACAGCTGTACCTGTATCCAAATATTGTGACCCATTTTCCTCAGGATTTGTTCCAAGAGTTAATATTTTCCTTGTTTTCTCCTCATTTTGAAATGAGATTCGCTTCAATATACAACTCAAATGGAATTGGAAACCTGACGGACTCATAGTCACTGGGTAACATAAACCCCATGGTGTTCATTTCCAGATTCACAGCGCTCAGCTTTTCAATCAAATGGAGGAATCTACTACTGAAACGTTTTGGAAAGTTGGTTTGAATATTGTTTGTGACTCACTCAGATACTGTTTAAATGATACTCGAAGGTTCAGTGCGCGGGATATAATCCGTAAACGTTTTGCTGAACTTGTGTTAGGTGTATTGCGAGTTTTGAACGGGGTTGAATCTTGTGTCCCAGGGATGGGCGGTAACCCACTAATTGAAGCGGCAGTCGCCGCTTTTCTGCTGGCAGCGGATGGATGATTGGAGAATGCGGGGTAAAATGCTGCTGCTTGTCCCTGTCTCACTTACTGTGGAGCTGGTGAAGAGAGAATCATTGATGCGTTTGTTCCCCGTCTATGTTGCCTCGAATGACTGTTGTTAACGGAGGTGACGCTGTAAAAGTCTTTAATAAATGACAAAAATCAGCCCAAAGCCGTGCTCCAGTGGCGCAATCGGTTAGCGCCCGGTACTTATCCAGCAGTACAGCCAGTGGGCCATGCCGAGGTTGTGAGTTCGAGCCTCACCTAGAGCACGAGCCTCACCTAGAGCACGTGAGATGGTGTTGGTGCTACTATCGCTTGACCAGCTACCATTTTGGGGACGGTTACGGTCGGTAGTGGAATTTGAATTCAATAAATAAAACCTCGCATTGATGACCATGAAACAATTTCCGACTGTTGGAGGAAGCCATATGCTTCACTCATGTATTTTAGGAAGGAAATCTGCTGTTATTATCTGGCCTACTTGTGACTCCAGAGCCACAGCAATATGCTTGCAACTCAACTCGGGATGGGCATTAAATGCTGGCCAGCGACGCCAGTGTTTCACAAATGACCGAAAGAAAAGCCCGAATGTGCAAGTTTGAGAGAAGCTTTCTGAACTGACAGAGCTGGAAACGGGAGCCAGTTAAAGATATTCTGTCGGGTTTGAGTGTGGACAGAAATGTGGAGGGGAAGGCGAAATGTAACGTCGTGTAAGTTACTGTATTCAGCTAATATTCAGCAATAAACGTGAATTATTTCTATTTTCCTCACTCCGAGGTGAAACGTATCTAAAAATGTTTCCTCCCGTTTTCGAATCGGGAATCTTTCGTGTGTTTAGGTGAATGTGATAATTATTACAGACAGAAACGATGCTCGACAACTCTGCAACAGACTGGGGTGTCGAACCGTGCAATTTGATTGTACTTCAGAGTTTCTGAAGTGTGGTGTTTTATACATTCACTTAACATATGAAAGGTTTCCTGTGTGAAATAGGAAACGAACTAACTCATCTCTCAGTGTGAGGAAAAGTTACCTCATTTTCTTTTGTTGTTAAATATTGAAAGAAAACATTATCTCTCAGCCTAACTGCAGTTGCACTTCCCAAGTGTGAAACGTTATTCTGCAAAATGCTCAGTTAAAATAAAGTTTATTTATTAGTCACATGTAAGGCTTACATTAACACTGTAACGAAGACACTGTCAAATTCTCTGGTCGCCAAACTCCGACGGCTGTTCGGGTCAATGCACCGAACCAGCGCGTCTTTCCGGCTGTGAGAAGAAACCGGAGGATCCAAAGGAAACTCATGCAAACACGGGGAGAAAGTGCAAACGTCAAATAGACAGAGACCCAAACCGGGAATCGATCTTTAGCACTGTGAGATGGCAGTGTTAACTACTGTGCCACAGTGCAACCACCCTCCCCCCTACCGCCCCCACACCCCCCCTACCGCCACCATCCCCCCCCCCCCCCCCACCCCCCGGCCACCCAGACATGGTAAAAGAGAAAAGAAATGGCACAAATGTCCTTTACTGATTCTAATGTTAGATGAATTTCTCTGCCGCATGAAAAATGGTTTTTAGCCGAATTGTACTTCCACAAATCAGGTTATAAAGTTAAATCAGACTGTACTGTTTGACCATCAAGTCGCTTTTATCCTGAGCGGACTTTGTGTATTGAAGGGATAATCACATTCTATTCATATTTGCGCAGGTCCCAGGCGCTAAACGGGGCAGAAATGCTGTCAAAACTCACTGCTCTGAAGTTTCCGAATTCAATTTTATTGTTAAATGTGAACTGAATTGGGTATCAATCAAAATATTTAATATTTACCTTTCATCATTTCATAGAAAACAGACACAGCTAAATCGCCAGTACTTTCTGCTGGCAGGGGATCTTTGGAGAGTGGGGGCTGGAAGATTGCTGCTTTTCCCTGTCTCACTCACTGTGTAACGGAGAAAGAGAGAATAATTAATGAGTTTGTTAGAATGGAATAATTGAATGGATTTCTAATGGGTTAGTTAAGTCTAACAGTCAGAGCCATCCATTGCAGACACATCCATGTCACTGGGAATCAATTCTCCTACAACTGTCAGACAGTTCACCCTTCAATCCCCGCTGGCTCCGGTTCCCAAAGAGTTTCTAAAGATTCGCAAAGCTTGAGAGAGTGTTTTCTGGTTTGATTCCTTCCCCATTTTCCCCACCTGCCAACTGAAAATATTTTCCAAAATCTCTGCTCAATCATCCGCCTTGCATCATGTCCAGGGATGAGGAAATTCAGTTTTGTGGTGAGGTAATAGAGACCGGGACTGTACTCTTGAGGACAACGTTAGTTAAATAGAGATTTCATGGAGCTACGGCGAGAATTGGATGATTTGGAGAACTCCTCCAAGGAGACATAGATACGCGGAATGACCTCATCCGCTAATCAAAGATTCTATGATTCTCGTTGTTTCATGTCGCAGTCGCTTTATTTATTGTTAGACAACTGAACAATGAGCAGGCACAGGATGATCAGGGACTTCTGTGGAGTCAACTGGCGCTTTTTTCGGCCCAACAGTTCCGAGTGCAGCTGAGAGTCACCGCACACTTCACTCAATATTGAGTCTGCAGTATCCCCACCCACAGCTTCCGTTTGCTGCTCTCACTCTGACCCGATTGTGTGATTGGACAGATTGCTGGCGTTGCGCCATTCCTCTCATTGTTTGGATAAGCAGTGCAATGGGACGGGGATCTGTATTTCTGTCTCTGACAGAGGATTTCTCTCAGTGCTGAGTTACAGACTCAGCAAGGACCATGGAGAACTGGCTCGCTCAGATCCTCATCATTATCTCACTCCTCAGTAAGGTTTTTTTCCTTCCCAGTAAAACTACATGCTCCTGCTGACTGCTGCAACCCAGATGTTATTGTTGCTAAAACAACAGAGATGGTGGAGGTGATAATTGTATCGCTCAATATGAGGCTGACTCTGATTGTCATTATTGTTGTTATTTCTGTTAGGATGGAGCCACCAAGCCAAAGTGGAACAACTGGGTCCTGAAATATCGGTTAAAGAGGAAAGTAATGTGACACTAACCTGTACGTTGGAAACTAGTCATTCTAATCTTTATGTATACTGTTACAGTCAGATTGCCTGGAAAACGCCAGGGTACATGTTTCAGTTTATTGGAGAGCATGTGCAAAGGAACACCGACCTCAATGATCGGGTTTCATCTAAATTTGAATAAAAAACGAACAATGCGAGCGAGCTAACGTTCATTAACACACTGATTTCCGACAGCGCCGTGTATTTCTATGCCATGGAGCCCACACTGCTGCAGAGATATATAGAATGCGGTACAAAAATCCCACGCTGGCAGTTCCAGTTAGTGCCCAGCAAACAAGCGCGGCAAATTCAGTTTCCACCGAGTGACGGAATTTCTTCACATTGCAGCAAAAGAAACCACTCAAAAATAGCAACTGGTGTGGTCCAGTTGCACAGCTATATTAATTGATGATCGTAACTTATGGCTGTAGAATCATGAAATCATGGAATCCCTCCAGTGCAGAAGGAGGCCATTCAGCCCATCAAGTCTGCGCCGACCACAATCCAAACAAGGATTGTTCCCGTAACCCCACATATTTACCTTGATAATCCCCCTTACACTTGGGTTAATTCAGCATGGCCAATCAACCTAATTGATATAAGATTGACCAATCGATCTGAGATTTGTTAAGTGGTTTTCCACGCCTTTCTCTGCCTACTTGTTCCTGACTGATTATTTACTCATTTATGACAACTATGCCCATTTCCATTTCCCAGTCTTCAACGTAAATATTTAATGCTTTTTCTGTTACCTTGTAGTTTCATTCAAAGTTCTCCAATCTGGCTGCTCGGCTATTCGGTCCAGCTTTCCATTCACATCACAGGATTTCGCTTTGTATTGAATCATTTACTAACGCTGACACTCCTGGTACGATCCCGTTGGTCCGCAGTAAGGAATGAACATTCGGCTCCGCTCTTACAGAGAGGCAAAGTTATAGAATTTCCAAAGTGACATTGTTATTGAGTTCAGCTCTTTGCAGATAAATTCTACCTGTGACCACACTGCCTATGTTAGGCCCCGCCCACAGCTTTCCCGTGCTATTCTAACTCTGATCAGTCTCACCTGTGCTGGTTTATGAGAGATTTTATTGTAGATATTGATGTATGTTGCTTTTTTCTGTTTGGCACTGTTTGTGTCAGCAGTCCAATGGGGTGGCAAGCTATACTTCCACTCTGGAAGAGGATTTCACATACTGCAGAGTTACAAATTGAGGGAATATCATATGGAAATATCTCAGACCATTCATTATTCTATCACTTGCAGGAGTGGCAATTATGTCGCTATCCAAATAGCAAGGACAGTGAAGGAATAAAAATACCAAAAATGTATTAACTGCATACGTATGTTGCCAAACATGAGTGTTAAACTGCTACTTTGGTAAATGAAAACTTCAAGTCATCTGTTTTCGGGGATACAACAATTATTTCCAATCCACTTGTAAAACTTAACACTGCTGTAGACTCTGTATATTCTTACTGAAATAATTTGAAGCATAATCCAAAAAAAAATTCTAGTGGTGTTGATCGTATGCAGAGCGCTGCAGAATTGTGAAAGAATTGAATTACCATGAAGGCATATTTAAAGTATATTGCAGCCACATAATATTATGCATTGTCATGAATTTGCTCTACAATTTTCAAACAAGTTATTAATTCTGCGATCGCAGTAATAAATTGTTCAGAATGAGGGTCATAAGCCATGAATTAGTTGAATCAGCAGTTACTACAAAAATAAAGAAATACATTAAAAATATATAGTTTAATTTCTGAAATCTGCCTGTTCTCTGCCTACAACCATGTTTCCAAAAGTTTCAAATCAATAGAGGGATGGTATCCAAAAGATGTAACTGCTCAGTGCCACTGAGTTTAAACAATGCCGAAACGCCAAAGCGTTTCACAATTTTTAACATTTCAGAGTCACCCAGAAACAATCTCCTCAGCAGCAAAAACATAAATCGCATCACTCAGGGGAGTAAACCCCTTTCAGAGAGAAACAGCTCAATTTTGCAAACAGACAAACAGAATCAAGTGCAACATTGCAAAATAATCTCAATATAAAATGCAGCAAAACAGCTCATCATTACGTAATAAATTAAAGGTTAAACTGACGATTTTAATGGAGGAATTGAAACTGAATTTAGTGTAGTTGGATCATATTAAATATATAAATTCATATTAAGCAAATACATATCGAAATTTTAGCACATTTTTCAGCTTGTGTCATACTTCAAACATGATAAAATCTGCAGCGATTAGATGTCATCGAAAATAAACATTTTTGTAATGCCCAACTGTTTAAAAGATTTCATGTATTTAAAGTTAGCCAGTCACACAGCTGCATATCAACAGCAAATCACAACAAAAGGGGACTGGATCCCTCCGCTAAAACATTTGTCAAGAAACAGCGGAATTCTGCATCCCCTTTTCATCTGAATCACATGAGTCATTCCAAAAAAATCACAAATCAGAATCCACCCAACCACATTTCAGTGAATTAATATTATTAAAATAGACCAAAATGTAAAACAGAGACTCCGAAAAAATTACTTAATAAATGGCTGCTTCTTACCTGAAGTTACAGTCACCTTGGGGTCCCCTGTCCCCAGGATCCATGGTAACCACTGCTATCTTTTGCACAGTAATAGATGGCGGTGTCTTCGCTCTTGAGGCTCCCCATGTCCAAAGCGAAGATATTGTTTGAAATGTTTTTGCTCGCAATAAATCGATTCTGAATCGCAGTGGCGTATTCCCTGGTCGATAAACTAAAGTAGTAAATCAACAATTCCAACCCCTGTTGCGGAACCTGTCGGATCCAGTGCATGCCGTCGCTTCCAAGATCGAAGCCGCTCGTATTATAGGTCAGTCTCAGGCAGCCTCCGGGATGCCCGACCGCTGCCTCGGACTGACACAACACAACATCCGACTGGACACCTGTAAAAATATATCACATGAGTCATTCAAAAAAACACAAAACAGAATCCACCCAAACACATTTCAGTGAATTAATCAATTATTAAAATAGTTCAAAATGTAAAACAGACTCAGAAAAAGTGACTTAATAAATGGCCCCGAGGACTAATCTTTGTCAAATAATTGCTGACTCTGGAATATTCCAGAGATAGACTAACACTGACACAGTGACATTGAGAGACTTTGACAATAAAAACTACTCACCCGACAAGAAAGCCAGCAGCAAAATAATATAAATCGCCGCGCTCATCCTTCTGAGAATTTGGGGGAAATGGTTGTGTCAGGAAATCAGTGAACAAACCACCTCCCGGACTGTTGGATTCCGGTCCCAGTGAGCGCCATTTAAATACCCGGCAGAAGGGTGCAGCTTTCCAGGCGCCGCCTATTGATTCCCTGGTGGAGGTGGCAACTGGATCCACGTCCCACCTTCCACTACCCCAACAGAGTGGACTCCAAGGTTTACAATAGATTATTATTAAAATTGACATTTTATATGTATCGGGATATGGTTTGACTGAATGGACTCATTGTAATCCGCTGGTCCCATTACTGAAACTGCATTTGCGCATCTGTTAATAAAGAAAACGAAGTTCCATGGCAAAGTGTCCCTGCTTCCCTACACCGTTAGGAAATGAACTGAATATAAAAACGAGTAAAATACTTGAGGATGGAATGGGGCGTCTGTCGTGTCTAATTTGCAACCGGTCTCTATCTGATCACAACAATGAAGTATCATCTATCAGACGAATTGTGATCCATTTATGTAACTAAATGCGGGGGGGGGGGGTGAACAAAGTGATTCTATTTAAAATGTGAATGGCTATCCTTATGCATTTTGGATCTGCAAATAACAAGAGCCACCTCATTTTCTTTTACATTATTGCTCCTTACATTTGTCGAACTGCCCCTGAGCCTAACATGGCCCTGTGCCATTAGCACGCTTGCCTGATATTTAACTAGTGAGTTGACAGAGAAATATTTACATTTACATCAGCATCTGACACGAAGTTAATGAATCGGAACGGTTACGCGATCAGTAAAATTCTCCTTCGGCATCCAAATCATTGCAGCTTATTTGATCGGCTGTCTAACATTCACTGATGTTGGGAGCACAGGATATCAGGACTTTGCGGCATATTACACAATATCACAAGAATAAATGTGTTACATTCCACTGAAGCATATTTCTCCACTCATTCGCAGCACCCGTACTTCACTAAATTACTATTAAACGGGCTTTAAGAACTAGCATACTCTTGATTTGGAAATTCTATGAATTAAATCGTGTCCTCGTTCTAATGTCCTTGAGGGAAGAAATCTGCTGTCCTTACCTGGTCTCCAGAGCCACAGCAATGTGGTTGACTCTCAACTGCCCTCCAAGCGTGACTGGAGAAGGGCAATTAATGCTGGCCCGCCAGTGGTGCCCATGTCCCATGAATGCATAAGAAAATGTTAAATGTTCAAGTTACTATTTTATCATTTTGTTTAATCTCAAAGTGGACACGATTGTCACTGAATAAATTTCTTCAGATGGAATACCATTTAAATCTGCCATTGCTGTGCAGCTGAAACGTTTATTATTTGAATAGATAGATCCCATTTTGATCATTCATATTTACGTTAATCTGCCCCGCACGGTATTTAAAAGCAACCCAGCCGACTGCAGTCAGGGAGGCTGGAAAGTCCGATGTCAACAACAGGAAGCAACTGGGGTGTTTGTGCAGTAAATAAAATATCTGTTTGCTCAGTATTGGCCACTTGGCTGCCAGCCAGCTTCGAACATTTAACATCGTCAATGACGTCTATTTATAAAGAAATCTACCCAACGACAACGCTGGTGATAATCTTATATTTTTAGATTGTGAACGGATGCGAAGTGTTCCGATTTCCAAGAAAAGAGAAGTTATTCAATTTGTGTTGTCCCTCTTAGCTACAACAGTCCTATGGAGGGTCGCGCCAACAGATTATAACATTTGATGGATGTTTTGATGGTGAACAGGAAATACAAGCAGGCTACAAGGCACAGGATACATTTGGAAGAGTTCGTCATATTGCCCTCCATCTGGAGACAAATGTAGTTGAGTCCAGGGTACGATGGAGGATTCAGTTCAATGGTGGATCAGAGAGGTTCCCATCGTAACTGTTAGTCGGTATTCCAAATTCTACTCAAATTGCCTTCAAATTCACCAGCTACTCTGATGGGATTTGTTCCCATATCGCCACAGCATTAACCCGGCATCTCGATTACTGGTCCAATTCCAGTAAAAATATGCCACTGTCGGCCCGAAAAAATAAAGAGGTGACGGGGGTAATGTAACAAACAGTGACATTTGGATGCCAGGCCATTTTGTTTCTGGAATCAATGAATGAATTGATGGATATATCCATAGACGGGCCCGAAAGACGTTGTTCGACATTCTCCTCTTTGTTCTCCAGTACTTCATTAATTGAACCAGGTCCTTTATTTCATCTGTGTCGACTACCTTCATTCCTTCCAGAGTTTTTCAACGAATTCAATCCCCAGACTATCAGGAAATATCGACTGTCCATCACCAGGAGATATTCCTGCTCTTCTGCTGATTCTTCCACTGCTGATGGTGAATCTTCATCTCAAGGACAGAAAGAGGGAACATGAATAGTATGTCGACGGAGGGTTGTAATATCTGGACCATATGGTTGTTTCATGTACAACAAATCACTCAGCATATGTTCGCCCAAAATAGTAAAGCTGACAGACGAAAAACTTAATGATGTGGCAATGTAACTGTTGGGCAGCTGACATTGTTTAATTACGTCCCAAAACAGAGTGATAATCAATAAAAATTAAAGATTCATTGTCGTTACAATCACCATACACTCCAGTTAGATATCAGCAGTTTCTGTGATTATAGAATCCCGACAGTGCAGAGAGAGGCCATTCGGCCTATCAAGCCTGCACCGACAACAATCCCACCCAGGCCCTATCCCCGTAACCCATGTATTTACCGTCCGAATCACCTTGTGTACGTGTGTGTGTGTGAATGAAAGAGAGAAATTGCGTGTGGTGTGAATAGCTCTCTCTCTCTCCTTCAAATTCACTGTCATCACCAACTTCTCAAACAAACTATGACACATGCCTTTGTAAACGACCATCCGATCAACCATTCCTCACTAAAGCCCTTGGATGTTTTACCTTTCTAATTGTGTATAGTAACGTTTGTTTTTATTCAGAATCTGTGGAATCTTATACCTTTATTCACTTGCGAACCATCGGAAACAGTGCCTCATGCAATGCCCAAGGAGGGTCTGACCAGCACAATCGTAATGTGGTTCAGCGAAACATAAATATGGAAAGAAACCACTGTAATTATAAAGAGGCCTAGGACTGGTATAAAAAATATCTGATAATTTCCATATGTTCTTCAGTCTGAACTTGGTTGACCCTCCTACGTGATGAGCTTTGGAGAATTTTATGATGTTTAGCGTGCTGTTAAATGCGTAAATGTGTCGTGAGAATGCAGGTTTTCTGGTGTGGATGACCGGTGGCTTCTGCCGGCATCGTTTATACTGTGTGGAACTATATGTTGCAGGTGACTTTTACTTCAGTTCTGGGAGGACATTCGACAGAATATGACTATAATTGCCATTCCGATTCTCTTCTGTTCTAATGTCACTGAGCTATGCCGGCTTCAGCATCATGGCTATAATATTTCTTAGGTAATTCCTAATAATGAATATTCCACATGGTAAGCATGTCTTACATTTAGCTATTAGCTAATTAATTCTAAACTATGTTAGGTTGCACGGATCTCCGCCCCCCTGCGGTCTCGCAACATTCTAAACCCCTCCCTGAATGAACATGGAAAGTTACTGCTTAATCAGTTTGTTTAACTAACTGTAAATAATTGTGGAAGTTAATTGCCTCCCTATAGATTTCCAATGGTATAAATGTGGGTTTATTTGACCTTGTCACAGAGAATCCTGTGATCAACCGTCATTGTTTCTCAAACAGAATGCATGGGCGAATAACTGGTGTAGTTTATGGCATTTACTATCCAATTATTGCTGCCATTGGGGTTCCGGGTAAGTCATTCTACTAAATCATTAACTTGACGTGCCGCTGTTTTATGAAGTAAGTGCTGAACATGGCAATAAAGAACATGACATAATTGTTTCCAGGTATCTTCCAAAACCTTATTTGCTCAGTGGTATCCTATCATTTCATCATTTAATTATGCATTTTATTGATGAGAAGCGAAAAATGGTATATATTGACGGGAGTTTCAAAGAGTGAGAGGCGACCTCGTTGAAAGAGAATTCTCAGCAGGCTCTTACTCATGAAGTCTCCGACACATTCAATACTCTGTGGCTGATCTTGCCAGCATGCATGAACGGAAGCGAGGCTGTTCATGTTTTTGAAACGTGTAGTTGCTGTGAGAATACGTTTACAGCAATACAAACTTTGGGCATGATTCCACAATCACCGGACACAACATCCCAGTATATACTCTGTCAAGCCTGCTGAGAATTCTCTTTCAACGAGGTCGCCTCTCATTCTTTGAAACTCCAGTCAATATATACCATGTTTCACTTCTCATCATGGAACAATTCATATCATTGCTCAGTAGAATGGAAACTGCTGTTTCCAAGCCAGCAAGATTTCTGATGCAAACCATCTGATGCTCCTTAAATTGTATTAACTTGACACACCCAACTACTGAAAAGATTCCCGTGGAATTCCAACAAGCCAAACTGAATCCTTATCACATTATACAGTTTAACAATGCAACTGTAACTGATATGTCAACCGTATCTACAGACTATTTCGTTTATGGGATACATGATACAAAGGTTGAATGTCAAATTTCGTATACAATCTGGGGATCTTCAGCCTTTCAGTCCTTAACTTTGCAATTATTGCCCGGAATCACATTGCCTTTCTTTCTCACTCCGTTCCTCACATGCTTTCCTTAAGTGTATTTCGTCGTCCAGTTATTCAGCATTTAACATAATTAATATCTGCTCCTGTTGTTAGATGTCAAATTGTACTGCAGCACTTTCCTGTTAAGAGACTTGGGAAACCTTTTGCCTTAAAGGTGCGACAGAACTGGAGGTTGCCCTTGTAGCTCTTTCTGAAACACAATTGACCTTGAAAAAAAACAAGAATAGCCGTCTCTTCTAACGAAGGTGAACTGGCAAACATGTCCAAATAGGTCTGTCACACCCAAGTGCTTGTTTGGAATTCGTTGAATAACTTTACAACTTTAATTTTCTTTTTCCTCTCAGTTAACGTGGTGGCGATTGTGATTCTGTCCCGAGGAAGGTGTGGTCTCTCCAAATGCATTACTCGGTATCTGATTGCCATGGCAGTGACGGATCTCCTTGTCGTTGTCGTCGCTGTGATATTCAATCGGATTATTGGCATTTATTTTCCAGTAAGTTTTATGTCGTTGACTCCAGCCTGTACTCTGAGTTCTGTGATAATCTATGCAATCATGGAGTGTTCTGTTTGGCTAACCTTATTTTTCACCTTTGATCGTTATGTAGCCATTTGCTGCCAGAAATTGCGTACAAACTATTGCACTGAAAAAACAGCGGATGTGGTGATAGGAACGGTTTGTTTGTTGAACTGTTTGAAAAGGATTCCGTCGTACTTTATATATGAGCCAGTCTATATAGTGAACAATGTGCCTTGGTTTTGCAAGATAAAATCAACCTACTACACTTCCTTCTCATGGGCAGTCTATGACTGGTTTGCACGTGTATTAAATCCTATTCTGCCTTTCCTTCTGATTTTGTCATTTAATGCATTGACCGTGAGACACATCCTGGCGGCCAATAGATCCCGCCAGAGACTCCGGACTCACAGCAGTGCAGAGAATCAGAATGATCCAGAAATGAAGAACAGGAAGAAGTCTATTGTTTTACTTTTCACCATCTCGGGGAGCTTTATTCTGTTGTGGATGACATACATTGTGGATTTCCTCTATGTGAAAATTACAAATGAATCTTATTTCGCAGGGTCCAATTTCAACGACCCCAAATTCATTCGCCAGGAAAGCGGAAACATGCTTCAGCTGCTGAGCTGTTGCACTAACACGTGTATTTATGCAGTGACGCAGAGGAAATTCAGAGAGGAGTTGAAAAATGCAGCAAAATATCTTGGCAGTCTCATTGTAAAAATAGTAAAGTAGAAATTCCAAAGGGTTTGGTTTAAGTTGCAAATGGAAATGTATCGTGTCATCTCTGGCTTTTTCTCCTTGACATCTGAGGTTGAATTGGTCTTCGGCAGTTCTGTAAATAGGTGCCATCATTTTCACTTCTGTTCCACTGAGATGCCATGTAAGAAAGTTAGTAATGTGGATGAACAGAATCACTGGACAGCCAATTCGTTTTTAACAATAAACATTTATGAAACATGAAAAGACTGTCAATAACACAATCCTCCTTCATTCCACTCATCCCTTGCTGCAGTGAACACACAAACACTGAGGGCGCTCCCCCTTGTGGCAATGTGAGGTCAATGGTCTCTGTCTGGGAGATCACTGAATCCTCAGATTACTGAAGGATCGTGTTGAAACATAGAAAAGTTGGAGGATTGTGCTGCGGTATTTTTCTTATTCCTATTATTTTTATTGTAATGCTGACGAACCTATTCACAGAATTGATACCAATCTCAGAAACAGCTACAAGTGAACTCGCGCACACACACACATTCACAGGCATACACGCTCAGACAGACACAGGCAAACTTGTACACACACACATTCACAGGCATACACTCTCAGACAGACCCTGGCAAACTCGCACACACACGCAAACACATTCGCAGACAAACATTCTCAGGCAAACAGAGGCAAACTTGCATAAATTCGAAGACATACACTTTCAGACGGGCACAGGCAAACGCGTAGACACCCACAACACACACATGCAATCACAGACATGCAGACAACGTAAAACACTGAGACTTGCACAAATGCACACACCTACTCAAACACAAACACTATCACATACACTTTCCCAAACATAATGAGAGGCTGAGATCATGGAGAGTTGATGTCAATTTCAGTCCAAGTAACCTGCTGGGCACTAAAATAATAACAGAAGCAAATCTAAAGCTCGGTGTGTGGGTTTTATTGCGAAATGAGAAATTATATAAATATACCCCCATAGCTCAGGGTGGGAGAGGAATTGATGATTTGCCGGCTATCTGTGATCTCCCTGCAAAAATATTAAATTTGAGAGATTATAAATTTTGAATTCTAGCTTGAATAAACCAGAGACAAGATTATGCTGAAAATAATCAGAATGACTGCCAGTATCTGTCGAATGAGAAAAAATATGTTAACGTGACCTTTCACCTGAACTGAAAAAACATAGTTGTAAGGAAGTACCAAGGCCAATAAATGCTGCAAAGGGTACAGAACAAAATGATAGGATGGCACGCAGATAGGATAGGATGGCAGGCAGGAACACTAAATAAAAAAGCAACAGTGGTACATGTTGGATGTAAAAATGTGGAAATGGAATAATAGCCACTGTATATCATCTGAAACATAAAACACACATACAAGCACATACACAAAGACGCACACACATACATACACATATACACACAAACGCACGTACAAACGCACACACACACATATACAAAGGCACACAAAACAAACGTGCATGCCCAAACACACACAAGTACAAGCACACACACAAATGTGCACACACAAATGTACACATACAGACACACACACACACACATGTACACAAACACATGCAAGCAGCCACAATCATACGCAAACACACAGAAAAACACCGCACAAACACACACACAAATTCACGTTGCAAAGTTGGAGATGGGATGGGGCAAGATTACAATCTATCATTGCTGAAATCAGCATTGATTCCCTGCTTGTTGGCGACATACTGACGTTTATCCTTATGTTTGATTACAACATTTGGCAACAGAGGGCAGCGAAAGACATTGTGAAGTCTGTTGGCTCCGTTTTTATAATGATATTTCAATTATTTTCCGAAATTCGATATTTTATTAACATAATGCTGGAAGGTTTACACAGAACCTCTCTGTGTGAAAAACCCATGTTCTCTCTATAAAACAAAGTTTTCAAACCAGAACCAAGACTTCTCAGGCAGAGCGGTTCAGTCCGTGCAATGAACTATCAATTAGGTGTGAAAATATGCTGAAGTATTTGGATGGCAGTCTAAAAACAGAATTAGGGTCTCATCTGATGACAGAGTCCTACCAAGAATGAAGGAGTAGTCATTCTCATTTCTAACTATCTGTGAACTTTAATTCACAGAGAACCACCATCAGTTTTCTCAGCTGAAGGAAGATTTACTAAAAGTGTTCGAACCCATCATGTATTTCGATGGTGTAAATCAGGAACAAACTTTTCTAGCAGCAGGAGGCTCTTTAAACTGAAAACAATGATTTGAGGCGACTGGAAAAATCAGACATGGCATGACAGAGTGAGACTGCGGATAGTTGGGAACCTGTCTCGGGGGCAGGGAATTCATATGGTGTTCGTGGAAGTGGAAATGACTAGGGTTGGGAAGCATTTTCCGATGGGGCCATTGTGATCTCCTGGACTCGTTTCGATCGCCTCAGGGGGTCGGAGAGGAATTTCCCAGATTTTTTTCCCCATATTGGCCCTGGGGTTTTTCACTCTGGGTTTTCGCCTCTCCCTGGAGATCACATGGTCTGGAATGGGGGGGTGGGGTAAGTTAATAGGTTGTAATGAACAAAGCATCGTAGCTGTGAGGGACAGCTCGGTGGATAGGATATTGGTATGTAGATAGGCTGGAAAATTGGGCGGGGATCCTGGATTCAGGATTCAATCCTGGACCGGGGAGCGGCGCGGGCTTGGGGGGCCGAAGGGCCTGTTCCTGTGCTGTATTGTTCTTTGTTCTTTGTTCTTTGACAGCGAGTTGTGAGTTAGACGCGCTGCGTGAAAGGGCGCTGGCAGCAGCTACAATAGTATCTTTCAAAAGAGGAGCGGGTACATTGTTGCAGAGGTGTTTGTTTACAGGGCTCTGGGGAAAGAAGAGGAGAATGATATTAATTGAATTTCTCCACCAACCAATCTAAGAATGTATGGCGAGCCGAATTGCCATGTTCTGTTGTATTTCATTTACCAATTGCCTCCCCTCGTTTCTTATTGTAAATCAAAGCTTCACCGTGGAGTCAAGAAGCATGTCCGCGTCCTTTTCTTCTTACCAGGCCTGCCATTTCCCTTCGGTGTCCTATTGCTCTTTCTATATTTATTGAATATCCTTGAATTTAATTGTTTTATTTTTCATCCCCTCTTTGCTTTCTTTCTTTTTAAAAATTCCCCTTGCACTTATTTTAATAAGATGGCACTGACGGAGGAACTTCAATTTCTTCATAGATAAGGATCTCCAGTGAATTTGAGGGGAACTTGCTCATTTCGGTTTTTCCTGCGCCCTTCAGATTCCAGGTGGTCGAGTTCCCGGGTTTGTAAACCATTGTCGAAGGACCCATGGCAAGTTGCTGCAATGTGGATAATACACGCTGGAGGCGCTGTGGAGAAAGTGAATGTTAAATTTGTGGATGAGGTGCCAAACATCAAGGCTGTTTTACCCTCGATTGGGTCTTGCCCCATGATTGCTGTTGGAGATGCGCTCGTCCAGGGAAGTGAGCAGTGTGTGTATCACACATTTTGCATGCCAGACTGGGGAGTGGCTTCATGGAAATCAGGAGGCGCATCGCTCCCAGAGAGCAATCTTTCTATGTAATTAGACTTTAAAGGTAAATTGTGGATTTATACGGCTCTTCGCAATACCAATGGACATTTCAAAACATGTTACAGCCAATGTTTTATAATAAGTGCACTCGCTATTATAACAGAGGAAGTACACACGGAAAATTAACCCAAACAGCAATGTGGCAATGATCACGGAATCTGTTTGTGTGATGTTGATTCCAGAATAAACATTGACCTGGACACCAGGGATAACTCCCTTACCCCTCTGTATATTTTATTTACAAGGCACGATTAGTATCTGTATTATCATATTACATGACAGTTCAAAGTTGGCATTACAAAAATTGCAGTAAAATTCAACTGCTTTCAGTACATTACAACACAATCTGAGATGTATTTTATTTACCGTTAAGACTTATATTTACTTTTTTTTGTCAAACACTCTCTGATTCATTCTCTGTCCACTTCTGTGATACTTGAATTGAAAACTCGTTTGAGGCCAGGCAGGAATCCAGGGAGACACAGGACTTATTCATCAACTTTCAAGAAGAAACGATTGAAAAGAATGAGGTAAAAAACCAAGGAAGGAACCATTTGCATAGTGCTCACACTGCTCGCTGCGAACTGAGAGATAGAGGGTTTATACTATGGCACTGACAACAGACAGCAACCAAGGCTCCAAATTCTGCTTGGACATCTAGTGAGCTATTCAGCTATGGAAGCCCCCTGACCTCCCTCTGTGTCTCCCAATCATACTTTATCTCCCGCAACCATCAATTATTTTCGTAATCATTCAGTGCCCCCTCTCCCACTGCATCCTCCATTCCATTTCTGACTCTCCCATTCCCCCTCTCTCCATTATTCCGTCTGCCTCTCCGACTCACTCTCTCCCTTCCTCAAACAATCCTTCATTACTTCTTCCTCTTTCAAGATCCCTTTCTGCTTTTCTCAAGCCCTGTCATGGGTCTAATGAATAGGAGCAGGAAAGGGTTAAGTGCCGCCCCAAAACTGCTCTGTCATTACCTCTTGAACATTCCACCTAAAAACCTTGAGCAAATGCACCCTTCCTGAAGAACACTGACGGAAACTGCACTCTTTTCTCCAAACGTGGCCAGGCCAAAGTCCTCTTCCATTGCAGCAAGGCGACCATTCTCGTGTAGCTCAATTGCTTTGGAATGAAGGCCAAAATTGTATTTGCCTCCTGGATTGCTGTCTCCACCTGTAGGTTACATGTGTATACAAGGACAGTGAGATATGTCTGCACACCAACATATAATTGATTCTCACCATTTAAATGTATGATTTTATTTCTCTCTACTTTTCTCGCCAATGTGAATAACTTCTTAATTTTCCGCAATATATTCCTGTTGATCACTTTCTTGCAAACACGCTCATGCTCCCCTATCTCTTTGCAGCCTCTATGTGTCTCGTTTTGCTTTGTATCAATGCTAAATATGCATGTTGTGGATAGTTTGGAGGGATGTCAGAAGTGGCAGCGAGACATAGATAGAATGCAAGACTGGGCGGAGAAGTGGCAGATGGACTTCAACCCAGATAAGTGTGTAGTGATCCATTTTGGCAGATCCAATGGGATGAAGCAGCAGTATAATATGAAGGGTACCATTCTTAGCAGTGTAGAGGATCAGAAGGACCTTGGGGTCCGGGTCCATAGGACTCTTAAATCGGCCTCGCAGGTGGAGGATGCGGTCAAGAAGGCATACGGCGTATTAGCCTTCATTAATCGAGGGATTGAGTTTAGGAGTCGGGAGATAATGCTGCAGCTTTATAGGACCCTGGTTAGACCCCACTTGGAGTACTGCGCGCAGTTCTGGTCACCTCATTACAGGAAAGATGTTGAAGCCATTGAAAGGGTGCAGAGGAGATGTACAAGGATGTTGCCTGGATTGGGGGGCATGCCTTATGAGGATAGGTTGAGGGAGCTTGGTCTCTTCTCCCTGGAGAGACGAAGGATGAGAGGTGACCTGATAGAGGTTTACAAGATGTTGAGAGGTCTGGATAGGGTAGACTCTCAGAGGCTATTTCCAAGGGCTGAAATGGTTGCTACGAGAGGACACAGGTTTAAGGTGCTGGGGGGTAGGTACAGAGGAGATGTCAGGGGTAAGTTTTTCACTCAGAGGGTGGTGGGTGAGTGGAATCGGCTGACGTCGGTGGTGGTGGAGGCAAACTCGTTGGGGTCTTTTAAGAGACTTCTGGATGAGTACATGGGATTTAATGGGATTGAGGGCTATAGATAGGCCTAGAGGTGGGGATGTGATCGGCGCAACTTGTGGGCCGAAGGGCCTGTTTGTGCTGTGGCTTTCTATGTTCTATGTCTATGTTCTATTATCAGAAAAAAGGTAAAGTTAAATGGATTCCTTCTCTTTATTAATAGCATTTATTGGATCACAGCGTTTCAGGAAACGTTTCTTTCCCAACCCGGGACAGTAAATCCGGATCCATTCCCTTTCATAAGGACAGTAATAGCATTCGGTGTCAGGATGCTTTTAGTAACTGCCTGCGACCTCACGATATGTCAATCTAGGGACAAAGGAAGTGAGCTGAGAATATGCTGAAACACGACAGCAGAATATAGAAGGCGAGGATTAAAAGGGTGTCTTCAAATATCGGGCAGCCCTTTTGCAGAGCGGACAGGTAGAATGCGACTACTCAGCATCTGGGTTGTGTGGGGAGCATTCTTGGCAGGGAACTGTGGAGGAAAGACATTTCGCCCTTTCTCTCGTTTCCCAACCATGGGTTAAATCAGAATTTGATCAGCTGCAGATCGTAACTTTTCTGTTCTTCTTTGAAATGTGGCTCATGCAGATACTGTGACTCAGTCGCTCTCGTCAGATGCAAAGACAGAAGGAGAAGTGGTGACTTTAAACTGTAGCTATGAGACTGCAATGAGCGGCTATATGTTACATTGGTACCGACAGTATCGAAACACACAGCCCGAGTTTGTACTGCTGAAGGCCAGTAATAATTATGAAGAGAAAGCAGATTTTGCGGAAACACGTTTTTCCGTGGAGCTCCAGATCGCGACTAAATTCACCAGTTTGACTATCTCGAGTTTGCAGCTGACAGACGCTGCCGTATACAAAGATACCTCAACCCCGTTTGTTGTTAAACATTGACAGAAACAAATTATCTCACAGCGTAACTACATTTATTCTTACCCAAGCATTAAATGATATTCTGCAAAATTTTCAGTCACGAGGACAGACGGAAGAATTGGCGCAAATTTAACTTTATGACTCAAATGTTAGATCAATTCCTGTGCCGCATGAATAAGGGTTTCAGCCGAATTGGACTTCCACAAAACAGGCTCTGAAGTTCAATCAGACAGCACTGTTGGTCCTTCCAGACCAGTCGCTTTTATCCTGAGCGGAATTTCTGGACTGAATGGATTACGACATTCAGTTTATATTTGCAGAGGTCCCAGTTCTAAACAGGGCAGAAACATTATCAACATTCACTGCCCTGACGGTTCTGAATTCAAGTTTATTGTTGAATGTGAATGGAACCGAGTATCAATCAAAATATTGAAGATTTACTCTTCACTATTTCTGAGAAAACACACAGCAAAATCACCAGTGCTTTCAGCTGGCAAGCGGTGTTTGGACAGTGGGAGGCTGGAATATTGCTGCTTTTCCCTGTTTCACACGCTGTAGAATGAGGAAAAGACAATAATTAAAGGGTTCGTTAGAATTGAATAATTGAATGGATTTCTAATGGGTTCGAGGCAGACACAATTTAAGGCTAATAGTCGCAGAACACCCATTGGAGGCACATACATGGCACCAGGAATCAGCTCTCCTATAACCGGTGCCGTCTCCCTTTAAGCCTTTCTGTGTCTTGTCTGTAAACAAATATTCGGACTGTCCCGAAGCTGCTTTTAGGTAGAATTCCTGATGTGCTGGAACGAGAATATTTTCAATATCTCCGAACAGTTACTTTCACTGCCAACGTCAGAGTCAATGTTCCAGTTTCATAAAAACGGGAAAGGTGCCTTGACTGTCTCTGCTCAGTCAGACAGTTCACCCTTCATTCTCCTGTGATTCCGGTTCCCAAAGAGTTTCTAAAAAATCATAACTTTGACAGCCATAATAAAAAATCTCTTGAAAACAATGTAAGTTTGCTATCGATGCTGGTATAATATTTCTGTTTCCACATTTATTCTTTTAGTTAGATTTTCTCAATGTTTTTACTGGCTACGGTTGTGAGTTTGGAATTCGCCCCGATACTGAACCCAACACGGTATCTCACGGCCCTCTGCTGGGGTGACATGGAACTACAAAGTGCAGCTTCCTCCCACCTGTGAGTCTTTGGGAGTCAAGTTTGTGTTCAACAATTTCCGATCATGAATTCTGCTAGGATTTTGTTTATGCCCTTTATTCAAATTTTCGACTGCACCTGGGGTGGAGAATCTGTTTTGTTATGAGGCCTCCTTCTCCAGTCAAAGAGAGCCCATTTCTATATATGGGTCGTGGAGATTCTGTCACCCAGCCGCTGTGCTCAGCAGTTCAGACAGAAAGAGAAGCAGTGACTTTGCAATGTATCGACAAGACAACATTTTACTCCCTGAAAAGGGGAACAGTCTGAACAAATCAGTTAAGTTGCTTTAGTACCCCTTTGCTTCGACAGTAAAGAAAGCAAATTAGTCTGTCAATGCTTGGCGCTGTTCTGATTTATAACTTCGTAAATTTCTCCGAAGACTTGGCGTTCTCTCGACTTCGTCGTCACCAGGATTTGAAAAGAGAACTCCAGCATTGATTTCCGCAGACTTCGCATCGTTTTCCCAAATACATATCAACAGTAACAAAGTCAGTCTCCAAAGAGCTCCAATTTAGATACCCGGGCAGCATTTTATTCTTGGTGTTATTTACAGTAAACCCTGAAAAAACTCATCAGGAAAATCCGAACGTGCAATGAAAAGCATTTGCGGACAGACGGTGCCAGATTGAAGACCCAACTCTGCAAACTGAAAGCTGTATGGATGGTAGGCTTGTGATGTCACAGTAGAGTCACGCCCTTCCCCCCTCCCCATCCCCCTCCACCACCCCCCTTCCGCCCCATTCCCCACTCCCCCGTCAATCCACCCTCCCCCCTTCCATCCCACCTCCCCCGACATCTCATCCCCCCTTCATCCCCCCAACTCTATTCCCCCTCCCTCTGCATCTCCACACACCCATCCCCTGCATCCCCCCTCCCACTCAATACCTCTCCCTCCCCCCTCCCCTCCCTCTACCCCGTCCCCCCACTCCCCTCCCACGACCCCCGCCCCGCCCCCCCCCCCGCGTTCCCTTCCGCCCTCCCTTCCCCCTCCCCTCCCTCCCCTCGTCACCTGCACCCCTTCCCCTCCCCCCACCTCCCGCGCCCCCTCCCGCCCTCCCCTCCCCCTTCCCCCATCGCCTCACTCCCCTCCTCCGCTTCGCTCCCCTCCTCCGACGCCTTCGGCCCTCTCCCCCATCCCCTCCACCCCTCCCTCCCCATGCCTCCAGTTTCCCCCCTCCCACCTCCCCCTCTCCCCTCCCCTTCCACTCCTCCCCCACTTCCCTTCCCCCATCCCCGCTGCACCCCCTTCCAGCTCCCCTCCCCCTCTCCCTCCCCTCCGACCGCCTCCCTCCCCCATTCCACTCCTTCCCTCCGCGTCCCCCTACGCCTCCTCCCCTCCCCGTCCCCTCATCCTCCCCCCTCCCACCCGCTCCCCTATCCCCCCTCCCTGCCTCTCCCCCACGTCCCCCCACGCACACCTCCTCCTCACCTGTCTGCCCGCACCTTCCCCCCTCACCCAACCCCTCGCCCCCTCCCCCCTCAACCCCTATCCCCTCCTCCCGCTCCACCACCACCTCCCCCCTGACCCACCTCCACCTCTCCCCCCTCTACCTCATCGCTCCCCCTCCTCTTCCCCCTCGCCCCCCTCCCCCCATCTCCCTCCACCCTCCATTCCCTCCCCTCCGCCTCCCCCTTCCTCCCTCTCCTAGCCTCCCTCCGGCACCCTCCCTTCCTGCCCCACTCCTCCTCACCCTCCCCTCCCGTCCCGTCCCCCTTCCCCCGCCCCTCCCTCTCCCTCCCCTCCGCCCTCCCCATCCACCTCCCCCCCCTCCACATCCGCTCCCTCCCCTGGAGGACGGGGCGATCGATTACTGTGCAGTGAGCCACAGTGCTAGATTACAGTTAAAATGCTGTACAAGGCTTGGATGTCTCAGGGACAGGACTGGATACTCCGGGTGCCGGGATTCAGATGTTTCAGGAAGGACAGGGAGGGAGGCAAGAGAGAGGGTGGAGTGGCACTGCTGATCAGGGATAGTGTCACAACTGTAGAGAAGGTGTATGCTGTGGAGGGATTGTCCACACAGTCTCTGTGGGTGGAAGTTCGGAGTGGGAAGGGGTCGATCACTTTGCTGGGAGTTTTCTATACCCGCCCAATAGTAACAGGGAGGTGGAGGAGCAGATAGGGAAACAGATCCTGGAGAGGTGCAGTAATAGCAGAGTTGTTGTGATGGGAGAGTTTAATTTCCCAAACATAGATTGGAATATCGCTAGGGTAAGGGGATTGGATGAGGAGCAGTTCGTGAGGTGTGTTCAGGAGGGTTTCCTAACACAGCATGTGGACAAGCCTACAAGAGGGGAGGCTGTACTTGAGCTGATACTGACCAATGAACCTGGACAGGTGTCAGATCTCTCAGTGGGAGAGCATCTTGGGGATAGCGACCATTACTCTATCTCCTTTATGATTGCATTGGAAAAAGAGAGGATCAGGCAAGCTAGGAAAGCGTTTATATGGAGTAAGGGGAAATATGAAGACATAAGTCAGCAAATTAGAGGAGTAAATTGGAAGGAGGAATTCTCAGGGAAATGTACTGAAGAGAGGTGGCACTTTTTCAAGTAATGTCTGTCTAGAGTTCTACGGGACAACGTTCCGAGCAGACAGGGAGGTGTTGGTAGGTTAAAGGAACCGTGGTGCATGAAAGCTGTGCGGGACCTAGTCGAGAAGAAAAGGAATGCATACAAAAGGTTCAGAGAGCTTGGCGAAGATAGGGATCTAAATGTGTATACGGCTTGTAGGAAGGGACTAAAGAAGGAAATTAGGAAAGCCAGAAGGGGTCACGAGGAAGGCCTTGGCAGATAGGATTAAGGAAAACCCTAAGGCGTTCCATAAATATGTGAGGAGTAAAAGGATGAGACGTGAAGGAATAGGGCCTATAAAAGTTGAAAGCAGGAAAGTCTCTACGGAACCAGTAGAAATGGCAGAGGTGCTTAATGAGTATTTTGCCTCGGTTTTCACAGAGGAGAAGGACATGGGTGGATGTACTGCGGGCTTGCGGTGGACTGAAAAGATTGAGTATGTGGACTTAAAGAAAGAGGTTGTGCTGGAATCTTTGAATGGCTTCAAGATAGATAGGTCGCCGGGTCTGGCTGGGATGTACCCCAGGTTACTGTGGGTGGCGAGGGAAGAGATTGCAGAGCCTCTGGCGATGATCTTTGCGTCGTCGATGGAGACGGGAGAGGTGACAGAGGATTGGAGGATTGCAGATGTGGTTCCTATTTTCAAGAAGGGGAATAAGGATAGCCCAGGAAATTACCGACCGGTGAGTCTAATCTCAGTGGTTGGTAAGCTGATGGAGAAGATCCTGAGGGACAAGATTTATGAGCATTTAGAGAGGTTTAGTATGCTCAAGAATACTCTACACGGTTTTGTCAAAGGCAGATCGTGCCTTACGAGTCTGGTGGAGTTCTTCGAAAATGTGACTAAAGACATTGACGAAGGGAAAGCGGTAGATGTGGTTTATATGGATTTTAGCAAGGCTTTCGATAAGGTCCCCCATGTAAGGCATCTAGAAAAAGTGAGAGGGCATGGGATCCAAGGGGCTGCTGCCCTGTGGATACAGAACTGGCTTGCCTAAAGGAGGCAGAGAGTGTGTATAGATGGGTCTTTTTCTAAATGGAGGTCGGTGACCAGTGGCATGCCCCAGGGATCTGTTCTGGGACCCTTGCTGTTTGTCATTTTCATAAATGACCTGGATGAGGAAGTGGAGGGATGGGTTGGTCAGTTTGCCGACGACACGAAGGTTGGTGGGGTTGTGGATAGTCTGGAGGGATGTCAGAAGTTACAGAGGGGCATAGATAGGATGCAAGACTGGGCGGAGAAGTGGCAGATTGACTTCAACCCAGATAAATGCGTCGTGGTCCATTTTGCCAGGTCAAATGGGATGAAGGAGTACAATATTAAGGGAAAGAAGCTTCGTACTGTAGAGGATCAGAAGGACCTTGGGGTCCGGGTCCATAGGGTTCTAAAATTGGCCTCGCAGGTGGAGGAGGTGGTTAAGAAGGCGTATGGCGTGCTGGCCTTTATCAATCGAGGGATTGAGTTTCAGAGTCCGGGGATAATGATGCAGCTATATAAGACCCTCGCCAGACCCCACTTGGAGTACTGTGCTCAGTTCTGGTTGCCTAATTACAAGAAGGATGTGGAAAAGATTGAAAGGGTGCAGAGGAGATTTACAAGGATGTTGCCTGTATTTAGTGGCATGCCTTATGAGGATAGGCTGAGGGAGCTCGGTCTTTTCTCCTTGGAGAGATGTAGGATGAGAGGAGACCTAATAGAGGTATATAAGATGTTGAGAGGCATAGATCGGGTGGTCTCTCAGAGGCTTTTTCCCAGGGAGGAAATGGCTTATACGAGAGGACACAGATTTACTGTGCTGGAGGGTAGGTACAGGGGAAATGTTAGGTGGAGGTTTTTCACACAGAGGGTGGTGGGCGAGTGGAATCGGCTGCTGTCAGTGGTGGTGGAGGCAAACTCGAAAGGGTCTTTTAAGAGACTCCTGGATGAGTCCATGGGACTTAATAGGATGGAGGGTTATAGGTAGGCCTGGAAGGTAAGGATGTGTTCGGCACAACTTATGGGGCTGATGGGCCTGTTTGGTGCTGTAGTTTTTCTATGTTTCTATTAATTGTTTTGTTGTGGTAATTTCTGCTCCAATATGTGGGTGCATTCCCTAATACGTTCTGAATCTCCCCTCTGAATCTCTGTTTTACATGGGGTGAAGGATTTATAATTAGCTTTTGGACGTGCACCATTTCCCCGTTGGGTTACTGCCGCTAAGTTGTATTCTAGCGCTTCCCACTCCTCTGGAGGAGCGTTTGGTCCCTTTGCGGACTCATTCGGAGGTAGAGGAACAGTTTCCCCTCCCCATTGTTTTTCTTCTAAGACTTGGTTTCATTTCTCCAATTCTCTTATTCTGGATTCTAAATCTCTAATCTTTTCTTTATCTTGCTCAGTTATTCCAGCTAACTGACGTACTAACGATACTCCTATTTTCTTTGTCTCGTTTCTCTTTAGTAGGCAGGGGGCTTTTGTCCGTTAATTTCTTTTACATAGATCATTTTATTCGTTATGGGTAAGGGTAGGTCAGTGATAGATATGGAGGGCCCCGTGCCCAACAGCATTTCACATTATCTGCCCCCTACTAGTGCAGACACGTAGATTCTACCCTCCTCTTACCCAAACTCGCCCCTCATCAGTTTGCCCACTCCTGTGATGGCGGAGGAAATCCGTGTTTGCTCCAACAAGTGGCCTCAGTATGGCCAACCTTATTGCAAAACAGGCAGATAGGGGCCTTCCTGCGACCCCCCCCCCCCTCCTCCTCCCCCCGCCCCCCCCCCCCCCCCCCCCTCCCCCCGGTGCCCTACAGTCTCTGGCAAAGTGACCCAGTTTCCCACAATTATGGTACGCACCCTTGGGTTCAGCTACTCCACTGTTTGCACTAACTGTTTCCTGTTTTATTCGTGGGTATGGTTTCTCATCTGGTCCGTCTCTAATTCCAGATGCCCATTCTACTAATTCATCATAGTTCTGGATATTGCGAACTCCCATTTTAAGGATTTTTTTGGTGAGCTGGCGACAGCCCTTCTTTAAATGCTTGTAAAAAGGCTTTATCTGTTCGGGCACTTTCGGGTATTCCAGAACATTCATGGTATACTCTAAAGAGTCGCTCTCCAAATTCGGAGGCTCCTTCATCCCTTTGTTGTTTTATATTGGTAATTTGTTTGGTGCATTACCCAAGACTCGTTGGACTTCTGCCTTAAACCGATTAAATTGCTCAACCGTTGCTCGATTTCGGCGGTTGTCTCTGTCGCGTATGTCCAACTCCCACCTCGGTAATCCAACCGAGCTTGGTCAGCGACATTAACCTCGTCCCCACCGTCACCCATTAGTCTCCATTTATCCCGCGGGCGAGCAGCCCGTACCAACTGGTGTATATCCCGCAAATGTAACTGGTGTCCAACCCAAATAGTGTCCAGTTCTGCCCAAAATTTGCTGTTGTGACTCCGGGGCTGGAGCCTTCCCAGGGATGCCAAAATCTGTTGTATTTCACCTGGGGTAAAGGGTTTATATCGGGCAGTGGGATGCTGTAACGTCCCAGCCCGAGTTATGGGACCGAGATCATGGATCTCTTCCTTATAGGGGTCTCCCACTGGCGCCGTGGATTGTACGGCCGGCCCATAGGGAGGCCAGAATCTCCGGATAGGGTCCTCTGAAAGTTGGTTTCGCTTTTCTAATTCGCTATTGCGTGTTTCCAACATTTTAATTGTTGCTTTGTCATCAGCCCATTTCTTACCAGAGACTGCGACCTGTTCAATTAATCCAGCCAATTGCTGAACGAAGAGAACCACACTTTTCTTAGTTCTGTCTTTCTTTGCTTTTTCCAACCACTTTCGTTGTTGGTCTCGTGGGTGGTCTATCTGTTTAATGAGTTTGTCTCTCTTAATCATATTTTCATTTATCAGGGACCCCGGGCCACACTGTCGTTGCCCGACATTACATCGATAAGGTTATACTCACCAAATGGAGACTCTCCTTTCTCGCTCTCCCCTCCTCGGTTTCTCGTATCCGAATTCAGTGATACATGTCAGGGGTGATCAGTTCCCTCCGTACCACCATTTACACAATATTTTTATTAAGCCGGCTTTCACATGAAGGCTTTTCCTTTAACTCCGGTGATCACTCAGACAGTCTCTATCTATCACTCATCACTCACGTCTGAACATCACACCTCAGGCAACCCTGACACTCATTTCAAATTCCTAACTTGAGCGTGGTAGATTTCTCCTCTTAACAGTCAGTTTAAGGCAGGGTGCCAGAGTCAGTTACCTCCTTGTCCATATGTGCTCAGTTCAGACGTCTTTCATCAGTTCAGACACTCTCTCATCACAGATGATCACCCAATGTATTTTGACCCACTGCATCAAGTTCAGTAACTATTCCGGTGTCCCAGTCGTGGCCATTCGACCGGACCTGTAAACAGTCCCGGGTTGCGGCACCATTTGTTGTAGGTAAAGATACCTCTCAGTCTATTCGTAGGTCAAAATACACTGGTTCATTTTCACAATTGTGGGCGACCGTCCGATGCCTAACATGGCCTCAGACCTCTCAGCAAGTACAGGTTAAGAACATACATTTATACCCTTCCTTGCACGTCCGCAGTTTCCCAAGCCTCACAGGTTCCCAGGCCATGGTGTGAATCTTGCTGCCTTGGTGTTTTCTTCACGGTTATCCCAAGGCCGCGAGTGTTGTTGTTCTCTGTGAGCACAGGTGGGGTCTCTTTGTAATGTACATGGTTACAATCTTCGCGCAAACGAGTTAACTGGCATATAACAATTTATATATGTTCGCAGGTACTTGTATAATGTATATCGGTACAGGTTACGATGAACTTATATGAAGGTTATCATTACACGTCACAGAAGGCCTATATGTAGGCTTCCATTGTTACACAGCAATACATAATTAAGGAATACAAAATGGCGTGTTAGCCACATTCGTGAACAGAAAAACATACAGCAGCTGTGCTCTTATCTGTTCTTGAATACGTGAGCATGAAAACACCCGAACGTAAACATGAATTCGACAGAATTTCTCACACAAGCTCTGAATATCACAGAGGTCACTTTGACACTCCGAGTATTGAAGTTCATTAACACAGTCCCGACTTCATAACCTTTGAAGAATTCGACTGTGTGTTCCGCGGACCAAACAGTCCCTCAACCTTTCTCGTAATGCGGGCCGGATCCTTTCAATCTGGACAGGAAATCTGAGAATGTCTCTCGTGGGGTCCCGAATTGCTGAGTGAAATTTGTAGCTCAATAGAATGGTTGAGTGTCGGGGGATGGGCGGGGGCGTTGAAATTACTTTGAACCAACTCATCCAGCTCTTCAAAAGATGTGGGGCTGAATCTTTCTGTCCCACCCACCACAGGAATTGTTGTGGACGGGACACAGACCATGCAAAGTTCCATAGACCTCAAGTGGGATTTTCCAAACTTGGGGTGAGTGTGATGGAGAATCCGTCCCTGGTTGTCAGGAGCATCAGGCAATGTTAAACTCCTGATTAAACTGTATGTCCAGTGGTCCCCGAACTGTGCAAATAATAACCTCCTACCTTTCTTCAGTTGTTATCTCATTCACTACAAAGGGGCGGCACAGTGACACAGCCTCACAGCGCCAGGGACCTGTGTTTGATTCCAGACTTGGGTGGCTGTCTGTGGAGTCAGCAGGTTCTCCCCATGTCTGCATGAGTTTCCTCCGCACTGAAAAGATGTGCAGGTTATATGGATTAGCAAGGCTACATTGCCCATTAGTGCCTCCAGATATGTATGTTAGGTGGATTGTCCATTCTAAAGATGTGCGGGTTAGGTTGATTGGCAATGCTAAAAAAAAAACTGCGCTTAGTGTCCTGAGATGCGTAGGTTAGAGGGATTCGTGGGTGGGTATGGGGGTAGGGCCGGGGTGGGATTGTGGTCGGTGCAGACTCGATAGGCCGAATGGCCTCTTTCTGTACTGTAGGGTTTCTATGATTCTAAGTTTCTCCTTAATGTCCCAAGATGGACAGTTTAGGCTGATTGGCCATGCTAAATGTACCCTTTGTGCCTCAAAATATGTAGGATAGGTGGATTGGCCATGCTAAATTGCCCCTTAGTGTCCCAAGATGTGCAGGTTAGGGGTATTAGTGGGGTCAATGTGGGGATAGGATCTGTGTGAAATGCTCTATCAGAGAGACAATACAGACATGATGGGCCAAATAGCCTTCTTTTCTTCTGTCGTGATTCGATGATTTTCTGTGTGGAGTTTGAACGTTCTCAACTTGTGTACATGGGTTTCCTCACACACTCCAAAGGGCGGCACGGTAGCACAGTGGTTAGCACTGCTGCTTCACAGCTCCAGGGTCCTGGGTTCGATTCCCGGCTCGGGTCACTGTCTGTGTGGGGTTTGCACATTCTCCTCATGTCTGCGTGGGTTTCCTCCGGGTGCTCCGGTTTCCTCCCACAGTCCAAAGATGTGCGGGTTAGGTTGATTGGCCAGGTTAAAAATTGCCCCTTAGAGTCCTGAGATGCGTAGGTTAGAGGGACTAGTGGGTAAATATGTGGGGTAGGGCCTGGGTGGGATTGTGGTTGGTGCAGACCCGATGGGCCGAATGGCCTCCTTCTGCACTGCAGGGTTTCTATGATTTCTATGTGCAGGTTAGGTGGATTGACCATGATAAATTGCCCCTTCGTGTCCCAATATGTGCAGCTTAGATGGATTGGCCATGCTAAGTTGCCCCTTAGTGACAACAGGACTAGTATGGTAAACAACTGGGGTAACAGGGATAGGGTCACTTTGGGATTGTTGTGGGTCGGATTCAATTGGACAAATGGCCTCCTTCTGCACCTGTAGGGATTCGGAAAAAAGTAATGCAAACTTGCAATACATTGGCCCCAGTTTCCACTTCAGGGTGGAATTGCTCTTATTTGCCGATCACTTTTTCCTTGCTTCTTATTTTCGATGATCCAGTCTCTTCCTCTTTAGTTGTGCTCTGTCATTCCCAATGTCTTGGAAAGCATTTTCCCTCGTTGCGAGTGTAGTAAATCGAGGGCCGCTCAATAAGGCTTCAGAAAGAAAAGGTTTTATTGCCAGTAAACAAATAAGTATATTGATCAAATGGTCAGATAGAATAACTCTGTAACTGTACAATTCTCCTTCCTGGTTCCAACTGCCAATCCTCCGCTGGCTCGGGATATGCGCCCTCGCACTCGATTTTCTCAGCGTCCCACCTCAACACTCCATAGGATCAGGCCTAAACACATGGCCCAAAGGAAATGCCCCCTTAATTGGCCGCACTACTACAGTTGGCAAATCACTCATCATCCTGACTTGGAAATAGATCAGCTGTTCCTTCACTGTCACTGGGTCCAAATCCTGGAATGTCCTCCCTAACAGCGCTGTGGTTGTACCAACACTGGACAGGCTGCAGTCGTTCAAAAAGAGAGTTCACCACCACCTTCATGAGAGCAGCTCGCGATGGACAATAAATGCCTGGAATAGCCAGTGATACTCACATCCCATAAAATTAATTTCGAACGAAATGGGAAGATTGAAAGTTTATGGCCAGTGTCTCCACTATTTCCACTTGTCCAGCTTTCAGTGAACCTCCACCATCATCCAGCTGGGTACATGTTCTATTCCATTGTGATATGAAAAGTGTTGGATTGAACAGGGTTAAGTGAAGCTGTTTGTTTAGTGACTGTAGTTGATGTGAGTCTCCATGGATCAGATTAGTGTGCCTGGAAGGCTTTCCCTCTTCTATTAATAAGGGATTCCGTTCAATGTGTTGTCCCATTGAGACATCGGGAGCGACAACTCCGACACTAACAGAGATCAGCGGCTGTGGAGAGAGGGAGGGAGAGGAGAGATCAGAATCTGGGAACAATGGATTGGAATGTTCCAACAATGGATCAGAATCTGGGAACAATGGATTGGTATATTCCAACACTGGACAGGAATTTTGCTTCCGAGCTGTTCTCTTTTTCTCAATTTTGGTTTGGTTCGTTACCGTTAACAATTCGCATCCGTTCTGTTCTCTTTGTTATTCAAGTGGTTTACTATCCTATCCTTGCTATTGTTGGTGTCCCTGGTAAGTCTCTGTTTCCACTTATTCTATTTGTCAAATATGTTTCATTGTATTACTCAACTTCTTATTTCAGTTTTGGGAGCATGGAGTCCATTGACTTCAGTTTCACACTTTATCTCTGCTCCCTGTCCATTTATTCCATTCCTGTACCTGAAGCTGGTCCACACTGATTAACCCTTTGACCTTGAGCTGATTACTCACCCCATATCCCATGCAGCCATATAAAACATTGGTTAGGCCACATTTCGGGTATTGTGTGCAATGCTGTTCACCACACTACCTGATGGATGAGTAAGCTTTGGAGACAGTGCAAAGAGAGTTCACCAGGATGCTACCATTAACCGGAAACTCAACTGGTCTCACCACACAAACACAGTAGCGACAGGAGCAGGTCAGGGGTGAGGAATACTGCGGCAAGTCAGTCATCTCCTGATTCCACAAAGCCTGTCCACCAAGTACAAGGCACAAGTCAGGAGTGTGATGGAATACTCCAGACTTGCCGAAATAGGTGCAGCTCCACCAAAATTCAAGAAGCTTGACACCATCCAGGACAAAGCAGTCTGCTTGCCTGGTACCACATCCACAAATATTCACTCCCTCCATCTCCGATGCTCAGTAGCAGCAGTGTGTACTATCTACCAGATGCACTGTGGCAATTCACCCAAGGTCCTTAGACAGCGCCTACCAAACCCAAGACCACTTCCGCCTAGGAGGACAAGGGCAGCAGATACATGGGGACACCACCACCTGCTAGCTCCCGCCCAAGCCATTTAACGTCCTGGTTTGGAAATACATCATCGGTTCCTTCGCAGTTGCTGTGTTAAAATACTGAAAATCCAACCTAAATGGCGTTGCGGGTCAACCCGCTGCACATGGGCTGCAGCGATTGAAGAAGCTGGCTCACAACCACCTTCTCAAGGGCAACTGTGAATGGGCAATTTAAAATGCTGGCCACCCAGCAACGCCCATGCCCAACGAATGAATTTATAAATATGTTGTGTGTTCTCGTGGGTGCTGTTTAAGAAGAGAGGCTGAATAAACTAGAATTGTTTTCACTGGAAAGACAGTGGTTGAGGGGAGACCAGATAGATGTCTACAAATTTATCAGAGGAAAAGACAGGGAGGATAGTCAGGTACTTTTTTCCCAGGGTTGAAGTGTCAATTACGAGGTGGCACAGGTTCAAGGTGAGAGGGATAACGTTTAAGGGAGATGTGCTGGGGAGGTTTTTCAAGCAGAGTGTGGTGGGTGCCTGGAACGTGCTGCCAGAGGATGTGGTGGAATAGAGAGATACGGTCAGAGTAAGGGCAGTAGCTTTTCTTTTGTTTAGTGAGGACATTATAGAAACATAGAAATATAGAAGATAAGAGCTGGAGGAGGCCCTTCGAGCCTGCTCCACAATTCATTGCGACCATGGCTGATCGCCCAACTCAATAGCATAATCCTGTTTTTTCCCCATAACCTTTGATCCCATTCGCCCCAAGTGCTATATCCAGCTGTCTCTTGAATACTTTCAATATTTTGGCATCGGCTACTTCCTGCAGCAATGAATTCCACAGGCTCACCACTCTTGGAGTGAAGAAATGTATCCTCAGCTCTGTCCTAAATGGTCTACCCGAATCCTCAGACTGTGACCCCTGGTTCTGGACTCCCCCACCATTGGACATATCCTCCTTGCATCTATCTGGTCTAGTTCTGTTAGAATTTTAGAAGTCTCTATGAGAACCCCCCTCATGCATCTGAACTCAAGCGAAAACAATCCTAACCTAATGAATCCCTCCTCATACATCAGTCCCGCCATCCCCGGAATCAGCCTGGTAAACCGTAAAAATGATGATTGGCATTGGCTTCGAAGGCCCAACGGCCTGTTCCTGTGCTGTCCACTACATCATGAATCCTGTCTACTGTCACCAGCAGAAACATCATTTGCCTCATTCCAACTGTCACAGATCCCGACTCAACTATTCTCTGCTGACTAATCCCCGAATTACATAGCTGCAGAGTTAAAGCTCATCCTAAACTCTGCTGTCCATATACTAGCTTTCACCGAGTCCCAATTAGCGTCATCCTTGTTCTCATTGATCTCTGTCATCAGCTGATCTGGTAAAGACCTCATTTTCACACTCACCTGATCTAATCCCTTCATGAATTTGTCCACATGATGGTCTCAGACGATCGACTTTCCTAAATGCTTCTGTCTGTTGGCATTTCAACAGACAGCGCCAACCCCCACAACAGGTATGAGCTGTCTGGAGTTGTTTGGAAGAGGAACCTAACAGATAAGAGGTCGGAATAGCGAAGGCAGGAGTTTCTGGGCGTATTTCGGGAGGCACAGCAAAATTTCATGCCAAGAAGAAGCATACTCAGGGAAGGATAAGGCAACCATGGCTGACGAGGAAAGTCAGGAATAACATAAAAAGCAAATGCAAAAGCTTACAATGTAGCAAAGTTTAGTGGGAATACTTTAAAGACAAACAGAGGACAACTAAAAAGGTATACGTAGAGAGAAGACGAATTATGAGGGTGCACTAGCCAATCATATAAAGTAAGTTTGCAAGAGTTTATTTCGATATATAAAGGGGGAGCGAGAGACAAGAGTGTACATTGGACTGCTGGAAAATGATGCTGCAGAAGTAGTAATGGAGAACAGAAAATGGCGGAAGACCTGAATAGGTTAATCTGCAAGATGAGTTGATATTTTTTTAGTCATTTGTGGGACATGGGCTGGCCAACATGCATTGCCCATCCCTAGTTGCCCTTGCGAAGGTGATGGTGAGCTGCCTTCTTGAACCGCTGCAGTCTATGTCCTGTGGGTTGACCCACAATGCCGTTAGACGGAAATTCCAGTATTTTGACCCAGCGTCTGTGAAGGAACGGCGATATATTTCCAAGTCAGGATGGTGACTGGCTTGGAGAGGGACTTGCAGGTGGTGGTGTTCCCATTTATCTGCTGCCCGGGTCCTTCTAGATGGAAGTTGTCGTGGGTTTGCAAGGTGCTGTCGAAGGATCTTTGGTGAATTGCTGCAGTGCATCTTGTAGATAGTACACACTGCTGCTACTGTGCGTCGGTGGTGGCGGGAGTGGATGTTTGTGGATGTAGTACCAATCAAGCGGGCTGCTTTACCCTTGATGGTGTCAAGCTTCTCGAGTGTTGTTGGAGCTGCACCCATCCAGGCAAGTGGAAAGTATTCCATCACACTCCTGACTTGTGCCTTGAAGATGGTGGATAGGCTTTGGGGAATCAGGATGTGAGTTACTCGCCACAGTATTCCTAGCCTCTGCCCTGCTCTTGTACCCACTGTGTTTATGTGGGTACAGGTGCGCTTCCTTGCGCATGTTTAAACTGAAGCCATGAGACTTCATGGGGTCCAGATTCGATGTTATGGACTCCCAGTGCAACTCTCTCCCGACTGTATACCACTGTGCCGCCACCTCTGCTGGGTCTGTCCAGCCTGTGGGACAGGACATATCCAGGGATGGTAATGGTGGTGTCTGGGGTATTATCTGTAATGTATGATCCTGCGAGAATGAATATGTCAGGCTGTTGCTTGACCAGTCTGTGAGACAGCTCTCCCAATGTTTGGCACTCGCCCCCATATGTTAGTAAGGAGGACTTTGCAGGGTCGATAGGGCTGTTTGTTTTTCCCTTGTCTTTTCCGGTGCCTCGGTCGATGCCAGGTGATCCATCCAGTTTCACTTCTTTGTTGAGACTTTGTAGCGATTCTTGCAACTGAGTGGCTTGCGAGGACATTTCAGAGGGCAGTTGAGAGTCAACCACATTGCTGTGGTTCTGGAGTCACATGTAGGCAAGACCAGGTAAGGACGGCAGATTTTCGTCGCGAAAGGACATTAGTGAACCAGATGGTGTGTTTTTTTTAACCGACAATTGACAATGGTTTCATGGTCATCAGTCGATACTTAATTCCCGATTTTTTTAAATTGAATTCAAGTTCTAACATCTGTTGTGGTGGGATTTGAACACAGGTCCCCAGAGCATAATCTGGGTTTCAGGATTAATAGTCGAGCGATAAAACCACTCGGCCATCACTTCTGAGTAGGAAGGCAAATTCAATATTAGTATTCATTTCGAGAGGACTAGAATACAAAAGCAGTGGTGTATACTGAGGCTTTATAAGACTCCGGGGGATTACCAGGGTAAATATGTGCAGTTACAGGGAGAACGCCTGGGTGGTCTTGTTGTTGGGTGCAGGCTCGATTGGCTTACTAGCCTCATTCGGTACTGTAGGGATTGTATGCTTTCATGGTCATCATTGGGCTGTTAATTCCAATTATTTTACTGAATTCAAATTTCACCATCTGACACGAAGGGATTCGAACCCGGGTCCCCTGAGCAATATCCTGGGTTTCTGGATTAATAGTCCAGTGACAACAGACACACAGTGTCTGTGTGGAGTCTGCACATTCTCCCCCGTGTCAGCGTGGGTTTCCTCCAGGTGCTCCGATTTCCTCCCAAAGTCCAAAGATGTGCGGGTTAGGTTGATTAGCATTGATAAATTAACCCGAGTGTCCAAAGATGAGGAGTGTAGATATGTGGCTTTACGGGAGTGGGCCCTGGTTGGGATTGTGGTCGGTGCAGACTCGATGGGCCGAATGGCCCCTTTCTGCACTGTAGTGATTCTATGATTCTATGGCAATACCACTAAGCCACGGCCTCCCAAGTGGGTTTCTGTTTGAAATCTATCCCATTCAGCACGGTGGTGGTGCCACAGAACCCGATGGAGATTTCCCTGAGAGCGAGTCCCACACACAGAGCAGGAAAGGTCTCATTTACTCCGTGCTCTGTCTTACCCCGGCTGATTGAGCTCACATACCCACACAGACTATGAGGGAGCTGTACTCTGTATAGTACTCATGTTGTACCTGCTGTGTGAGTGCTTCACTGAACAGAGCAGAGGTATCTTGACTCTCTATCTGTACAGTGCTGTAACTACCCGAACCAATCATCTATATGACAGAAATGTTGGAGAATCCGATTGTTGTACATTAGTTTCTCTTTCTGGCTGCGCTGGGATCTGGATTCCACGAACATTTCCTGCACTTGCCAGAGCTGAGCGATGCTGTTGATCTATTCGAGCCTTCACATCCAGGCCCCATCATGATCTCAGAGCCGAGCGACTGAAAACCTCCCTCTCCCAGCTGATGTTGAAGTCTGAACCGGTCTCTTCACAAACTTAGAAATTCTTCCCCACCGGGAGCTCAGTTTCCCATCAGCAAGACCGCCTTCTTCCACCCCGATTACATCTCCCATCTTTGTTAGTTACAGGGTTGACTATTCCAATGCCCTTCTCCATTGGTTGGCATGGTGCCACAATATTTAGCACTGCTGCCTCACAGCGCTAGGACCTGGATTTGATTCCCGGCTTGTGACACTGTCTGTACAGAGTCTGCATGTTCTCTCTGTGTCTATGTGGGTTTCCCCAGGGTGCTCCAGTTTCCTCCCAAAGTTCGAAAGCCATGCTGGTTAAGTGCATTGGCCATGCAACATTTTCCCTCAGTGTTACCCGAACAGGCGTCAGGGTGTGGCGACTCGGTGATTTTCACATTAACTACATTGCAGTGTTAATGTAAGTCCACTTGTGACACTAAACAAAAACTTAAAATTAAATCCCATCGTAAATCCTCCATTTGCCTCAGCTCGTTCACAACACTGCTGCCCGTAACCTAACTCACACCGCGTCCCGGTTACCCATCACCACTGTGCTCATTGATCGACATTGGTGCCTACTCTGGCAGCCAATCAATATCAACATTTTCTTTCTGTGATTGGCTTTCTCCACGGCCTCATTCATCCCAGTCCCCTCTCCATTCCCAATATTCCTGAAAACTTCCGCCGCACATTTCCCTTAAACATTCCCCCTCTCACCTTGAACCTTTGCCTCCTTGTAATTGACACTTCCACCCTGGGGAAAACGCTCTGACTATCGACCCTGCCTATGCCTCTCATTATTATCTCTCAGGTGTCCCCTCAGCCTCCGCCTTTCCACTGAAAGCAATCATAGTTTATTCAGCCTGTCCTTGTAGCCAATGCCTTCGAGGCCAGGCAACATCCTGGTGAACCTTCTTTGCATGCCCTCAAAAGCATCCACAGCCTTCTGGTTGTGTGGTGACCAGAACTCCGTGCAATACTCCAAATGCTGCCTAACCAAGGTTTATTAGATCTGCAACATGACTTAGCAACTCCTTTATTCAGTGCCCTGGCCAATGAAGGCAAACATGCCATATGCCTTCTTAATCACCTTGGCCACCTGTGTTGCCACTTCTATGGAACTGTGGACCTGCACGCCCAGATCCCTCTATATGTCAAGCTTCCTAAGGGTTCTTCCATTTACAGTATAATTCACACCTAAATGTGTTCCTCCAAAAGACATCATCTTCCATTTGTCCGGATTAAACTCCATCTGCCATTTTTGTGCCCAATCTCTTTATATCTTGTTGTATCCTCTGACAATTCCAGGAACTGTCAGCAACTCCGCCAATCTTCATGTCATCCACAAATCTATTAATCAGACCCCTCATATTTTCCTCCAGATCATGTATTTATACGACAAACAACAGAAGTCCCAGCACTGATCCCTGAGGAACACCACCAGCTGCAGATATCCATTCGGAAAAACACGCTACCACCACTGATCTCTGCCTTCTACTAATAACAGTAAGAAGTTTAACAACACCAGGTTAAAGTCCAACAGGTTTATTTGGTAGCAAAAGCCACACAAGCTTGTGTGGCTTTTGTGGCTTTGTAGCTTGTGTGGCTTTTGCTACCAAATAAACCTGTTGGACTTTAACCTGGTGTTGTTAAACTTCTTACTGTGTTTACCCCAGTCCAACGCCGGCATCTCCACATCATTCTACTAATAAGCCAGTTCTGTATCCATCTAACACGCCCACTCCAAATCCCATGTGATTTTAGTTTTTGTACCAGTCTGCTATGTGGGACCTTGTCAAACGTCTTACTAAAGTCCAGATAAACTACACCCAGAGCCCTTCCCTCATCAATTATCTTGGTAACCTCTTCAAAAAACTCAATCAAATTGGTGAGACATGGCCTTCCCGCACAGAATCATGTTGCCTGTCACTTACTGGTACATTTTCTTGCTAATGATCATAGATGTCCGTCAGTATCTTCTGCAAAATCTGCCCCACCTCAGGCAGAGCGGCTTATATTTTCCTGTAAGAAATCTCACAACACCAGGTTAAAATCCAGCAAGTGTATTTGGTATCACGAGCTTTCGGAGCGCTGCTCCTTCATCCGGTCGTGGAGAGGAGTGGAGTCCATTCATTTGAAGAAGGAACAGCATTCCGAAAGCTCGTGATACAAAATAAACCTGTTAGACTTTAACCTGGTGTGAGACATCTTATTGTGCGTACCACAGTCAACACCGCAATCCCCACATCATATTTTTTTCCTCGATTACCCCTGATTCATTTCTTAAACGAGGGAAAAAACATGCTTGACTTGGTCGGTCGGGGAATTGAGTATAAAAATTGGCTGGCCATGCTGCAGCTGTACAGAAACATAGGCCTCATTTGGAAGACTGTGTACAATTCTGGTTGCTGCACTACAAGAAGGATATGGATTCTTTGGAGAGGGTACAGATGAGGGTACAGAACGTTACCGGGTCTGGAGGCTATTAGCTATGGGGATCGTAAACTCTGTTAGATCTCACTGGAATGGCAGAGGTTGAAAGGCGAGCTGTTAGAGGTTTAAAATATTATGAGTGGCATGGACGGAGTCGATAGTCAGTCCTTCCTTCCCAGGGTGGAAAAGTCATGTGCTATGGGACATAAGTTTAAGGTGTGTGGGTAAAAGTTTAGGGGAGATGAATGAGGCAATTTTTTTTAAACAGAGGGTAGTAAATGTCAGGACAGCACTGCCTGGGGAGGTGCTGGGAGCAGGTGCGATCACAACATTTAAGTGGCACCTCGGCGAATACATCAATTAAATGGGAAAGAAAGGAAGTGGACTACGTAAGTGCATACTGCTTTACTTTTGGCATCATGATTTGCGCAGGCTTGAGAGGCCGAAGGGCCTGTTCCTTTGCTGTACTGTTCTTCTCCTTTTTCCTTATGAATGGCAGAACAGGTTCGACGGGCCAAAAGGCCTCCTCCGGCTCCTATTTTCTATGTTTCCATGGGAAGATTCGGCTTCTTAATGAGTCAAATCTCACAGGACAACAATGTCTCAATCATCAATGACAAGTGGGGATATTTACAGTGCAAAGATCATAATTCTCCACCCAGGAGGGCCCTTAAGCCCGGGCTCATGCCCTGGTGCACAGGTTCAAACCCCATCACAGGAGCTGTTTGAATTTAAATTCAATTGACAAAAAATACAATTGAAAGTTAATCTCAGTAATGCTGACCATGAAACCATTGTCGATTGTTGTAAAACCCCCTCCAGTTCCCTCATGTCCTTCTGTTATGGTTCAAGTTAAAAACTTCAAAGTTCTTTTTGGAGACTGCCCGAACCATAAGTTTTGCTCGGATGAATATGATAAGTTTCACTTCAGGTATGATTCACCAACCGACCACAGAGCTTTTATCAAACTAAGTTTATTAAGAATATATTTAACATGTATTGGCAGAAAATTAGCAATACCTTTTATCAATTACAAACAAAAGCAACAGAAAGAAAACAACCATAACGATGAATTAACCCTCAGTTGAATATTAAACCTGATCCAATAAACCAAAACCTTTCATAGTCAAAACGCTTTTCAAAGGCTTCACACAGCACAGATTAAAATCTCAATTGAATAGAATTGCTTTGTTTCGAGATGTGCACTTTCCTTCTGGAAGGTGAAACGTTGCCTTGAGATAACCATGATGTGGAGAGTCCGGCGATGGACTGGGGTGGGCACCGTTAGATATCTCACAACACCAGGTTAAAGTTCAACAGGTTCATTTGAAATCACGAGCTTTTGGAGTGCTGCTCCTTCATCAGTCACCTGATGAAAGAGTAGCTCTCAGGGCGCTCCTGTTTCCAAATAAACCTGTTGGACTTTAAACTGGTGTTGTGAGACTTTTTATTGAGATAACCAACAGACTTTCCATATAGAGCAGGGAGACAAAGACTTCAGCTTCTTTCTTGCTTGATGCACCTGCTGAAACTAAAAACTAAACTGCAGGTACAGAACTCTTAAAAATTAAACCTCAAACTCACTGGAACAAACTGTCCAAAAACAAGCTAGCGAGATGGGTGGAGAACTGGCTTAGCCATCGGTAGCAGTGGAGAGGTCTTTTTTCCGGTTGGAGGTCTGTGACTCGTGGTGTTCCGCAGGGCTCTGCACTGGGACCTCTGCTGTTTGTGATATATATATAAATGATTTGGAGGAAGATGTAGCTGGTGTGATCATGAAGTTTGCGGACAACAGAAAGATTGCTGGAGTTGTGGATAGTAATGAACATTGTCAGAGAATACAGCAGGATATAGATAGGCTGGAACATTGGGCGGAGAAATGGCAGATGGAATTTAATCCAGATAAATGCGAAGTGATGCATTTCGGTAGATGTAATGTAAGGGGCAGTGAGAGAGTAAATGGCAGAACCATCAGGAGTATAGACACACAGAGGGACCTGGGTGTACAAGTCCACAGATCCTTAAAGGTGGCAGCACAGGTGGAGAGAGTGTTGAAGAAGGCATATAGCATCCTTGCCTTTATTGTACGGGCATAGAATATAAAAGTTGGCATATGATGTTGCAGCTGTATAGAACGTTGGGTGGGCCTCATTTGGAATACTGCATCCAGTTCTGGTCGCCACACTACCGGAAGGACGTGGAGGCTTTGGGGAGAGTACAGAAAATGTTTACCAGGATGTTGCCTGGTATGGAGGGTCTTAGCGATGAGGAGAGATTGGGTAAACTGGGGTTGTTCTCCCTGGAAAGACGGAGGATGAAGGGCGACCTAATAGAGGTGTATAAAATTATGAAGGGCATAGATAGGGTGAACAGTGGGAAGCTTTTTCCCAGGTCGGAAGTGACGAACACAAGGGGTCACGGGTTCAAGCTGAGTGGGGGAAGGTTCAACACAGATGTCAGGGGGACGTATTTTGCACAGAGGATGGTGGGGGCCTGGAATGCACTACCAAGCAAGGTGACTGAGGCGGACACGCTGGGATCGTTTAAGACTTATCTAGATAGCCACATGAACAGACTGGGAATAGAGGGGTACAAACGAATTGTCTAGTTGGGCACATGAGCGGCGCAGGCTTGGAGGGCCGAAGGGCCTGTTCCTGTGCTGTATTGTTCTTTGTTCTTCGTGAAAAACCGTTCTTTTCTCCTAACAATGCAGGATCGTAAAACGAACCCCAGAGTAAACACAAACAACTCAATTTACCACTTAAGTAGCAATGACAGTGGAAACATTATGCTTGGGCTTCTCCGGTTTACCCCAGGACTGGAAAATCCCACCTGAGGTCAACGGACCTTTGCATGGTGAGTGTCCCGTCCGCTACGATACCCGTGATGAGCAGGACGGGAAAACTCCCCCCATGTCACTGTATAATTTATTTACACCCTTCATAAATTTGAACACCTCAATCAACTCTCCTAATATTCTTCTCTGCTCTTTGGAGAACAAAATCAGCTTCTCTAGTCTAACCAGGTGACTGTATAATTCGTCCTCCCTGAACAATTCTAGCAGATCTCTTCTGTACCCTCGCCAAAATCTGTCCATCCTTCCCAAAGTGTGGAGCTCAGTATTGGTCACAGTATTCCATGTGGGAGCAAAGTAGATTTTATTGCTGCTTCCCAAAACTTCTTTTTGAACAGACTTATTATTTTCACATGTATTAGCACAGAGTGAAAAGTGTTTGTTTTTGTGCTTTACAGACAAAGTGTGCCATTCATAGGGAAGGCAAGGATGGGATGAAGAATGCAAAAGTATCTGTACAGGGAGAAAAGAGCTGACGTTTCGAGTTCAGATTATCCTTTGTCAAAGCTGATTGGTTTCAGATTCCAGAATCCACAGTAATTTGCTTGTATATGGGAAGTGCAGAATGTAGTGTTATAGTCATAGCTGGGATGTAGAGAAAGATCAACATAATATATGGTAGGACCATGATGTTCTTGGGTCGGTTGGTGCATGGGCCCAGACTTATGTATCATTTTTCCTGATGGAGGAAGGTGGAAGAGAGTATACATAGAACATAGACCATAGAACAGTACAGCACAGAACAGGCCCTTCGGCCCACGATGTTGTGCCGAGCTTTATCTGAAACCAAGATCAAGCTATCCCACTCCCTATCATCCTGGTGTGCTCCATGTGCCTATCCAATAACCGCTTAAATGTTCCTAAAGTGTCTGACTCCACTATCACTGCAGGCAGGCCATTCCACACCCCAACCACTCTCTGCGTGAAGAACCCAACTCTGATATCCTTCCTATATCTCCCACCACGAACCCTATAGTATGTCCGATGTGGTTGGGGTCCTTGATTATGCTGGCTGCTTTTCCGAAGCAGTGGGAACTGCAGACAGGGTCAATGGATGGGAGGTTGGATTGTGCAATGGACTTTTGCAGTTACTTGTGGTCTTGGACAGCGCAGGAGCCATACCAAATTGTGATACAACCAGAAAGGATGCTTTTTATTTTGCATCTGTAAAAGTTGGTGAGAGTGTTAGCGGACATGCCAAATTTCCTTAATCCCCTGAGAATGTCGAGGCATTGGTGGACTTTCTTAACAGTAGTGTCAGCGTGGAGGGTCCAGGACAGGTTGTTGGTGATCTGGACACCAGCAAAATTAAGGCTCTCTTGTCCTGTGTACACACATGCATTACAATTAGGAGTAGGCCATTCAGCCCCGCAAGCCTGCTCTGCTATTCAAAATGTTCAAGATCAGGTTGTAAAGTCAATCAGACATTCTTGCCAACCTCTGATAATATTCACACCGCCTTCTTAAAAATATTCAAACACTCTGCTCCCACCGATTTTAAGGAGTAACCAACCAAGTAGAAGAGGGCAGTGCAGCTGACGTTGGACTTTAGCAAGGCCTTTGAAAATGTACCGCGTGGTAGGTTGTTGCATAAGGTTAAATCTCACGTGATCCAGGGTGAGGTAGCGAATCGGATACCAAATTGGCTTGATGACAGAAGAGAGCGGGTTCTTGTAGTGGGTTGTTTTTCAGTCTGGTGGCCTGTAAATAGCGGTGTGGCTCAAGGATCAGTGCTGGTTCCATTTTATTTTAACATTGGTATGAATGATTTGGATAGAAATTTAGGAGCCATGGTTAGGAAGTTTGCAGATGACACCAACATTGGTTGCTTAGTGGATAGTGAAGAAGGCTATCTGGGATTGCAACGGGATCTTCGTCTATTGGGCCAGTGCGCTGATGAATGGCAGATGGAGTTTCATTTGGATCAAAGTGATATGATGGATTTGGGAGATCGAATCGGGAGTTAATGGTAGCGCGTTGATGAGTTATAGAACAAAGAGATATGAGGGTATGAGGACGACTTGTGAGGACTTCGCCGGTAGAAACGAAGTCCATTGAGGACACCGTGCAAGGTCGACTGGGCAGTATCGGGGGGTAGGGCCTGAGGTGGTGGGGTCTACAGGAGGGGGCCTGAAGGTAGCGGGGCCGACGGGCCATTGTCGGCAGGGGCGGGACCTGAAGGGGCGGGACCTGAAGGGACGGGGCTGACGGCAGCTCGGCCCTTGGGGAGTGGCCCGATCCCGTAGGAATGGTGGCCCAGTGCCACTCTACGCGTTATTGGTGGAGCGGGAGAGGAGACCTTGCCACTCTGTATGTGATCGGTGATAGAGAGAGGGCGGCCCCGCGCCACTTTGCACGTTATTGTTGGGGGCTTAGGGGGTCCTGCTTCCACCCTGCACGCGGTTCGTGAGGTAAGTTGTACCCCATGCCACTCTCACATGGGTGTTGGGGGGAGAGAGTCCCGCTGTCACTCTGCACACAGTCTGTGGGGTGGGGTGGTCCCCGCTCCCACTCTGCACGTGGGGGTGGTGGGTCCTACAGCCACTCTGCACGCGTTCACTGCTGGAGGGAGTGGGCCTCGCTGTCTGTCTGCATGCACAATGGTGTAGGGAGGGGGCCTCGTTGCCTCTCTGCATGCACAGTGGGGTAGGGAGGGGGTTTCGCTGCCGCTCTGCATGTACAGTTGGGTAGGGAGGGTGTCTCGCTGCCTCTCTGCAAGCAGAGTGGGTTAGGGAGGGGGGTCTCGCTGCCTCTCTCCATGCACAAATGGTTAGGGAGGGGGTCTCGCTGCCTCTCTGCATGCACAGTGGGGTCGGGAGGGGTTCTGGCTGCCTCTCTGCATGTAATTGGTGTGGGGGAAGGAGTGGTGATTGGTCCGGGTGGTGGGGAGGGGGCTGGGTCTATATCCGGTCGGGGGCTGCGCACAATGAGCTGCGGCCCCCAGACTATCTGGGAGCAGCTGCTGTGTTGAAGCTAGCTGCAGCAGCAGAGAGCTGACAGATGTCTCTCTCAGACCAGGCAGCTCACTGCTCGCTGCAATTGCGCATTTGCAACCACATCGGTTTGGTACGTGGTCGGTATCCCAGCCAGCGCTGTGAGAGCTGCAAGTGATGGGGCCACGTCTGAGGGTGGTCTAACAGTCATCGAGTTTTAACAGCGCAAAATGAGACCCTTCAGCCCATTATGTCTGAACTGGTCATCAAACACCGATCCAATCGAATCCCATTTTCCAGCACTCGATCCACAGCCTTGTATGCTCTGGCGTTTGAATTGCTGATCTAAATGCCTTTTGTGGTTGTTCCCGCTTCTACCATCCTTTCAGGCCGTGAGCTGCAGATCCCAGCACCCTGTGGATGGAAATATCTTCCCTCAGATCCACACAGAAATCTGTCCTTTACCTTAAATCCACGCCCCTCTGGTTATTGTCACCTCTACTAAAGGGAAAACGTTTCTTCCTATCTATGTGCAGCATAATTTTGTACATTTCACTCAGATCCCACCCCCCACACCTGAAAGCACTCACCACCACCACCACCCACTACACCCACTCCACCTCCAGCCGTCTCTGCTCTAAGGTAAAAAACCCAGCCTAACCAGCCTCTCCTCATAGCTGAAACTCTCCAGCCCAGGCCGCATCCTGGTGAATCTCCTCTCCACCGTCTCCAGTGCAATTACATCCATCCTGTCGTGTGATGACCAGAGCTGCACACAGTACTCTTGCTCTGGTGTAACCAGCATTTTATAAACTTCCATCATAATCCCCCAGCTCTTATAATCTGTGCTGCTAAAGGCAAGTATCCTACATGTCGTCTTAACCACCTCATCTATCTGTCCTCCTGCCTTCAGGGATCCTCATATATGCAGCCCACATTCATTCTGGCCCTCTTCACTTCCTCACACTCCACTGTTCATTGTACATTTCCTTGCCCTATTAGTCCTGCCAAATGCATCGCTTAACATTTTTCAGTTTTAAATTCCATTTGCCCATCTGACCAGCCTGCCTGTTTCCTCGACACAGTGGCACAATGGTTAGCACTGCTACCCCACAGCGCCAGGGACGCGTGTTCGATTCATGGCTTGGATCACTGTCTGTTTGGATTTTGCACATTTTCCCCGTGTCTGCGTGTGTTTCTTCTGGGTGCTCCAGTTTCCTCCCACATTCCATAGACGTGTGGGTTAGGTGAATTGTTCAGGCTAAATTGCCCTCAGTGTCAGTGAGACTCGCTCGGGTAAATGCATGGCGTTATGGGGATAGGGCCCCGTTTCGGATTGTGGTCGGTGGCGACTCGATGGGCCGAATGGCCTCCTTCTGCACTGTAGGATTCTATGATTCCTGTAATCTAAGGCTTTTCTCCTCAATATTTAACACACCACCAATTTTTGTATCATCTGTGAACTTACTGAACATACCTCACACATTCCTGTCTGGACCATCAATGTGCCCTACAAACAATAAGGGACCCAGCGTTGACCCCTGTGGAAACCCACTGGACACAGGCTTGCAGTCACAAAAGCAACATTCGAATATCAAACTATCCTCCTGCCAATCAGCCAATTTTGATTGCAATTTACCCAATTGCCCTGGATCCCATCGGCTATTAATTTATTTTTCACTCTCCCTTGCGGAATTTGTCAAAAGTTTTTCTGAAGTCCATGTAGACTACATCGGCTGCACTTCCCTCATCTACTCATCCAGTCACCTCCGCTATATATCCCAGCAAATGCTTAGACATGATCTCCCCCTGACAAAGCCATGCTGACTATTGTTCATGAATCCTTACCTCTCGAAGTGGAGATTAATTCTGTCCCTCAGATTGTTTTCCAATCATTTCCCGACCACAGATATGATGATGACTTTGTTCTGGATGTGATCTTGGATATCTCCAGGGCACCCAGTAGGATGGCACGATGGCACAGTGGTTAGGACTGCTGCCTCACAGCATCAAGGACCCTGGTTCAATCCCCGGGATTCCATCTTCACCAGTGAAGCTTTTTTTTAAACTTTGAAACCAGCTCCATTCTCACATATTGCCTGTTGGGATTTCTTCTGTGACAAGATCGTGTCGTGTTTCTCTGGAAAGGATCCATTTTGAGCAAGTCCAGTTTCTCGCAGCTCCCCAGTGTCCACATTGAGCCTTGTAAATTCATTCTGGATCACAGCAGTCCTGTATACATCATCAACCTGCATAAGGTCATTGGTAAATCCAGGGCACATCGTGCCGATGTTCCAGCTTGAGATGTGAAAGACTGATTTGATTTGAATTGATTTGATTTATTACTGTCACATGCATTAGCATACAGTGAAAAGTATTGTTCCTTGAGTGCTATACAGACAAAGCATACCGTACTTAGATAAGAAGAGTGTGCAGAATGTAATGTTGCAGTCATAGCTCGGGTGCAGAAAACGATCAACTACATGCCATGGAGGTCCATTCAAACGTCTGCTGGCAGCAAGAAGAAGCTGCTCTTGAGTCATCAGCATGGTAGCACAGTGGTTATTACCACTGTCTACCAGGGACCTGAGATCGATTCCCGGCTTGGATCACTGTGTGGAATTTGCACATTCTCCCAGTGTCTGCGTGGGTTTCCTCCAGATGCTCCGGTTTCCACTCACAGTCCAACGATGTGCTGGATTGTTCGATTGGCCATGTTAAATTGCCCAATAGGGTCCCGGGATATATATGTTGGAAGGATTAGCAGAGTATGTATGCGGGACATCGGGGATAGGGGCTGGCTGGGATTGTTGTCAGTGCAGACTCGATGGGTCGAATGGCCTCCTTCTGCAGTGTCGTGTTTCTATGATTCCATGAGTCGGTTGGTACATGTCCTAAGACTTGGTACCTTTTTTTCCAATGGAACAAGGTGGAGGAGTTTATGCCCGTCATGCGTGGGGTACTTAATTAGGCTGGCTGCTTTTCCAAGGCAGCAGGAAGTTTAGACAGTGTCAATTGGTGGGAGGTTGGTTTGAGTGAAGGACTGGGTTTCATTCACGAAGCTTTGAATTTTCTTGCAGTCTTGGACAGAGCACGAGAAATACCGATCTGTGACATAACCAGAAAGGATGTTTTCTATGGTGCATGTGTAAAAGTTGGTGAGAATTGTAGCTGACATTCCAAATGTCTTTAGACCTCTGAGAAAGTAGAGTCGTTGGAGGGCTTCTTAACTACAGGGTCATCAGGGAGGCAGCAGGACAGGTTGTTGGTGATTTGGACCCCGAAAAACTTGAAGCTGTCGAACACTTCAACTTCATCCCATTGTTATCGACAGGGGCATGTACTCCACTCTGCTTCCTGAAGTCGATGGCTATCTCCTTTGCTTTGTTGACATTGAGGAAGATATTATTGTGGTCGTACTCGTTCGCCAGATTATCTGTCTCTTCCCTGTTCTCGGTCTCATCGTTGTTTGAGACCTGACCCACTACGTGGTGTCATCAATAATCTTGGCAATTAAATTCGAGGGGAATTTGGCCACACATACATCGGCGTATAAGGAATATAGTAAGGGGCTAAGGATATTGCCTTGTGGAGCAATTCTGCATAGAATGATTATGGAGGAGGTGTTGTTGACTGTCCTTATTTATTGCTGTCTGTGGGTGAGGAAGTTTAGGATCCAATTGCAGTGGCAGCAGCCTAACCCCGGGCCATGGATTTTGAACATGTGTTTCGTAGGAATAATGGTGTTAAAGGCTGAGCAGTCGTCGATAAACACGAGTCTGTGTTCCAGGGTTGACTGTAGAAACAGGGAGATGGTGTCTGTGGACCTGTCGTGGAGGTAGGTGAACTGTAGTGGATCCGGGCAACCTGGGAGGCCGGAATTGATTCATGCCATGACTATCCTTTTGATGCATTTCACAATATTGGATATCAGTGTCACCGGACGATAATCATGAAGGCAGGCTGCTTGGTTTTTCCTTTCTACTTGCCTTGGTTTGAATTTTTCTTGCCTGGTGCATAGATTAGCAACCTTCCTGCCGAGAGATGACTCACTGAACGTCAGTAGTCCAGTAGGGACAGCAGCAAACTTACTGGGAACTATGGGCGGTAGCTATTCACTGAATCCTGAAGCTTCCTCCCACTGTTGAAAGCAAACCCTGGTACTTGGGTTCTGAGATGTGGAGATGCCGGCGTTGGACTGGGGTAAGCACAGTAAGAAGTCTCACAACAACAGCTTAAACTCCAACAGGTTTATTTGGGAGCACCAGCTTTCGGAGCCTCAAGCTCCTTCTTCACGTGAGTGAGGATTGTGTTCACAAACAGGGCATATAAAGACACAAACTCAATTTGCAAGATAATGGTAGGAATGCGAGTCTTTACAAGTAATCAAGTCTTAAGACCCGCAGCTGGAATACTTTGTGCACTATTGGGCCCCTTATTTGTGGAAGGATATATTGGCCTTGGAGGGAGTGCAGAGAAGGTTCACCAGGTTGATACCAGAGATGAGGGGTGTTGATTATGAGGAGAGACTGAGCAGATTGGGTTTGTATTCGTTGGAATTTAGAAGGCTGAGGAGGGATGTTATAGAGACCTATAAGATAATGAAGGGGCTGGATAGGGTAGAGATGGAGAGATTCTTTCCACTTAGAAAGGAAACTAGAACTAGAGGGCACAACCTCAAAATAAAGGGGGGTCAGTTTAGGACAGAGTTGAGGAGGAACTTTTTCTCTCAGAGGGTGGTGAATCTCTGGAATTCTCTGCCCACTGAAGTGGCGGAGGCTACCTCGTTGAAAATGTTTAAATCACGGATAGATGGATTCCTGATCGGTAAGGGAACTGGGGTTATAGGGATCAGGCGGGTAAGTGGAACTGATCTACTTCAGATCAGCCATGATCTTATTGAATGGCGGGGAAGGCTCGAGGGGCTAGATGGACTACTCCTGCTCCTATTTCTTATGTTCTTATGTTCTTAAAGGTACAGACAATGTGAGTGGAGACAGGGTTAAGCGCAGGTTACAGAGATGTGTATTGTCCGCAGCCATGACAGTTAGTGAGATTTTGCAAGCCCAGACAAGTCGTGGGGGTTACAGATAGTGTGACATGATCCCAAGATCCCGGTTGAGGCCTTCCTCATGTGTGCTGAACTTGACTATCTTGTGTTCTGTGCCAATCGAGTGTGAAATTACTGTTTCTTCCTGTGTTGTGCTAACGGTGGCCACAATGCTATGGTCTCCTCTGCTGGCTACAGTCCTGGGTAAACATAATAGAGATTCTGAGCTGTCAAGGCACCAGGATCTCCCTCTGCCAACTGTTAGTATTGTCCAGAGGCAAGGGTCAAACCAGCACTGTTTGGTACCAGCTCTGTTGCAGGGGTTGTCAGTGAGCTGTGTGAGAGACAACAGATTACCACCTACAGGACTCCAGTCTGGATTTTCTGTCAGGGTTTACTCCCTCAACCTTCTTACCCTCCAACTCCACCACAAGGTAGAGGGGCTTTTTACCTGTAGCTGATTGAGGGTCAATGTTCTGGACTCCCCGGAAAACTCTCTCCCAAATGTATACCATTGTGTTGCTACCATGAAGCAGCACGGTGACACAGTGGTTAGCACTGCTGACTCACAGCATCAGGGACCTGGGTTCAGTTCCAGGCTTGGGTCACTGTCTGTGTGGAGTTTGGACCTTCTCCCCGTGTCTGTGTGTTTCATCCGGATGCCTCACTTTCCTCTCACACTGCAAAAGACGTGCTGGATTAAAACAAATGATTTAAGTGATTTTTTGTGTGTACGTTCTATTTTATTTCAACCCATCCTCAGTCTAAATGGTAACTTATTCCCCTGAATCATGTCTAATTTTATTCTTTATTTTCCTTCCTGACAGTGAACATAATCACAATTGTGACACTGACGAGCAGAAACTGTGGTCTGTCCAAATGTGTGACTCGTTACCTGGTGGCCATGTCAGTGGGGGATCTGCTGGTCGTTATCCTCGACCTGATATTGAGACACATTCCCATTCTTTATCGGGAACAGTTTTATTTCCTGTACTGGGTCCCCATGTGTAACATCCACGCCGTCCTGCTTTACGCAGCCACTGACTGTTCTGTGTGGTTCACCGTCACTTTCACCTTTGATCGATTTGTGGCCATTTGCTGCCCCAAGCTGAAAAGTAAATATTGCAGTGAGAAATCGGCGGCTGTGGTTCTGGGAACAGTGGCGACGCTGAGCTGTTTAAAGAACATTTTCTGGTATTTTATGTTCTCAAATGGATATCTGCTGGCGAACGCACCCTGGTTTTGTTTGGTCACAGGGGATGTTAGGCAATCTTGGGGCTGGGGAATAATCGAGTTCCTCCACTACATTCTAACCCCATGTGTCCCATTCGTCCTGATTCTGCTGCTCAATGCTTTCACCGTCAGACACATTTTAGTGAGCAGCAGAGCCCGCAGGAGACTCCGGGCTCACAGCAGTGGGGAGAATCCCAGAGACCCTGAGATGGAGAGTCGCAGGAAATCCATCATTTTACTGTTTGTTATCTCAGCCAATTTCATCCTCTTATGGTCGACATTAATGGTTTATTCTATATGGTCTCGGACGCAATTTTTGGGCCATCCGTCGGTATGGTTAGATAAATTTGTTATGGAATTGGGCTTCATGCTGCAACTCACAAGTTGCTGTACAAACACTGCCATTTATGCTGTGACACAGACTCACTTCAGACAGCAGCTGAAAAATCTGCTGAAATATCCCCTTACTTCAATTCTTCAAATCATTAAACCCTGAGAGGAAACTACAACCACAAGAACCCTGACTCTTCTTATTGGACATTCAAACTATAAATCACAAACAGCCTCACAGAGACAGAATGAGTGACAGATAAAGAGAGAGAGGGCAGTGAGTGCAAAAGTGAGAGTGACAGAGAGACAGAGATTGACAGAGAGAGGGAAGGGGACAAATAGATGGAATGTGACAGATTTTGAAAGAGTTTCTAACAGATACAGGTAAAGAAACAGAGAGAGAGAGAAAGAGAGAGAAAGAAAGGACAGAGACAGATAAGGACTTTCACAGAGTGAGAGAATCAGGGATAGAAATTGGGGGAAATTGGGAGGGAGATGGACCGGGAATGAGAAAGGGAGACAGAGGGAGACAGATGGTAGGATGTAATAAGAGAGGGAGAGGCAGACAAAGGGGAAACGGGCGACAAAAAGTGAGGCAGAGGGAAATAGCCCGAGTCAGAGGGAAACAGAGAGACAGAGACAGAGAGCGGGAGCGAATGGGAAAGTGTGAGACTGAAAGAGGACAATGGACACAGCAAGAGCAAAAGACAGAGCGAGGGAGAGATAGAGAGAGAGGGACAGACAGACAAATAAGCAAACAGTATGTAGATATGAATATATTGGAACAATATGTCGATAGCCCGACTAGAGAGGGGGCTATACTGGACCTCGTACTGGGGAATGAGCCCGGTCAGGTCTTCAAAGTTTCGGTAGGGGAACATGTGGCAAATAGTGACCACAATTCTGTTAGCTTTAGGATAGTGATGGAAAAGGATGAGTGGTGTCCCAAGGGTAAGGTGTTGGATTGGGGGAAGGCTAACTTTAGTGGGATTAGGCAGAAATTGGCAGCTCTTGATTGGGAGAGGCTGTTTGAGGGTAAATCCACATCTGGCATGTGAGAGTCTTTTAAGGAACAGTTGTTAGGGCTACAGGACAAGCATGTGCCTGTTAAAAAGAAGGATAGGAAGGGTAGGATTCGAGAACCGTGGATAACCAGGGAAATTGAGGGACTGGTCAAAAAGAAAAGAGAGGCGTATGGTAGGTCCAGGCAGCTAAAAACGGAGGGAGCTCTGGAGGAGTACAAAGAAAGTAGGAAGGAACTCAAACGGGGAATTAGAAGAGCAAAAAGGGGTCACGAAATGTTCTTGGCAGACAGGATTAAGGAGAATCCCAAGGCACTTTATTCATACGTTAGGAACAAAAGGGTTGTCAGGGACAAAATCGGACCTCTCAGGGACAAAAGTGGGGAATTATGCTTGGAGCCCAAAGAAGTAGGGGAGATCCTAAATGAATGCTTTGCGTCGGTATTCACAAAGGAGAGGGATGTGTTGACTGGGAGTGTCTCGGAGGGGAGTGTTGAACCGTTGGAGAAAATCTCCATTACAAAGGAGGAAGTGTTAGGTTTTTTAGAGAACTTAAAGACTGACAAATCCCCAGGGCCTGATGGAATCTATCCAAGGCTGCTCAGGGAGACGAGAGATGAAATCGCTGGGCCTCTGACGCAAATCTTTGTCTCGTCACTGGACGCAGGTGAGGTCCCAGAGGATTGGAGGATAGCTAATGTGGTCCCGTTAGTTAAGAAGGGTAGGAAGGATAACCCGGGTAATATAGGCCGGTGAGCTTGACGTCCGTGGTGGGGAAGTTGTTGGAGAAGATTCTTAGAGATAGGATGTATGCGCATTTAGAGAGGAATAAACTCATTAACGATAGTCAGCATGGTTTTGTGAGAGGGAGGTCATGCCTCACTAACCTGGTGGAGTTTTTTGAAGAAGTGACCAAAATGGTTGACGAGGGAAGGGCCGTGGATGTCGTCTATATGGACTTTAGTAAAGCGTTTGACAAAGTCCCTCATGGTAGGCTGGTGAAAAAGGTTGGATCTCATGGGATAAAAGGGGAGGTGGCTAGATGGGTGGAGAACTGGCTTGGTCACAGAAGACAGAGGGTGGTACTGGAAGGGTCTTTTTCCGGCTGGAGGACTGTGACTAGTGGTGTTCCGCAGGGCTCTATATTGGGACCTCTGCTGTTTGTGATTTATATAAATGATCTGGAAGAAGGTGTAACTGGGGTGATCAGTAAGTTTGCGGACGACACAAAATTGGCAGGTCTTGCAGATAGTGAGGAGCATTGTCAGAAGCTACAGAAGGATATAGATAGGCTGGAAATTTGGGCAAAGAAATGGCAGATGGAGATCAATCCTGATAAATGCGAAGTGATGCATTTTGGTAGAAATAATGTAGGGAGGAGCCACGTGATAAATGGCAGAACCATAAAGGGTGTAGATACGCAGAGGGACCTGGGTGTGCAAGTCCACAGATCCTTGAAAGTGACGTCACAGGTGGAGAAGGTGGTGAAGAAGGCATATGGCATGCTTGCCTTTATAGGACGGGGCATAGAATATAAAAGTTGGGGTCTGATGTTGCAGATGTATAGAACGTTGGTTCGGCCGCATCTGGAATATTGCGTCCAGTTCTGGTCGCCACACTACCAGAAGGACGTGGAGGCTTTGGAGAGAGTACAGAGGAGGTTTACCAGGATGTTACCTGGTATGGAGTGGCTTAGTTATGAGGAGAGATTGGGTAAACTGGGGTTGATCTCCCTGGAAAGACGGAGGATGAGGGGAGACCTAATACAGGTGTATTAAATTATGAAAGGCATAGATAGGGTGAACGGTGGGAAGCTTTTCCTCAGGTCGGTGGTGACGTTCACGTGGGGTCATAGGTTCAAGGTGAAGGGGGGGAAGTTTAACACGGATATCAGACGGACATATTTTACACAGAGGGTGGTGGGGTCTGGAATGCGCTGCCAGGCAAGGTGGTGGAGGCGGACACACTGGGAACGTTTAAGACTTATCTAGATAGCCATATGAACGGAGTGGGAATGGAGGGATACAAAAGAAAGGTCTAGTTTGGACCAGGGAGCGGCGCGGGCTTGGAGGGTCGAAGGGCCTGTTCCTGTGCTGTATTGTTCTTTGTTCTTTGTTCAAAAGGGGGACAGAGACGGAGCAGGAGAAGGAGAGTGAGACAGAGAGGGTGCAGGAGAGACAGAGGAAGAGGGTAGAGAGAGGGAGACTGGGGGAGAGGTGGAGAGACAGAAAGAGACAGAGAGAAACATCGAGAGAGACAGAGGAACAGAGAGACACAGAGAAAGAGTCACAGAGAGAGAGACACACACAGAAACACAGAAAGAGGCAGAGAGACATATTTAATAACTTTAACGATAACCATCAGGTGGAGTTATTGGAATATGAGCTCCCTGATTGGGGCAGTTAATGCTCTCCAATCCGGAACCCCTGCAGACGCATATAATGTGGTGTATCTAGGTTACCGGAACTCAGGTTGTGTCCACTCAGGGTGTGGATGTGTTGGACTGGTGGCTTTATCACTAGACTATTCATAGAGAAACTGAGCTAATGGTCTGGGCACCCGGGTTCCACTTCCGTCAAGGCAGATGGTGGAATATGAATAAATATATCTGGAGTTTAGAATCCGCTGGTGACCATAAAAACATTGTCGATTTTCGGATAAATCCATCTGGTTCACCGATATCCCAGGGAAGGAAATCTGTCGTCCTTACGTGGTCAGGCTTCAAGGTGACTCCAGGGCCACAGCAATGTGGTTGACACTTAATTGCCATTTGAACGTGGACAACTAGGAGGCCGATGCCTTAAGTTGGCGACAATTCTCAGACACTTGTCGTATCACCAATGGAAAAGACGGTAACCATGAACTTTTTCAAAACTCTCCCCGTGGCAGCCAATAATATTCGGTTACGGACGCAAAATTACCCATTCCTGAATAAACTGAAGCAGCTAGTGCTGATGGGGGAATCCAAAAGGCCGTTACAGCCTGAATTGCACCCATATTGGAGTGGCAGAGAGCAGCTGACTGTGGAAGATGGCACATGCCTATGGGGTTCAAGAGTGTCATCCTGAGCCACGTTAACCATCCCATCCTGTCTGAACTTTATCATGGCCACCCAGGAGTGGCAAACTGAAGATCCCCCAAGTTGCCATGTCTGGTGGCCAGGTATGGAAACAGATATTTGCTCGTGGGTCAGTGTTGGCAATATCAACAAGGGCAGAACTATCACCAGTCACTACTCTTCACACTTGGGAATGGCCAGGACGGCCGTAGACGTGGCTGCACATGGACAGTGCCGGACCGTTCATGGGGTCTATGTTCCTGATAATGGTAGATGCTGATTCAGAATGGATGGCCGTACACAGGGTGAGTTAATCAAACACAAGGACAAGAGTGGAGAAACTTCACGCCTCTTCCTTGACACCCGGGATCCCACAGGTTTTGGTTTCTGAAAATGGACCACCCTTCATCAGTCAGGAATTTGTGCATTAGATGAAGTTGAACAGAATTTGACATGTTAGGACAGTGCCCATATTACCCATCATCCAACGGCCTGGCAGAAAGAGCGGTCCAAACAGTAAAAGCAGGTTCAAAAAACTATCCCACAGCCACCTTGGACACCAAACTGGTGCGGGCCTGAGCCTGGTGCGGACCTGAACCTGGTGTGGGCCCTCGCAACATGAATGCCAGCATTCCATTTGCCTTTCTAACTGCCGATTGAACCTTCAGGTTAGCCCAAAGGAATCTTGAACAAGGACTCCCAAATTCCTTTGTGCATCTGATTTTCTAAGTATTTCCCAATTTAGAAAATAGTCTGTGCCTCCATTCCTCCTTCCAACGTGCATAATCTCACACTTTTCCTCATTGTATTCCATCTGCCACCTCTTTGCCCACTGCCTAATCTGTCCAAGACGTTCTGCAGCCCTCCCCCCACCAACTTGCTCAATACTCCCTGTCCCTCTTCATATATTTGTATCATCTGCAAACTTAGCAACAGTGCCTTCATTTCGTTCTTCCAAATCATTAATGTATATTGTGAAAAGTTGTGCTCCCAGCACCGACCCCTGAGGCACACCACTGGTTGCCATCCTGAAAATAAAATCCCTTCATCCCCACTCTCTGCCTTCTGCCAGTCAGCCAATCTTCTATCCATGCCAGGATCTTACCTTCAACACCATTGGCACTTAACTTGTTTAACAGTCTCCTATGCCGCGCCTTATCAATGTCCTTCTCGAAATCGAAATAAATCAGGTCCACTGGTTCTCCCTACCTAACTTCGTTGCTACCTCCTCAAAGAACTCTAACAGATTTGTCAGACATGAGCTCCCCTTGACAAAGCCGTGCTGTCTCAGTCCTATTTTATCATGCACTTCTACGCTCTCATATTTAATAATGAACTCTAAAATCTTGCCAATGACCGAAGTCAAGCTAACCGGCCTATAAATTCCCATCTGCTGCCTCCCTCCCTTCTTAAACAGCAGTGTTACATTAGCTACCTTCTGGTCTTCTGGTATCATCCCTGCCTCCAGTGATTCCTGAAAGTTGACCACCAATGCCTCCACAATTTCCTCAGCTATCTCTTTTAGTCCCTGGGGTGTAGTCCATCCGGTCCAGGTGATTTATCCACCTTCAGACCTTTCAGTTTCCCCAGAACCTTCTCCTTAGTGATGGCCACTACACTCACCTGAGACTCCCGACTCTCGTGGAGCTCTGGCTGTCACTGGTGTCTTCAACCGTGAAGACTGATGCAAACTATTCAGTTCCTCTGCCATTTCTTTGTTTCCTATTATTCCTTCTCCAGCCTCATTTTCCAGTTGTCCAATTTTTGCCTCTCTCTTAACATTTATATATTGAAAACAACTCTTCCTATCTTGTTTTATAATACGAGCTAGCTTACACTCATATTTCATCTTCCCCCCCCCCCCCCCTTATTGCTTTTTTATTTGTCCTCTGCTCGCTTTTAAAGGCTTCCCAAACCTCTTCCTTCCCACAAATCTTTGCCACTTTGTATGCTTTCTCTTTTGCATTTATGCTGTCCTTGACTTCCCCGTCAGCCATGAATGCCTGGTCCTCTCTGTGGCATGTTTCCTCCTTCTTGGGATGAATTTATGTTGTGCCTCTCGAATAACTCTCAAAAACTCCTGTCATTGCTGTTCCACTGTCTTCCCTGCGAGGCTCCCTTTCCAATCAACTCTGGTCAGCTCCTCCTTCATGTCCTTGTAGTTACCTTAATTTAATTCAAACACCTTTATATCTGATTCCAGCTTCTCCCTCTCAAACTGCAGGGTAAATTCTATCATATTGTAGTCACTGCTCCTTCAAGGGTTCCTTCACCTTAAGTTCCCTAATCTAGTCTGCCTCATTACACATCACCAAATCCAGAATTGGCTGTTCCCTAGTAGGCTCTGTCACAAGCTGCTCCAAACAAAACATCTCTTAGACATTCCACAAATTCATTTTCGTGGGATCCACGACCTACCTGATTTCCCAGTCCACCTGCATATTGAAGTCCCCCATGATTATTGTAATGTTGCCTTTTCTATCTCCTGATGTATTTTCTGCCCCTCATTCTCTCACCATCCTCATCACTACCCTCAGACTGTACTTTGCCCTTTACCTCCGCCAATAGTACCCGATGTTTACATTTGAAGGCCAGTTTCTGAATTTCAAAGTCTCTCTATTTTTCCCTTTCCCTTGCCTCCTTTTTCCCTTTTGCCTGTAATTCACATTGATTTAATTATTTTGCTTGCTGTTCCTCCCTTTCCTTTTCTTTTCCCTGTAATTCAAATTGATTTAGTTATTTTTTATATAGAGTCAGTTTCATTTGCAACTGAATTCTCGCCATTTCCAACGATCCTGACTGTGCTTCTGACAGTTCCAAATGCTGTGCTATCGCCACAATTATCTCTCCTTTCCGTACTCTGTCAGGCAATGTCAACTACAATGTGTTTCCAATTACAAAAGCTTTGCTTTAGTCACTATCTGTCAGGTAACTTGCGTGACTTCCTCCACCTGCAGAAACTTCTGAGCCTCTGAAAGAGCCATTCATCCAAACCACACTCCCTATTTAAACTTGAATACAACACCTGAAAAGCAAACACAAATCTGCGCACTACTCTGTCTTTGAGTTCACTAATCCCAAATCAATCAAGAAATACAGATTTCAATCCCTGAGCCCCCAGTTGTTTTAAGTCAGGTTGGATACTTCCAGGTGTTCCATGAAGCTCCAGTGACCTCTGACGCTTTACCTTCAATCTGGCTGGATGGAGCACGTGAGGTTTCACTTCAGGTGTGACTCAACTGACCCACGAAGAACTGTTATTCAAAACAAAATTTATTAATAATATTGTTGACATGTATAGTAAGACATTTAGCAAGAACTTTTAAAAATTACAAACAAGAAACACAACAACCACGATAATGTATAACTCTGAAGGAAATATCTCTCGTGTGTTCCAACCAAAGCCAACATCCAATCCACAAAACCCTCCAAATCACCACAATACAGCAGAGGTTAATGCCTACTTAATACACGTGTCCAGCCTCCTGGGCTGAATGCTCAAAATCCCTTGAGAAACTCAACAGAGGTTGTAGTCCAATTTATTCGGCAAAACACAGCCTTTTCAAAAGTGAAGGACGGGGAGAGGAAGAAAGATATTGCTTCTGAGCTTGCTGCTAAACTGCTTCCCAAAACTAAACTAAAAAAAAACTATCACCTGACCGCCACAGCTTAGCTCCGCCTCCATGTAAGCTGCATGATTTTAAAAAAAATAATTCTTAAAGGTCCACTCACATGACAATATAAACACTCACGCTCTCAACTCAGCACTCCCCATTACCGCAACACTCTCCCTCTCACATCAACACTATCCTGTAACTTCAGCACACACCCTCACCTCAATAGTCCCCTTCTCCTCTCTGCACAATCTCTATCATGATGTGGAGATGCCGGCGTTGGACTGGAGTAAGCACAGTAAGAAGTCTCACAACACCAGGTTAAAGTCCAACAGGTTTATTTGGTAGCAAATACCATAAGCTTTCGGAGCAGAGCTCCTTCGTCAGATGGAGTGGATATCTGTTCTCAAACAGTGCACAGACACAGAAATCAAATTACAGAATACTGATTAGAATGCAAATCTCTACAGCCAGCTAGGTCTTAAATGTACAGAAAATGTGGGTGGAGGGAGCATTCAACACAGGTTAAAGAGATGTGTATTGTCTCCAGACAGTACAGCTAGTGAAATTCTGCAAGTCCAGGAGGCAAGCTGTGGGGCTTACGGTTTAGGCCATCCTCATATGTGCGAAACTTGGCTATCAGTTTCTGCTCAGCGACTCTGCGCTGTCGTGTGTCGTGAAGGCCACCTTGGAGAACGCTTACCTGAAGATCCAAGGCTGAATGCCCGTGACTGCTGAAGTGCTCCCCCACAGGAAGAGAACAGTCTTGCCTGGTGATTGTCGAGCGGTGTTCATTCATCCGTTGTCGTAGTGTCTGCATGGTTTCCCCAATGTACCATGCCTCGGGACATCCTTTCTTGCAGCGTATCAGGTAGACAACGTTGGCCGAGTTGCAAGAGTAGGTACCGTGTACCTGGCAGATGGTGTTCTCACGTGAGATGATGGCATCCGTGTCGATGATCCGGCACGTCTTGCAGAGGTTGCTGTGGCAGGGTTGTGTGGTGTCGTGGTCACTGTTCTCCTGAAGGCTGGGTAGTTTGCTGCGGACAACGGTCTGTTTGAGGTTACGTGGTTGTTTGAAGGCAAGAAGTGGGGGTGTGGGGATGGCCTTGGCGAGATGTTCGTCTTCATCAATGAAATGTTGAAGGCTCCGGAGGAGATGCCATAGCTTCTCTGCTCCGGGGAAGTACTGGACGACGAAGGGTACTCTGTTCACCGTGTCCCGTGTTTGTCTTCTGAGGAGGTCGGTGCGGTTTTTCGCTGTGGCGTGTCGGAACTGTTGATCGATGAGTCGAGCGCCATATCCTGTGCTTATGAGGGCATCTTTCAGCGTCTGGTGGTGTCTGTTGCGATCCTCCTCATCCGAGCAGATCCTGTGTATACGGAGGGCTTGTCCGTAGGGGATGGCTTCTTTTACGTGTTTAGGGTGGAAGCTGGAGAAGTGGAGCATCGTGAGGTTATCCGTGGGCTTGCGGTACAGTGAGGTGCTGAGGTGACCGTCCGTAATGGAGATGCGTGTGTCCAAGAATGCAACCGATTCCGGAGAGACAATACACATCTCTTTAACCTGTGTTGAATGCTCCCTCCACCCACATTGTCTGTACATTTAAGACCTGGCTGGCTGCATTCTAATCAGTATTCTGTAAATTGATTTTGTGTCTGTTTGCACTGTTTGAGAACAGATATCCACTCCATCTGACGAAGGAGCTGTGCTCCGAGAGCTTATGGTATTTGCTACCAAATAAACCTGTTGGACTTTAACCTGGTGTTGTGAGACTTCTTACCAATCTCTATCACACAGACATGACACCCTTTCTCCTCAACACTATCCGTCTCACATCTAAATTCTCTGGCATCTAAACCTCTGGCATACCACTGTTTCCCTATTCAGGCGACACAGAGGAAGAGGAGCAGTTGACCCCGAGACCCTCCCTTTATCCGTCACTCCCCAATGCTCCGTTGCCGCCTCCCCAATCCCAGCCCCCCTCCCCCCTCTTACCCCCCTGCTGCCGCTGATCCCATATCATCACGCATCCGCTCACAGACGCAAGCCCTGTCTGTGAAACAGCCCTTCACCTCTCAATCGAATTCTTCCAGATCTGTCCTTTCAACCTAAGTCGGAGGAGGCTTTTCCGCCACCACATCCCCCTGCCAATTATCCCATTAGAAATCTCCTCAACCCCCGAGCTGGTGCTTCCGACAACCAATTCATTGAGGTGTGGCAGGCCTTTAAACCCCAGGAACTCTGCGTCATCATGGCCCACTGTCCGCCCTGTAAAGACAACCCAGAGGGGTTTACTGAATATTTAAGACGCACTGCGACCATGTATGGTGCTACTGCGCGTGATCAGTATGCATTGATTTATTCCTCACTTCCCCCAGAGTTAGGGGGAAAATGGAAAACGGAATTCTGAACTCACGGGGCCATGTGGGAAGCATTTAACAATGCACACCAGACGGAGGAGGATCAGCGCGCTTTAATGTTCCCGGCGCTGAAACGGGTTCTCCGTAAGCCCGTAGGCATCTCCAAACTCCTTGACTATAGACCCGTTCCTAAGGAAGATGGTACAGCTTTTTTTGACCGCTTCTGGCGTCTGCACTCTTTACTCTGGCGGTCATGCTTTTAATGATGAAAAACAGTCTCCCCAATTTAATACGATACTGATGCAGGTATTGCCTGACTGCATCGCGCCCAGTATTAAAACTAATAATGTGGACTAGTCTGACAGTTCAAAATCTCAAATGAGACGAGCTGTTTCTTACTACTGGAGCAATGGCCGCGGCCCTGAGGTCTCTGATAAAGACAATACGCCTCGGATTAAGTCCGAATTTGTCCAACGACCCTCTCAGAGGAAACCTCCTAAATATTCGGCAGGTCAGAGATTTCCGGCTTTTCCCTTTCACTACGGCCCAGATTGCAGGATCGGGTTACCGCACGCATGCTGATCGCCCCAACGCACCAAACCCAGGGGATTTCGACTGCGCTCTTCCACCTCATCTGGTGGCCAGGAATAATGTCACTTGCTTTAACTGCCAACAAATAGGACATTACGCTACGGACTGCCGGATCCCCGCCGGCACGTTAGATCTCAGAACCGTCGACAGACGCCCTTCACCGCCTCTCGCCCCTACTGACTAGCCCGGTCCAACTATCCGGTCCTCTTAGGGGACCACTTTGCCGAGCCCACTGCTACGATTTATAGAACATAGAAAAAATACAGCACAAACAGGCCCTTCGGCCCACAAGTTGCGCCAGTCATGTCGCTACCTGCCTAGGCTTATATATAGGCTTACCTATAACCTTCAATCCTATTAAGTCCCATGTACTCATCCAGATGTCTCTTAAAATACCCAATCGAGTTTGCCTCCACCACCACTGACGGCAGCCAATTCCACTCACCCACCACCCTCTGAGTGAAAAACTTACCCCTGACATCTCCTCTGTACCTACTCCCCAGCACCTTAAACCTGTGTCCTCTCGTAGCAGCCATTTCAGCCCTGGGAAAAGGCCTCCGAGAATCCACCCGATCTATACCTCTCAACATCTTGTACACCTCTCTCAGCTCACCTCTCATCCTTCGTCTCTCCAAGGAGAAAATGCCAAGTTCCCTCAATCTGTCCTCATAAGGCATGCCAACCAATCCAGGCAACATCCTTGTAAATCTTTTCTGCACCCTTTCAATAATTTCCACATCCCTCCTGTAATGAGGCGACCGGAACTGAGCACAGTACTCCAAGTGGGGTCTGGCGGGGGTCTTGTAAAGCTGCATCATTATGTCCCGACTCCTGAACTCAATCCCTCGATTTATGAAGGCCAGCACACCATACACCTTCTTAACCACCTCTTCTGCCTGCGAGGCCGATTGAAGAGTCCGATGGAACCGGACTCCAAGGTCCTTCTGATCCCCAACACTGCTAAGAGTCTTACCCTTGATATTATACACGTTCATCCCATTTGACCTGCCAAAATGGACAACTACACATTTATCCGGGTTGAAGTCCATCAGCCACTTCTCTGCCCAGTCTTGTATCCTATCTGTGTCACGCTGCAGCTTCTGACATCCCTCCAAACTATCCACAACACCACCAACGTTCGTGTCGTCGGCAAACTTACCAACCCATCCCTCCACTTCCTCATCCAAGTCATTTGTGAAAATGACAAACAGCAAGTGTCCCAGAACAGATCCCTGGTGCATTCCACTGGTGACCGACCTCCATTCAGAAAAAGATCCAACTACAACCACTCTCTGCCTTCTGCAGGCAAGCCAGTTCCGGATCCACAAGGCTACAGCCCCTTGGATCCCATGCCCTCTCTCTTTCTCGAGAAGTCTTGCATGGGGGACCTTATCGAACGCCTTGCTGAAGTCCATGTAAACCACATCTACCGCTTTTCCTTCGTCAATGCATTTAGTCACATTTTCAAAGAACTCCGCAAGGCTCGTAAGGCACGACTTGCCTTTGACAAAGCCGTGCTGACTATTTTTGAGCATACTAAACTTCTCTAAATGTTCATAAATCCTGTCCGGCAGGATCTTCTCCATCAACATACCAACCACTGAGGTTAGACTCACCGGTCGGTATTTTCCTGGGCTATCCCTATTCCCTTTCTTGAATATAGGAACCACATCCGAAATCCTCCAATCCTCCTGAACCACTCCTGTCTCCATCGACGACGCAAAGATCATCGCCAGAGGCTCTGCAATCTTTTCCCTCCCCTCCCACAGTAACCTGGGGTACATCCCATCCAGTCCTGGCGACTTATCTATCTTGATGCTCTTCAAAATTTCCAACACATCCTCTTTCTTAATATCCACATACTCAATCTTTTCAGCCCGCCACAATCCTGTAGTACAACCACCCAGGTCTTTTTCCACTGCGAATACCCTGGTAAAGTATTCATTAAGCACCTCTGCTATTCCTTCCGGTTCTATACAGACTTTCTCACCTTCACATTTCATAGGTACTATTACTTCGCATCTCATCCTTTTCGCCAGTACCAGATCGAGTACAGCCTCTTCTCTTGTAGGCTTATCCACATGCTGTGTCAGGAAACCCTCCTGAACACACCTAACAAACTCCTCCCCATCTAAGCCCCTTCCCCTAGGGATATTTCAATCGATGTTTGGGAAATTAAAGTCTCTCATCACGAAAGCCCTGTTATTACTACATCTCTCCAGGATCTGTTTCCCTATCTGCTCCACAACATCCCTGTTGCGATTGGGCGGCCTGTAGAAAATACCCAGCAAAGTTATCGAATCCCTTCCCGCTCCGAACTTGCACCCACAGAGACTCCGTAGGCAATAAGAACATAAGAACATAAGAAATAGGAGCAGGAGTAGGCCATCTAGCCCCTCGAGCCTGCCCCGCCATTCAATAAGATCATGGCTGATCTGACGTGGATCAGTACCACTTACCCGCCTGATCCCCATAACCCTTAATTCCCTTACCGATCAGGAATCCATCCATCCGCGCTTTAAACATATTCAGCGAGGTAGCCTCCACCACCTCAGTGGGCAGAGAATTCCAGAGATTCACCACCCTCTGGGAGAAGAAGTTCCTCCTCAACTCTGTCTTAAACCGACCCCCCTTTATTTTGAGGCTGTGTCCTCTAGTTTTAACTTCCTTACTAAGTGGAAAGAATCTCTCCGCCTCCACCCTATCCAGCCCCCGCATTATCTTATAAGTCTCCATAAGATCCCCCCTCATCCTTCTAAACTCCAACGAGTACAAACCCAATCTCCTCAGCCTCTCCTCATAATCCAAACCCCAATCCCTCCATGGCTTCCACCTTCTCTACAGCTGTGACACTATCCCTGATCAGCAGTGCCACTCCCCCCCCCCCTCTTTTACCTCCCTCTCTGTCCTTTATGAAACATTTACGTCGAAGGTGTGCCTGTCCCCTTCCTGATTGACACTGGCGCGACTCATTCCACCTTAGACTTCACGTTCATTCAGATGCATAAATTTCCCCTTTCTGATAAACGTGTGGAACTTACTGGTTTCATGGGTGCGGGTGCTGTTTATCTACTAACAGAGCCACTCTCTGTTCAATTTGAGGGCCGAAGGTGTCGTATCCCTTTCACGGTTACCCGGACCCTCGGTGTCAACCTGGCCAGATGTGATTTGCTGTGTCCCTTGCAGGAGGAGATTGTTTGCCTTGATGACGGCATAACACTATCCGTCATCCCACACGCCCCGCTTCGGAACTTCCCACTTTTTACTACTCCACAGTGGTGGTCGGTTTATTTTGATCCCTCCCACTTTTCCCCTCCCTTAGATATTCCTAATCCACATGTGACTCTTTGCTATGATCACACGAGGTGCTCGACTGTGTTAGAGACTGTTTACCGGGATGCCCTTGGCACTCTACTCACCCTTACCTTTGTTGGCCTGGCCAAGGGGAAAGAGGTTCTTTTAAAAAAGGAAGGAGACAAAAGGCGGGTAACTATAGGCCGGTCAGCTTAACGTCTGTAGTAGGGAAAATGCTGGAATCCATTATTAAAGAGGAGATAGCAGGGCATCTGGATAGAAATGGTTCGATCAATCAGACGCAGCATGGATTCATGAGGGGAAAGTCGTGCTTGACGAACATGTTGGATTTTTATGAAGATGTGACTAGGGTGGTTGATGGAGGAGAACCGGTGGATGCGGTGTTTTTGGATTTCCAAAAGGCGTTTGATAAGGTGCCCCATAAAATGCTGCTGAAGAAGATTAGGGCACACGGAGTTGGGGGTAGTGTGTTAAAGTGGATTGGGGACTGGCTATCCGACAGGAAGCAAAGAGTCGGAATAAATGGGTGTTTTTCCGGTTGGAGGAAGGTAACTAGTGGCGTGCCGCAGGGATTGGTACTTGGGCCGCAACTGTTTACCATTTATATAGATGATCTGGAGGAGGGGACGGAGTGTAGGGTAACGAAGTTTGCAGACGACACAAAGATAAGTGGAAAAGTGAATCGTGTGGAGGACGGAGAAGATCTGCAGAGAGATTTGGACAGGCTGAGTGAGTGGGCGAGGATATGGCAAATGGAGTATAACGTTGAGAAATGCGAGGTTATACCCTGGAGGAAATAATAACAAATGGGATTACTATCTCAATGGAAACAAATTAAAACATGCTACCGTGCAAAGGGACCTGGGGGTCCTTGTGCATGAGACGCAAAAGCCCAGTCTGCAGGTACAACAGGTGATCAAGAAGGCAAATGGGATGTTGGCCTATATTGCGAGGGGGATAGAATATAAAAGCAGGGATGTCTTGATGCATCTGTACAGGGCATTGGTGAGGCCGCAGCTGGAATACTGTGTGCAGTATTGGTCCCCTTATATGAGGAAGGATATATTGGCATTGGAGGGAGTGCAGAGAAGGTTCACCAGGTTGATACCGGAGATGAGGGGTTTGGATTATGAGGAGAGGCTGAGGAGATTGGGTTTGTACTCGTTGGAGTTTAGAAGGATGAGGGGGGATCTTATGGAGACTTATAAGATAATGCGGGGGCTGGATAGGGTGGAGGCGGAGAGATTCTTTCCACTTAGTAAGGAAGTTAAAACTAGAGGACACAGCCTCAAAATAAAGGGGGGTCGGTTTAAGACAGAGTTGAGGAGGAACTTCTTCTCCCAGAGGGTGGTGAATCTCTGGAATTCTCTGCCCACTGAGGTGGTGGAGGCTACCTCGCTGAATATGTTTAAAGCGCGGATGGATGGATTCCTGATCGGTAAGGGAATTAAGGGTTATGGGGATCAGGCGGGTAAGTGGTACTGATCCACGTCAGATCAGCCATGATCTTATTGAATGGCGGGGCAGGCTCGAGGGGCTAGATGGCCTACTCCTGCTCCTATTTCTTATGTTCTGCCTTTCTTGCTGAAGTTCCCCAGGTACTCTGGGTTCAGTCGGGACTCGTGTCTCCTCATTTGACTCTCACTGTCAATGAGGGGTACAGTGTCAAATCCTTGGGATTTTTGGTTGCGGGAGAAGGCTGCTCCTTTCTTTACAGGGCGACAAACCTTCCCAGAGGGCACTTTGGAATATTTTCCCCAACCATTTTGTCTAACTGGTACATTGAACCACCATCAAACTGTCCAATCTCCAATTTTGGGGGTTCCCCCGGATTTGTGGGCAGCCTCTAAACACGAAGTTGGTCTTACCAATATACCTCCCATCATAATTAAAGTCAGGTCTGGTATGTCCTTGCCCTGCATTTCGCAGTATCCCTTACGCCCCGAAGCTGAGAAAGGAGTATCGATCATGATCCAATCTTTCCTTCAACAGGGAATTTTGGTGCCATGCCAAACGCCCTGTAACACCCTGATTCTTCCAGTTCCAAAGGTCGGGAGACCGTCCGAATGGCGTTTGGTCCAGGACCTCCGCCCTATCAATCAGATCGTGGAACCCCTACATCCTATTGTCCTGAACCCGGCTACTATCCTTAGTAATATCTCGCCTGAAGCGACTGTTTTTACCCTGATGGATTTACAACATGCCTTTTTTGCAATACCCCTGAATCACAGTATTTATTTGCCTTTACATTGAAGGGATGTACACCTAGACGGGGCTCCCACAGGGCTTTATCCATTCTTCAACCCGATTCTCACAGGCATTGCACTCCCTGTTAGCAACATTAGCACCCCCTAGAGGGCGAATTATTGTACAATATGTTGATGATTTACTCCTTGCCAGCCCTGATTTCGTCGCCAACCAGCACGACACCGTTTACCTGCTCACCCGTCTCCATTCATGGGGTTATGTAATCCCGCACACTAAGGTCCATAAAGGCCAACAGCAGGTCAAATTTCTGGGTGTTCTAATAAGTGCTACTGAACGTTCCCTTACTCAGGAACGCATTACTCCCATATTTCAGAGCCCGCTTCCTGCCACGCCTAAGCAGATGAGAGTCTTTTAGGGCTAGTGAACATTTGCAGACAGTGGATTCCGAATATTACTGCCCATACTAAAGAGCTTACTCCTTACTCCTCTCAAAATGCTCCTCTTAAGTTTGAACTACCCGATTCGGCAAAGCAATCTTTTGCCACTCTCAAGGACGCCCTGGCTACCGCCCCAGTGCTCGGCCGACCTCTGAATGAAGACCCTTCCAATTGTACGTTCATGTTTTTGATGAATGTGCCACTGGTGCTCTGACGCAAGAGGCATTGCCCCGTTGCCTATTATTCTACTAAATTGGATCCTGTAGCTTGCGGTCTGCCTCCCTGCACCCAAACTCTTACGGCTGTCCATTTGTTAGTACAGGCAGCCTCCAATTTGACCCTTCACCGGCCAGTGCAAGTGTTTACCTCACACTCTATTGTGGCTCTCCTGACGTCTTAACATACCCAGCATCTGACTCAAGCCCACTTGAGCCGCTACGAGGTCTCCCTATTGCAGAACCCATACCTGTCCTTTCATGACTGTTCAACTTTAAATCCTGCTGTGTTCCTCGAGCAGCCTCCTGATAACCTTGCGGACCCACCGCACGATTGTTTGCTTTGGAACCACTTCCTTACCACCCCTCGCCCGGATTTAATGGACAGGCCTTTTGAAAATCCAGATCTAATTTTTTATGTTGATGGCAGTTCTTCCATTTCTCTAACTGGTATTCCACAGTCTGGATACGCCGTTGTAACGGACACTGAAATTCGGGAGGCGGCTGCCTTCCAGACCCCTGTCTCTGCACAAAAAGCCGAGTTATTCGCCCTTACTCGAGCTTGTATTCTGGCCGCAGATAAAAGTGCCAATGTGTACACCGATTCTAGATATGCCTTTGGCGTGACCCACGATTTTGGCCGCCTCTGGCAACAACGAGGTTTTCTCACCTCTGCAGGAACTCCCATTCAAAACGCTCTCTGGTCAAAAATCTCCTCGATGCTGTTCAGCTTCCTCGTCAATTGGCCATTATTAAATGTGCTGCGCACACGAAGGGGGACACTCCTGTGCAACTAGGGAATACTCGTGCTGATTCAGCTGCAAGGTGGCAGCTCTGTCGGTCTCTGTGATTGATCCCACTGGGGGTACTCAAGCTCTAAATCAGGTGCCTGTATTGGGGACAAAGGGCATGCCAGAGATAACTGGGGTTCAACATTTACAGAGGGACACCTCTGATTCCGAGCGCACGCTATGGAAGTCAATGGGGTGTTCGCAATCCTTGACACGGGACCTCTGGCTTACCCCGGTTGGTCAAGATGGTATCCCGGATTCTTTGTTGCCGATTCTTGTTGATTATTTGCATTCTTATACCCATCCTGGCAAGGAGGGAATGGTACAGCTACTTCTGAAGACCTGGTGGCACCCAGATTTGAATACAGCAGTGCAAACGTGGCTGGATCGATGCCTCATTTGCATGAGAAATAATAAGGGTAAAGGCATTAAATGCCCTCCCGGAACTACTCCCTTGCCAGATGGCCCTTTTGCCTGTATACATCTTGATTTTATTGAATTACCAAAAGTAAATTGCAATAAATATTGTTTAGTAATAATCGAAGTGTTTAATAAATGGATTGAAGCCTTTCCCACCACAAATTGTACTGCACATACGGTAGTAGAGTTATTATTGACAGAAGTTATTCCCCGATTTGGGATACCCAAAATGGTGAGCTCAGGTAATGGACCACATTTTGTGGCTCGGAGCAATACTGAGTTGTGTGACGCACTCGTAATTAAGCAACACCTGCACTGCGCGTATCATCCACAGGCAGCTGGAATTGTGGAAAGAGCCAACGGGGCTTTAAAAGAAAAAATATCTAAATTGGCTGAAGATGCTGGATTAAATTGGCTAAAGGTATTGCCCTTGGCACTCTTTCACATGCAGGTGACTCCACATTCAGAGACCAGACTGTCAGCTGCAGAGATAGTCTACGGTCGGCCAATGAGGACTCCCTGGGATGCCCATGAAAAACCCCTGGAAGGAGTAGACCTCCATGTGATGGGGGAACAGATATAGAATTATTTGAAGCAATTAACACTTTCTCTGAAGTTTCTCCACTCACAGGTGAAACAAGCCCATCTTCCAGTACCAGCGGGGACAGTCACCCCTCGATATCCAGTGATCGAACCCGGAGATTACGTATTCGTCAAGAACTGGGACAGAAAGAAGTTGGGGCACCGCTGGAAGGGGCACCCTTTCAAGTATTGCCGACTACACCGATTTCCGTCAAGCCTGAAGGACATTCAGTTTGGATTCATTTGTCCGAATGCAAAAAGGTTGTCTCCAATCAAGATACAGACACACGATGAAGGTCATCATTATATTTTTTGGACTTTCTGGACTATTTGTCCTTAATGGCCACTCGGTAATGAAAAAACGCACTACCCGGGGACTGCATGCCAATACCTATTTATATATGTCATACATTTATGCTGAAAAATTGAATGTAAGTTGGGTTTGTACCCACATCCCCGTCCATTGTAGGGAAGGAATACCTCTCCAATCCCTCCTATTCCATATAGAAGAGACAGTTGAATGGATTCTAAGTCAAAACCGAACAGGGTGGCGGGGAGATATGAGAGACTGGAAATCGGCGGGCTATGAAATGACTAAATTTTCAGCTTGGTACCAGCCGGCTTATAATCATGCTTTGCTTCCACCCTCCCTTACCGTCCCCTCGAATGATGTGCAAGGTTCCCTGTGTTTTAGTAAATCAGGGAAAGGAAAGTTGATGGGACAAATGAGATGCAACCTTCCAGCTGAATGGCAAGAACCGCTGATTTGTCTGGGGTATGGAATATAACCTCGAACAGTTCATGCGCATATACTTCCCCAATAACCTGGATGACATTGGCTGATAATTTTACGGCCTACAAGAACAGCGGCAGGTGCCAGGGCCACTGGACAGGCACTGGCCGAGGTCACGGCTGAGCTAGTGGCCTACAATGGAACATATTTTATATGTGGTACTAAAGAATACTCGTGGCTTCCTACCAATTGGATAGGATCCTGTTATCTGGGATATGTCGTACCCTATATGCACCACCGAACCACCCTTCAGCACCACCCCTCGCGAGCCAAAAGGAACATTAGAGGAACAGGACAGTTCTTTTTGATAGCCTTTTCACTATATGGAATGGGCAGGGCATCCAACAAACTGATTCTTATGGCCTCTGCATTGGAACAACTGGCAAACGAAACAGCGGCAGAAGCCAGGGCAACTGGACAGGCACTGGCCGAGGTCACGGCTGAGCTAGTGGCTGTCCGGACCGTGGCATTACAAATTCAACTGGCTTTGGATTACCTGTTAGCCTCACAGGGAGGAACGTGAGCCATTATAGGGCAGGAATGCTGTACTGATATCCCAGATGGCTCCGAAAATATCACCAACCTGGCCGACCATATTAAGAGACATGCTGATCTAATTCAAAAGGTTGGCCGTGAATTTCATGATTATGGTGGAGATGGCTGGGTCACGGATTACTTGATTGGATCTTTAAGGTCATCATGCTACTACTACTACTGCTACTAGGAATAGGATTGCTGGGGCGCTTGTGTAAATGCATTATTAATCGGGTCCTGGATATAGCTATTTAATCAGTTGTCATGATATGACAAAAGGAGGGAATGTCGAATTGTATGATCTAAGCCTGTAACATGCTGTAGATAGATAAGTCACCGGGTACGGATGGGATGTACCCCAGGTTACTGTGGGAGGCGAGGGAAGAGATTTCAGAGCCTCTGGCGATGATCTTTGCGTCGTCGATTGAGACGGGAGAGGTGACAGAGGATTGAAGGATTGCGGATGTGGTTCCTATTTTCAAGAAGTGGAATAGGGATAGCCCAGGTAATTACCGACCGGTGAGTCTAACCTCAGTGGTTGGTAAACTGATGGAGAAGATCCTGCGGGACAGGATATATGAGCATTTAGAGAGGTTTAGTATGCTCAAGAATACTCAGCATGGCTTTGTCAAGGGCAGATCGTGCCTTACGAGCCTGGTGGAGTTCTTCGAAAATGTGACTAAACACATTGACGAAGGGAAGGCGGTAGATGTGGTTTATATGGATTTTAGCAAGGTGTTCGATAAGGTCCCCCATGCAAGGCTTCTGGAAAAAGTGAGAGGGCATGGGATCCAAGGGGCTGCTGCCCGGTGGATCCAGAACTGGCTTGCCCAAAGGAGGCAGAGAGTGGGTATAGATGGGTCTTTTTCTAAATGGAGGTCGGTTACAAGTGGCATGCCCCAGGGATCTGTTCTGGGACCCTTGCTGTTTGTCATTTTCATAGATGACCTGGATGAGGAAGCAGAGGGATGGGTTGGTAAGTTTGCCGACGACATGAAGGTTGGTGGGGTTGTGGATAGTCTGGAGGGATGTCAGAAATTACAGAGGGACATAGATAGGATGCAAGACTGGGCGGACAAGTGGCAGATGGACTTCAACCCAGATAAATGCATCGTGGTCCATTTTGGTAGGTCAAATGGGATGAAGGAGTACAATATAAAGGGAAAGACTCTTAGTACTGTAGAGGATCAGAAGGACCTTGGGGTCCGGGTCCATAGGACTCTGAAATCGGCCCCGCAGGTGGAGGAGGTGGTTAAAAAGGCGTATGGTTTGCTGGCCTTTATCAATCGAGGGATTGAGTTTAGGAGTCCGGGGATAATGATGCAGCTATATAAGACCCTCGTCAGGCCCCACTTGGAGGACTGTGCTCAGTTCTGGTCGCCTCACTACAGGAAGGATGTGGAAAAGATTGAAAGGGTGCAGAGGAGATTTACAAGGATGTTGCCTGAATTGAGTGGCATGCCTTATGAGGATAGGTTGAGGGAGCTCGGTCTTTTCTCCTTGGAGAGACGAAGGATGAGAGGAGACCTAATAGAGGTGTATAAGATGTTGACAGGCATAGATCGGGTGGACACTCAGAGGCTTTTTCCCAGGGTGGAAATGGCTGCTACGAGAGGACACAGGTTTAAGGTGCTGGGGGGGAGGTACAGGGGAAATGTTAGGGGGAAGTTTTTCACACAGAGGGTGGTGGGCGAGTGGAATCGGCTGCCATCAGTGGTGGTGGAGGCAAACTCAATAGGGTCTTTTAAGAGACTCCTGGATGAGTACATGGAGCTTAATAGGATGGAGGGTTATAGGTAGGTCTAGAAGGTGGGGATGTGTTCGGCACAACTTGTGGGCCGAAGGGCCTGTTTGTGCTGTAGTTTTTCTATGTTCTAAATTAGTATTTGGGCATCATGGGGCTTTGTGAGCATCTCGTGAACAGATAGGTGCTCCCATCATGATGTTTTCCAGACCCCCTTATCTACCATCCTTGGCGTTTTCTTTGTACATAGACTCAGTTTGAAAAGGGGTGGATTAAAAGTTCTCAAATGGACGTCAGCACGCTTCCTTTGTTTCAATCTAATGACCACACGGTCTGGGAATCATTTCTATTTAATAATCTCTCCTTTTAAACTCTGTTCTTCAGTATCCAATTCCAGAATTTTCCTTTTCATTGTGTTAATTGTGTCAGGAATAAATCTTTGGACCTGACAGGAAGTTTAACCCAAGATCAAGGGGGTGGCACGGTAGCACAGTGGTTAGCACTGCTGCTTCACAGCTCTGGGGACCTGGGTTCGATTCCCGGCTTGGGTCACTGTCTGTGTGGAGTTTGCACATTCTCCTCATGCCTGTGTGGAGTTTGCACATTCTCCTCGTGTCTGCGTGGGTTTCCTCCGGGTGCTCCAGTTTCCTCCCACAGTCCAAGATGTGCAGGTTAGGTTGATTGGCCAGGTTAAAAATTGCCCCTTAGAGTCCTGAGATGTGTAGGTTAGAGGGATTAGCGGGTAAATATGTGGGGGTAGGGCCTGGGTGGGATTGTGGTCGGTGCAGACTCGATGGGCCGAATGGCCTCCTTCTGCACTGCAGGGTTTCTATGATTTCTATGACAGGATTGGTCAGAATCGTTTCATATGTACCAAATTTTAAATAACCATTACAAATTAAAACTCTCATTCCTGCATGTTTAGTAAAATATCCTGGAAAGATGTCTCTGTCCAGTAAATATGGCTCCAAGTTCATAACTTTTGGAAAAAAACATTTTATTAATTACACTTCCTTTTTTAAATGTTTGATTTAAATCACAGAAAGAAAAACTCAAAGCCTGAAGCATTCAACCCATAAATATCATCCATACACAAACAGAGAAACTTAGCATGTGCTTTAGAACAACAATAACCAAAATTAATTCCTTAAGCGTCCTTGTGATTCTGTTTCTAAACTTCCAAAATGCCTTTAATCAAAGACTCAAGATAAGGTTAATTCCCCAGAAAGATAAAACTTAACTAATGTAGCCCAAAACAATAATAAAACACTTCTACAAACATCCACAGAAAACAAATGAAACACACAGATTCTCACAGCTCATAACTTTCAAACAATGAATCCTCAGCATTCTCTCTCAGAGCTATAGCTTCTTAAAGTGACAGAGCACTACAAGCTCACAACTCCTTGATTAAAATAAGATACAAGATCCTTCATTCTCCTTCATCGTAACTTAACCCTTTTGAAGCCAACTTCCAAAGTCTGACTTTACAGGCAACATCTAGTCTTTGTTGATTTAAAATCCCAAACGTTACCATTTGCAAAATCTTTGTTCTTTATCTTGGGTTGAGGTGACAACACAATAGAATTCTCATAGTTATTCCAAGTTCCTCCAGGCTACGCTTAAAATTTCCACATTTAATTGATTCCAATAAATCCACAATTAGAAACTAAAATAGACACGAGTTTCCAGGCGATTTAAAAACACGATGCCATAGGAAAGAGAGAACAGGAGAAAAGAAAAGAGGGGGAGTTGCACTTTTGATTCAGGAAAACATCACGGCAGTACTGAGAGGGGATATATCCGAGGGTTCGCCCACTGAGTCGATATAAGAAGGGGGAAATCACTTTGATAGGGTTGTACTATAGGCCCCCAAATAGTCAGCGGGAAATTGAGGAGCAAATATGTAAGGAGATTACAGATAGCTCCAAGAAAAATAGGGTGGTAATAGTCGGAGATTTTAACTTTCCAACATTGACTGGGACAGCCACAGTATTAGAGGGTTGGATGGAGAGAAATTTGTTGAGTGTATTCAGGAGGAATTTCTCATTCAGTATGTGGATGGCCCAACTAGAGAGGGGGCAAAACTTGACCTCCTCTTGGGAAATAAGGAAGGGCAGGTGGCAGAAGTGTTAGTGAGAGATCACTTTGGGACCAGTGACCATAATTCCATTAGTTTTAAGATAGCTATGGAAAATGATTGGTCAGGTCCAAAAGTTAAAATTCTAAATTAGGGCAAGGCCAATGTTGATGGTATCAGGCAGGAACTTTCGACAGTTAACTGGGGGAGTCTGTGGGAAGGCAAAGGGACGTCTGGTAAGTGGGAGGCTTTCAAAAGTGTTTTAACCAGGGTTCAGGGTAAGCACATTCCTCTGAGAGTGAAGGGCAAGGCTGGGAGAAGTAGGGAACCTTGAATGACTTGGGATATTGAGGCCCTGGTCAAGAAGAAGGACATGACATGAATAGACAGCTGGGATCAAGTGTATCCCTTGAAGAGTATAGAGGGTGTAGGAGTAGAGTTAAGAGAGAAATCAGGAGAGCAAAAAGAGGGCACGAGATTATTTTGGCAGAGAAGGCAAAGGAGAATCCAAAGAGGTTCTATAAATACATAAAGGGCAAAAGAGTAACTAGGGAGAGAGTAGGACCTCTCAAGGATCAACAAGGTCATCTATGTGTGGGTCCACAAGAGGTGGGTGAGATCCTAAATGAATATTTCTCATCAGTATTCACTGTTGAGAAAAGCATGGATGTTAAGGAACTTGGGGAAATGAATAGTGATGTCTTGAGGAATGTACTCACAACAGAGAAGGAGGTGCTGGAAGTCTTAAAGCACATCAAGGTAGATAAATCCCTGGGACCTGATGAAGTGTATCCCAGGACACTGTGGGAGGCTAGGGGGGAAATTGCGAGTCCTCTAGCAGAGATATTTGAATCATCGATAGTCACAGGTGAGGTGCCTGAAGATTGGACGGTGGCAAATGTTCTGCCTTTGTTTTAAAAGGGCTGCAGGGAAAAGCCTGGGAACTGCAGGCCGGTGAGCCTCACATCTGGAGTGGGTAAGTTGTCAGAAGGTACTTTGAGAGACAGGATCTACAGGCATTTAGAGACACAAGGACTGATTAGGGACAGTCAGCATGGATTTGTGAGTAGAAAATCATGTCTCATAAATTTGGTTGAGTTTTTTGAAGGGTTAACCAAGAAGGTAGATGAGGGCAGTGCAGTTGATGTTGTCTACATGGACTTTAGCAAGACCTTTGACAAGGTACCACATGGTAGGTTGTTGCACAAGGTTAGATCTCACGGGATCCAGGTGAGGTAGCCAAATGGATACAAAATTGGCTTGATGACAGAAGACAGAGGCTGGTTGTCGAAGGTTTTTCTCAAACTGGAGGCCTGTGACCAGCGGGGTGCCTCAGGGATCGCTGCTGGGTCCACTGTTATTTGACATTTATAAGAATGATTTGGATGACAATGTAGGAGGCATGGATCGTAAGTTTTCAGATGGCACCAAGATTGGTGGCATAGTGGACAGTGAAGAAGGTTATCTAGGATTGCAACAGGATCTTGATTAATTGGGCCAATAGGCTGACAAATGGCAGATGGAGTTTAATTTAGATAAAGGTGAGGTGATGCATTTTGGTAGATTGAACCAGGGCAGGACTTACTCAGTTGATGGTTGGACGTTTGGGAGAGTTAAAAAGAGATCTCGGGGTACAGGTTCATAACTCCTTGAAAGTGGAGTCACAGGTGGACAGAGTGGTGAAGAAGGCATTCAGCATGCTTGGTTTCATTGTTCAGAACATTGAATACAGGAGTTGGAACGTCTTGTTGAAGTTGTACAAGACATTGGTAAGGCCACATGTGGAATACTGTGTACAGTTCTGGTCACCCTATTATAGAAAGGATATTATTAAACTAGAAAGAGTGCAGAAAAGAGTTACAAGGATGCTACCAGGACTTGATTGTTTGAGTTATAAGGAGAGGCTGGATAGACTGAGACGTTTTTCCCTGGAGTGTAGGAGGCTTTGGGATGACCTTATAGAGGTCTATGAAATAATGAGGAGCATAGATCAGCTAGATAGTCAACATCTTTTCCCAAAGGTAGGGGAGTCTAAAACTAGACAGCATAGGTTTAAGAGAGGGGAGAGATACAAAAGGTCCAGTGAGGCATTTCTTTCAAACGGAGGGTGATGAGTGTCTGGAAAAAGCTGCCAGAGGTAATAGAACATAGAACATAACAGCGCAGTACAGGCCCTTCAGCCCTCGATGTTGCGCCGACCAGTGGAACCAATCTAAAGCCCCTCTAATCTACACTATTCCAATATCATCCATATGTTTATCCAATAACCATTTGAATGCTCTTATTGTTGACGAGTCCACGACTGCTGCAGGCAGGGCATTCCACGCCCTTACTACTCTCGAGTAAAGAACTCTCACCCCTCAATTTAAAGCAATGTCCCCTTGTGCTAGCAGTAATAGTAGAGGTGGGTTCAATCTTAAAAAGTGTTTGGACCATTACATGGGTAAGATGGGTATAGAGGGATATGGGCCAAACGCGGGCAATTGGGACTAACTTAGGGGTTAAAAAAGGGGCGGCATGGACAAGTTGGACCAAAGGGCCTGTTTCCATGCTGTAAACCTCTATGATGAAATCAACTGTCTGCTGAAAGGGTTAACTTTTCTACAGGACCTAAGGCGGGGGGGGGGGGGGGGGGGGAGTGAACAGAAAACACTTGGTACACAGTTACATCACTTTACATAATTTTTAAAAACTTCTCTAACAACAAAACAAAGTTGATTTTAAACTTCATCTATTAATTCTTTTGTTCTCTTCCTCAACCTAATTATTTTAATTTGATCAGTATTTGTTAGGGATGGGTAACTGCTGTTCTTTATAAACTGGTTCACTCGTTTTGTTAAAACTACATGGGCTCGGAGAATCAGAACCCAGACTTTATCATCCTTATCCTTTTTCTCCCTTTGCCACCACTCCCCCTGTTTTGTGGGAGGGTCGTGGGGATTCCAATCAGAACTAATCATTTTATCATAAAAGTAAAATACTGCGGATGCTGGAATCTGAAACAAAAACAGAAAATGCTGGAATATCTCAGCGGGTCTGACAGCATCTGTGGAGAGAGAATATAGCTAATGTTTTGATACTGGATGACTCTTCGTAACAGCTCAGATGAAGTGTCATCCAGACTCGAAACATTGGCTCTGTTCTCTAATCATTTTGTCGATACGTTTCTTGTTCTTAGTTTTAGGTTTAAGGTGAGAGGAGAGAGATACAAAAGGGTCCAGAGGGGCAGTTTTTCACTCAGGTCGTGGTGAGTGTCTGGAACGAGTTGCCAGAGGCAGTAGTAGAGGCGGGTACAATACTGTCTTTTCAAAAGCATTTAGACAGTTACATGGGTAAGATGGGTACAGAGGAATATGGGCAAAATACGGGCAATTAACCTCGAAACATAGAAAACCTACAGTACAGAAAGAGGCCATTCGGCACATCGAGTCTGCACCGACCACAATCCCACCCAGGCCCTACCCCCATATCCCAACATATTTACCCACTAATCCCTCTAACCGACGCATCTCAGGACACTAAGGGCAATTTTTAGCATGGCCAATCAACCTAACCCGCACATCTTTGGACTGTGGGAGGAAACCGGAGCACCCGGAGGAAACCCACGCAGACACGAGGGGAATGTGCAATCTCCACACAGACAGTGACCCAAGCCAGGAATCGAACCCAGGTCCCTGGAGCTGTGAAGCAGCAGTGCTAACCACTGTGCCACCGTGCCGCCCCTTTTGGAACTAGCTGAGTGGTAAAAACTGAGCTGCATGGACAAGTTGGGCCAAAGGGCCTGTTTCCATGTTCTAAACCTCTATAACCTCCTAACATCCTGTCACTCTGTGATCCTTGTGAAATCTGAAACCAAGTATTCGCAACAAGACTCAAAGAGAATCAGCCCACTGGAGGCAAAGTCATGAGACCGGCCAGTCCAGCAGAAAGAAACCCCCCGACCCTCCCCATTGACCAACTGTGAGAATGAACAAAATGCAGTCCTGGATGTAATTGAGAGCAGAAACAATAACAGCAGAATCAAACCTCTGGAATCACTCGTGAAATTGTTGGTGTCTCAGCAGCTGGGATGAAACTCTGAATCCCTTCCCACACTGAGAGCAGGTGAACGGCCTCTCCCCAGTGTGAACTCGCTGGTGTATCCGCAGGCTGGATGAGTCAGTGAATCCCTTCCCACACTGAGAGCAGGTGAATGGTTTCTCCCCAGTGTGAACTCGCTGGTGCCTCCGCAGGCGGGATAAACAAATGAATCCCTTCTCACACTGAGAGCAGGTGAATGGCCTCTCCCCAGTGTGAACTCGCTGGTGCACCTGCAGGTTAGATGAACAAGTGAATCCCTCCCCACACTGAGAGCAGGTGAATGGCTTCTCCCCAGTGTGAACTCGCTGGTGTGTCTGCAGGCTGGATAACTGAGTGAATCCCTTCCCACACTGAGAGCAGGTGAACGGTCTCTCTCCAGTGTGAACTCGCTGGTGTGTCTGCAGGTGGGATGACCGAGTGAATCCCTTTCCACACTGAGAGCAGATGAACAGTCTCTCTCCAGTGTGAATTTGCTGGTCCCTCTGCAGGCTGGATGACTGAATGAATCCCTTCTCACACTGCGAGCAGATGAATGGCCTCTCCCCAGTGTGGCTGCGCCGATGAGCTTCCAGCTCTGATGGGTAACTGTATCTCTTCCCACAGTCCCCACATTCCCATGGTTTCTCCATGGTGCAGGTGTCCTTGCCTCTTTCTTGGGTGGACAATCAGTTGAAGCCTCGTCCACGCTCACAACACAGGTACAGTCTCTCCCCGCTGTGAATGATGTGATATTTATTCAGGCTGTGGAACTGGTTGAAACTCTTTAGTCCGTGCACTGGTAGACTCTCACTCGAGTGTGGCAGAGTGTTGGTACTTTTCCAGTCATACTGATGTTTGAAATCTTTTCAAATCATTTCTGCTTCTGGATTCAAAGTCCGATGATATTCAGCTCCCAAGGAATATGACTCTGTCAGATCTAGACGTGACGTTTGAGATTTCGGCCTGTGATTCCTCTTTCAATATCCTGTAAAATGGGTTTACAAAAGTCATTAGTGTCAGTACAGGATAGAAATTCAGAACAGACAGTTCTAGGATTGCTTCTCTGAGTGGAGGCCTGTGACTAGTGGTGTGCCGCAGGGATCGGTGTTGGGTCCATTGTTGTTTGTCATCTATATCAATGATCTGGATGATAATGTGGTAAATTGGATCAGCAAGTTTGCTGATGATACAAAGATTGGAGGTGTAGTGGACAGTGAGGAAGGTTTTCAAAGCTTGCAGAGGGATTTGGACCAACTTGAAAAATGGGCTGAAAAATGGCAAATGGAATTTAATGCAGACAAGTGTGAGATATTGCACTTTGGAAGGACAAACCAAAGAAGAACGTACAGGGTAAATGGTAGGACTCTGAAGAGTGCAGTTGAACAGAGGGATCTGGGAATACAGGTACAGAATTCCCTAAAAGTGATGTCACAGGTGGATAGGGTCGTAAAGAGTGTCTTTGGTACATTGGCCTTCATAAATCGGAGTATCGAGTATAAAAGTTGGAGCGTTATGGTAAGGTTATATAAGGCATTGGTGAGGCCGAATCTGGAGTATTGTGTACAGTTTTGCTCACCTAGTTACAGGAAGGATGTTAATAAGGTTGAAAGAGTGCAGAGAAGGTTCACAAGAATGTTGCTGGGACTTGAGAAGCTGAGTTGCAGAGAGAGATTGAATAGGTTGCGACTTTATTCCCTGGAGCGTAGAAGATTGAGGGGAGATTTGATAGAGGTGTATAAGATTTTGATGGGTATAGATAGAGTGAATGCAAGCAGGCTTTTTCCGCTGAGGCTCGGGGAGAAAAAAACCAGAGGGCATGGGTTAAGGGTGAAAGGAGAAAAGTTTAAAGGGAATATTAGGGGGGGCTTCTTCACGCAGAGAGTGGTGGGAGTGTGGAATGAGCTGCCAGATAAAATAGTTAAATGCTTTTAACATTTAAGAAAAACTTGGACGGGTTCATGGATGAGAGGGGTGTGGAGGGATATGGTCCAAGTGCAGATCAGTGGGACTAGGCATAAAATGGTTCGGCACAGACAAGAAGGGCCAAAAGGCCTGTTTCTGAGCTGTAATTTTCTATGGTTCTATGGTTCTAGTTTCTATGGAACATTCTTTCCTATTTCAGTCCCAAAAAGCTGTAAATCTCCATCCCACACACTCTCCCTCCATTCTCACTCTGCTGTATCTAATATTCACCCTCCCAATTCTCCTGAAGGTGCTGATTGAGGCTGATTGACAGATCCATGCACACTGCTTCCTGTCCTGGACACAGGGACCATAACAAATAGGAGCTGCAGTCGGCCATTTGGCCCATCGAGCCTTTTAAACTATTCAATGAGATAATTCGTTCATCTACCTCAGCATCATTCTCCCCACACTAAACCCATATCCCTTGATATCCTCAATATCTGGAAACCAATCAATCTCTCTCTTGAAAATAGTTGATGACTGAGGCTTCACTGTCCTCAGGGGTTGAGAATTCCAAAGCTTTACCACATCTTGAGTGAAGAAATCCCCCCACATCTTAGCTTTTGCTCCATCTTCTTGTCTGTTCCCCATAACTCTTGACACCATTGTCAGTCAAAGATCTGTCGAACTGGAATATATTCAATGATCCTCAGCTTCCACTGGTCACTGTGGAAGAGAAATCCTCTGAGAGAATAGACCTGCAGGGTCTATTCGGGCCGTGCGGCCGACAGCGGGTGTTTGTGAAGCCAGAGCTCCCTCCCTACCCCGACTCCCGGCTACATTTCTCCCGCAGCCCCACCAACTCACCCGCTGAAAAAAGCGTCTCCCCCATTCACAGGACTCCGAGCAAAGTGACACTGCGGATGCTCCAGATACAGCACTGCGCCTGCACAATAGGCTCCTGTAGAATGACTAGGGCACGTTCACAACCGGGTATCTGTAGCTCTTCCTACAGTCCACACATTTCCATGGTTTCTCCATGGTGCAGGTGTCCTTACCTCTCTCTTGGGTGGACAATTAGTTGAAACTTCGTCCACACACAGAACAAGATTACAGTCTCTCCCCGCTGTGAATGGTGTGATATTTATTCAGACTGTGTAACTCGTTAAAGCTCTTTAGTCAGTGCATTGGAACACACTCACCCGAGTGTGGCAGTGTGTTGGTGCTTTTTCACTCACACTGACATTTCAAATATTTTCAAATTGACAGTCTGGACAATCATTTCTCCTTCTGGATTCAAAGTCCTATGATCTTGAGGTCCCAAGGAATATGACTCTGTCTGATCGAGACGTGACGTTTGAGATTTCGGCCTGTGATTCCTCTTTCAATATCCTGTAAAATGTGTTTCCAAAAGTCATCAGTGTCAGTACAGGATAGAAATTCAGAACAGACAATTTCTATGGAACATTCTTTCCTCTCTCATTCCCCAAAAGCTGTAAATCTCCATCCCACACACTCTCTCCCCATTCTCAGCAGGTCTGGCAGCATCTGTATGGAGAGAAAAGAACTGATGTTTCAGAGCTTTGACAAAGGGTCATCCAGACAAGAAACATCAGCTCTTTTCTCTCCTTACAGATGCTGCCAGACCTGCTGAGATTTTCCAGCATTTTCTCTCTTGGTTTCAGATTCCAGCATCCGCAGTAATTTGCTTTTATAAGGCTGCAGATACCTCCTCCCAAGTAACATGCGTGTGCCCAAGACATCACCACTTGTTTCCCTTATTTCTTTCGCACCCATGGTGCTCTCCGCAGTAAACACAGAGGAGAAGTATTCATTAAAAATCTCACCCATCTCCTGTGGCTCCACACACAGATGGCCATACTGATTTTTAAGGGGATCTATTCGCTCTCTAGCCACCCTTTTACTCTTAATATAGTGATAGAACCTCTTGGAATTTTCTTTAATCTTACCTGCCAGATCCATATCATAACCTCTTTTTGTCCCCCTGATTTCCCTCTTCAGTATTTTCTTACACTTTTTATAATCAGAGTGATTCACTTGTCCCCGATTGCCTAAACCCAATGTATGCTTCCTTCTTTTACCTGACCAGAGCCTCAATGTCCCTTGTCTGCCAGAGATCCCTAAATTTACCATTCTTTCCCTGCATCTTAACAGGAATATACTGCCCCTGGACTCTTGATATCACACTTTTAAAACCTCCCAATTGCCAGTCATTCCTTTCCCTTCAAACAAATTCACCTAATCGACATCTGCTAGATCCTGCCCATTGCCCACAAAAGTGGCCCTGCTCCAGTTTAGGGCCTTGACCTGTGGACCTGTCCTATCTTTTTCCAGAACTATTTTGAAACTATTGGTGCTCCCAATAGTGCTCCCTGACTGACACTTCAGTCACTTGCTCCACCTCATTTCTTAACTGTCTAATAGAAAGTGAGTCCAGGAATTGATAATGAAAAATAAGGAGCTGGGAGATGAATTGAACAAGTATTTTGCTTTGGTGTTCACAATAGAGGATACAGTTAAAACTCAAAAACAGCTGGAAATCAGAATAGCAATTAATTAATAATAATGAATAATAAAATACAGTGTAGAAGGAGGCCATTCAGCCCATCGAGCCTGCACCGACAACAATCCCATCCAGGCCCTATCCACATATTTACCTGTTAATCCCCCTGATACCAAGTGACAATTTATCATGGCCAATCCGTCTAACCGGCACATCTTTGGACTGTGGAAGGAAACCGGAACACCCGGAGGAAACCCACACAGACACGGGGAGAATGTAGAAACTCTGCACAGACAGCGATCCGAGGCTGGAATTGAACCCGGATCCCTGGCGCTGTTAGGCAGCTGCACTAACCACTGTGCCACCGGGCCACATGTCAGTGCCATCGCCCAACTCCAGCCCTGTGTCAGCTCATCTGGAACCCTCACCCATTCCATTGTGATGTCACACTCCGACCAATTCCATTGTGATGTCACACTCTCACCCATTCCATTGTAACATCACTCTCACCCATTCCATTGTGACCTCACACCCTCACCCATTCCATTGCGACGTCACAGTCTCACCCATTCCATTGTGACGTCACACCCTCACCCATTCCATTGTGACGTCACACCCTCACCCATTCCATTGTGACGTCACACTCTCACCCATTCCATTGTGACGTCACACTCTCACCCATTCCATTGTGATGTCACACCCTCACCCATTCCATTGTGACGTCAGGGCTTCACCCTCCAATCACAATCCCTGCCGGCCTCCCACATGCAGCCTCAATGGCGGCAGTCAGCCCGGGTCTAACACTACAAGCTGCCGCTCCATTTGGTACAAAGGGGGGGAACCGGGAAGTTCATTTCCGGGGTTTGGGGTTGAACAACATGTTTACAAAGCCTCTCCACCCACCCGCCACATTTATCATTCCTCGCACGCCGCCCTCTACCTCGTATTGATCTCGCTACCGAGTTAAAACCGTCCATCCGTCGTCATTACCCGCACTGCGCATGCTACAGGCCCCGCCTCTCATTCACTCCGATTGGTTGGAGGACCAGCCGCTCCCGCTCGGTCCTCCAGTCCGGCCCCCTCTTCCTATTGGTCCGGAGCTGCCGTCAATCAGTCCCCGGGCATTGTGATGTGGAGCATGCGCAGTGTCATTGCTGGCCTTGGCGCTTGTTTGTCCCGGAGAAGCGGAGTCAGCGTTAGGCGGTGGCTGGGAGGATTTGGAAACACTTTGTGGATCCGCAAACCCTTCAGAATCATTGTCAGCTCCCTGGTTTGCAGCTGCGGGGCTTCTCCCTCCCTCCCTCCCGGGAACAGGCCCAGGTTAACGGCCCCATCCTGGCTCAGCCACTGGAGGATGGTTCACATCAGAGGATGGGGGAGGGGGACAATAAATAAGAGGTTACACTTTGGCCTCAAATCAATGAGGACTCTGATCTCTGGGAAGGAAGGAAACCCTGGGAGGTGGGCGGGGAGGATTCACAAACACCCGCTAGAGGCCCCAACACCCCCAATAAGACCCATTGGTTTTATTGTCAGTCTGCAAACAGCAGCTGGAGAACTGAACCCAGTAAGAGTTTTAACAACACCAGGTTAAAGTCCAGCAGGTTTATTTGGTCGCAAAAGCCACTCGCTTTCGGAGCGCTGCTCCTTCGTCAGGTGAGTAGGACTTGTGTTCATAAACGGGGCATATATATTGACACAAACTCAATTTACAAGATAATGGTTGGAATGCGAGTCTTTACAGGTTTTCTTTTTAGAAGATTAGAAACCCTACAGTGCAGAAGGAGGCCATTCGGCCCATCGAGTCTGCACCGACCACAATCCCACCCAGGCCCTCCCCCCACATATTTTACCCGCTAATCCCTCTAACCTATGCATCCCAGGACTCTAAGGGACAATTTTTAACCTGGCCAATCAACCTAACCCGCACATCTTTGGACTGTGGGAGGAAACCGGAGCACCCGGAGGAAACCCACGCAGACACGAGGAGAATGTGCAAACTCCACACAGACAGTGACCCGAGCCGGGAATCGAACCCAGGACCCTGGAGCTGTGAAGCAGCAGTGCTAACCACTGTGCTACCGTGCCGCCCCTATCAAGGTAATCAAGTCTTAAAGGTACAGACAATGTGAGTGGAGAGAGGGTTAAGCACAGGTTAAAGAGATGTGTATTGTCTCCGGCCGGGACAGTTAGTGAGATTTCCACATCAATAACTGAACCCAGACAGAGGAGAGGGAGGGAGAAAACTGGGAGTGGAGGGAAGAAATGGTGGCGATGTTGAGATGGGTTTGGATTTCAGCCCAGGGGAGGAGGGAGAGTGTGTGGGACGGGGATTTACAGATTTGGGGGAACAAGAGAGGAAAATATGTTCCAGAGAAACTATGAATTGTCTGTTCAGAATTTCTATCCTGCACTGACAGTGATGACTTTTGTAAACTGTTTTTACAGAGTATTCTGAAGCTGGATTTACAGATGTGAAACTCAAAACAAACTTCAAATCAAGCTCTGTTTCAGTGATTTAATTCATCGGAAACTGAATATCGTCAGCCTTTGTCTCCAGAAGAAGAAATGTTTGTTCTGTTTGTGGGTGAAGATTTCAAACATCAGTGTGACTGAAAAAGTGCCAAGACACACACACACCTGAGAGTTTTTGTTGTGCTGAATGTGGAAAGAGCGTTAAACAGGCTGGAAAAAACCCACACAATTCTCAGTGATTAGTGACCCGACACACATTCTGTGTAAACAAGGCATCAACTCATCATCCAACCTGGAGTCACATGAGGACACCCGCTCCACAGAGAAACCATTGAAATGTGGGGACTGTGGGAGGGGATTCAATTACCCGTCCGAATTGGATATTCATCGTCGCATTCACACTGGAGAGAGGCCGTTCATCTGCTCTGAGTGTGGGAAAGGATTTGCTTACTCATCCAGCCTCTATACACACCGGCGTGTTCACACTGGTGAGAGGCCGTTCACCTGCCTCGAATGTGGGAGGGGATGTCATGCTTTATCAAGCCTCCTGATTCACCGGCAAGTTCACTCCGATCAGAGACCGTTTCAATGTTCTGATTGTGAGAAAAGCTTTAAAAGCACAAAGGACCTCCTGAGACACCAGCTCACTCACATGGCGGTGAGACCGTTCTCCTGCTCAGTGTGTGGGAAGGGATTCACTCAGTCATCCCACCTTCTGACACACCAACTTGTTCACACTGATCAGAGACCATTTCAATGTTCTGACTGTGAGAAGAGATTTAAAAGTAAAAATGATTTACAAGTCCATCAGCGCACTCACACTGGGGAGAAGCCATTCACCTGCTCCGTGTGTGAGAGGAGATTCGGACGTTTATCCCAGCTGCAAACACACCAGCGAGTTCACTCTGATAAGAGACCATTTCAGTGTTCTGACTGTGAGAAGAGCTTTAAAAGTAAACAGGATTTGGTGACACACCAGCGAGTTCACACCGGGGAGAAACCGTTCACCTGCTCGGTGTGTGAGATGGGATTCACCCATTCATCCCACCGTCTGAGACACCAGCGAGTTCACACCGGGGAGAAGCCATTCATTTGCTGTGTGTGTGGGAAGGGATTCACTGATTCACCCCCACCTTCTGATACACGAGCGAATTCACACTGGGGAGAAACCCTTCGCTTGCTCCACATGTGGGAAACGATTCACTCAGCCACCCCAGCTCATTGCACATCAACTAGTCCACACTGATCAGAGACCTTTTAAGTGTTCTGACTGTGAGAAAAGCTTTAAAAGCTCTAAGGACCTGCTGAGACACCAGCAAATTCACACTGGAGAGAGATCATTCACCTGCTCCATGTGTGGGAAAAGGTTCACTCAGTCATCCCACCTGCTGAGACACCAGCAGGTTCACACAGGAGAGAGATCGTTCACCTGCTCCGTATGTGGGAAGAGATTTGCTCGGTCAGCCAATCTACTGAGACACCTGCAAGTTCACAAGTCACTGCAGGGGTTGGATTCTGCTGTTGCTGCTCACCCCATGCAGGACTGAATCATGTTTATTTATTTATTTATCTATCTATCATTGAAGTAATTAATAAGTAATCCCATGCAGGACTGAATCATGTTCATTCTGTTATTAAGGAGACTGGGGTGGGACACAGATAATCTCCGTGCAATCAGGCAGAGTCAACATGGTTTTGTGCAAGGGAAATCCTGTTAATTGATGTATTGGATTTCTTTGAGGAAGTAACAAGCAATGTGGATAAAGTGGAACCTGTGGATGTGTATTTAGATTTCCAGAAGGCATTTGACACGGTGCCACATCAATGTTTACCACACTAAATACGAATTCGTAGCATGAGGCACATTAGCGTCCCATCCACGTTGATTCTTTATATTAGCATGGATAGAGGATTGATGAGCTAATCGGAAACAGAGAGGAGGGAGAAACAAGTCATTTTTGGGATGGCAAAGTGTAGCCTGTGGAGTGCCACAGGGATCAGAGCTGGGCCCTCAACTATTGACAAACTATTTTCATGATGTGGATGACAGGATCAAAATTTGTTGATAACACAAAGGGTAGGTCGGAAAGTGAGATGTGAATGACCATAACAAGCCTGTAAAGCGATATAGATAGGGTCAGTGAGTGGGTAAAACATTCGCAGCTGGAACAAGATTTTTGGATAATGTGAACTTGTCCACTTTGGCAGGAAGGATGGAAAAGCAGCTGATTATTTAAACAGAGAGAGAGATTGCAGAACTTTGAGGTACAGAGGGATCTGGGTGTCCTGGTACTGTAATCAGGAAAAGTTAGTGTGTGGACACAGCAAATGATTAGAAAGGTAAATGAATTGTTATTTATTGCAGGGATGTTTTGCTGCATTTGTTCAGGGTATTGGTGAGACCACATCTAGAGCACGGTGTACAGTTTTGGTCTCCTTAAGAGAGGACTTGTGTGAGAAGTAGTTCGGAGAAGGTTTACTTGACTGATTCCTGGGATGAGGGAATTATCATACGAGGAAAAGTTGGACATGTTCGGCCTGTATCTATTGGGGTTTAGAAGAATGAGAGAGGATCTGATTGAAACATATAAAATTCAGAGGGGACTTGACAGAGTGGATGTTGATTGTAGAGAGAGGAGAACTAGAGGCACAGTTTAAAAATAAGAGGTCTCCCATTTAATGAGGAGAAGAAACCTTTTCTCTCAGAGGGTTGTTAGAGTGTGGAATTCTCTTCCACAGAGAGTGGTGGAGGCTGGCTCACTGAATATTCTGAAGTCTGAATTTAATAGATTCTTGATTGACAAGAGAGCCAAAGGGTGTGAGGGGTAAGAAGGAAAGTGGAGTTGAAGCTACAATCACATCAGCCAGGATCCTATTGAATAGTGGAGCAGGCTCGAGGGGCCGAGTGGCCTTCTCCTGCTCCTAATTCACATGTTCACATTGTGACAGTTGGAGTTTGTTTCTGCTGATGTTAATTTCCCATAAAACTGAGCTGCAGCTTAATCTACAGAATAGAACCAAATAAATCTTGATGATAATCTGATTGATCAGCCAGAGTCTAACTGAATGACAGGGCGGACTCAAAGGGCTGAACAACCTACTCCAGTTCCTGTGTAGTTTCTCCCCAGGCTTCTCCCACTCTCTAACTCTGCCCTAGTGCTGGTTTCTGATGAAGTCTCTTCTCCCCAGTTCTCCCATCACTTTCCATTCATCAGCTGGTGTCTGAGTCCAAGTTTACCAGGAACAGGAGGAGGCCATTTATCCCCTCAAGCCTGTTATGTCATTCAGTGAGGTCAGGGCTGATCTGTGACCTAACTCCATTTACCTAGATATTATTTTAATCCTGACTTCCCCAGCCTGTTACAATGTGATTTAAAAATAACTTTCATTTCCATCAGACCGTTAATGTAGGAGAGTGTCCCAAGGTGAATCTCAGAAACATCAACTGACAAATCAGACAACTGACACTGAGTCAAAGAAGGGGATGTTAGGAGGGCTCAGCAAAGACTTGCTGCAGTGTAAAAGGTTCATGTTAAATTTATAAATATTCTACACAGTGATGATTGATCAGATGACAAGAGCGTGCTGAGATGGTTCTCTGTGAAGCCTCGTGCTGAGCCTTGTACTGTACATAGTTCGAAGAATGTGCAATTAAAGGTTACGTTTATCAACAGCCTTGCCTCCAGCAGTCTCTGTAGATCCTGACCAATTTCCTTCTTCACTTGATCTAAACCCACAAGGCTGAGTTCTCAGCCCCCTTCTATACTCCTTATACACCTATGACTGTGTGGCCAAATTCCCCATCAATTTGATTTTCAAGTTTGCTGCCGAAACCACCATAGTGGTTCGGGTCTCAAACAATGACGGGACAGAGTACAGGAATGAGATAGAATCTGGTGAACTGGTGTGGTGACAATCTCTCCCTCAATGTCAACAAAACAAAAGAGATTGTCATCAACTTCAGGAAGCATAGAGGAGAACGTGCCCCTATCTACATCAATGGAGACGAAGTAGAAAGGGTCGAGAGCTTCAATTTTCTAAGTGTCCAGATCACCAACAACCTGTCCTGGTCCCCTCATGCCGACACTATAGAACAAAGAAAATTATAGCACAGGAACAGGCCCTTTGGCCCTCCAAGCCTGCATCGACCATGCTGCCCGACTTAACTAAAACCCCCTACCCTTCCGGGGATCATATCACTCTATTCTCATCCTATTCATGTACTTGTCAAGACGCCCCTTAGAAGTCACTACTGTATCCGCTTCCACTACCTCCCCAGGCAACGAGTTCCAGGCACCCGCTACTCTCTGTGTAAAAAATCTGCCTCATACATCTCCTTTAAGCTTTGCCCCTCGCACATTAAACCTATGCCCCCTAGTAATTGACTTAGTTAAGGAAGCCCACCAATGCCTCTACTTTCGTGGAAGACTAAGGAAATTTGGCATGTCAGCTACTACTCTCACCAACTGTTACAGATGCACCACAGAAAGCTTTTCTTCTGGTTGCATCACAGTTTGGTATGGCTCCTGCTCTGACCAAGACCGCAAGGAACTACAAAAGGTCATGAAATCCATCACGCAAACCGGTCCCATCCGTTGACTCTGACTACACTTCCCGCTGCCTCGGCAAAGTAGCCAGCATAATTAAGGACCCCATGCACACCAGACATTCTCTCTTTCACCTTCTTCCATCGGGAAAAAGATACAAAAGTCTGAGATCACGTACCAACCGAGTCATGAACAACTTCTTTCCTGCTGCTGTCAGACTCTTGAATGGACTTCCCTTGCACTAAGTTGATCTTTCTCCACACACTAGCTATGATTGTAGCACTACATTCTACACTCTCTCGTTTCCTTCCCTATGAACTGTATGCTTTGTCTATATAACGTGCAAGAAACAATACTTTTCAGTGTATGTTAATACATGTGACAATAATAAATCAAATCAAATCAAACCTGTCATAATGGTGTTCACCTCTATCAGATCTCCCCTCCACCTCCTTCATTCCAAGTAGAACAACTCCAGCTTCTCGAACCTAACCTTGGAGTTCTGGTAAGTCTCCTCTGCACCTTCTCAAGGACCATCCCATCCTTCCTTAAGTGTGCTGACTGGATATGAACACAATACTCACATTGTGGTTTAAACACTACTTTATAAAGCTTCAGCGTAACAACCTGCTTTTAACACAATGGCCCTATTGAAAACCAATGTATTATCTAAATGTGCAATCATAGAATCCTACAGTGCAGGAGGCGGCCTTTTGGCCCATCGAGTCTTCACTGACCACAATCCCACTCAGGCCCTATCCCCATAACCCCTTGCATTTACAATAGTTAGTCCCCCTGATACTAAGGGGTAATTTAGCATGGCCAATCCATGCAGCCCGCACACCTTTGGATTGTGGGAGGAAACCAGAGCATCCAGAGGAAACCCACGCAGACACGGGGAGAATGTGCAAACTCCACACAGACAGTAACCCAAGCCAGGAATCAAACCCGGGTCCCTGGCGCTGTGATGCAGCAGTGGTAACCACTGTGCCACCATGCTGCCCTAATCAGTTTGCTTTATTTCTTTGATATTCAGTGTCGACGGGTTGTGGTGTAACCCTGTGTGTGGAGTCTGTCTCATGGTGATAACATGGAACATCGAGGGAGATAGAAGAACCCAGACTGAAGAATATCTGAAGAACTGCACTGAACTGCATTGTGGGTTCAAAATGCAATGCATGCTGGTCAATGTAGTCAAGTCGCCGCCTTGCCGGAATTAGCAATGTCTGCAAACTGGGTTAACGTGTGCAGGAGAACTGGCCTCAAACTGTGAGAATGATGTGTTTGTTTGAGGAAAGAAAGATGTCTGTAGCAGCTTGGGGGCTGATTACAGTGTCAGGTAACACAGTGGAGTCAGGCTGGCTCTATTCCTTCAAACAGAACCGTGTAAGAGGCCCAGGACAGAAGAACAAGGGACGTCAATGAAATTCAATCGGCTAAAAACAGATTTTACCTGATTTTTTATTCATTTACAGCCCACAACCTGTCCTGAGTTAGAAAATGTGGGCATCACTGGCTGCACCAGCATTTATTGCCCATCCCTAATTGGCCTTGAGAAAGTGGTGGTGAGCTGCCCTCCTGAATCACTGCAGTCCCTGTGGTTTACACCTACACTGTCCCTGTGGTGTACACCTACACTGTCCCTGTGGTTTACACCTACACTGTCCCTGTGGTGTACACCTACACTGTCCCTGTGGTTTACACCTACACTGTCCCTGTGCTGTACACCTACACTGTCCCTGTGGTTTACACCTACACTGTCCCTGTGCTGTACACCTACACTGTCCCTGTGGTTTACACCTACACTGTCCCTGTGGTTTACACCTACACTGTCCCTGTGGTTTACACCTACACTGTCCCTGTGGTGTACACCTACACTGTCCCTGTGGTTTACACCTACACTGTCCCTGTGCTGTACACCTACACTGTCCCTGTGGTGTACACCTACACTGTCCCTGTGCTGTACACCTACACTGTCCCTGTGGTGTACACCTACACGGTCCCTGTGGTGTACACCTACACTGTCCCTGTGGTGTACACCTACACTGTCCCTGTGGTGTACACCTACACTGTCCCTGTGGTGTACACCTACACTGTCCCTGTGCTGTACACCTACACTGTCCCTGTGCTGTACACCTACACTGTCCCTGTGGTGTACACCTACACTGTCCCTGTGGTTTACACCTACACTGTCCCTGTGGTGTACACCTACACTGTCCCTGTGCTGTACACCTACACTGTCCCTGTGCTGTACACCTACACTGTCCCTGTGGTGTACACCTACACTGTCCCTGTGGTTTACACCTACACTGTCCCTGTGGTTTACACCTACACTGTCACTGTGGTTTACACCTACACTGTCCCTGTGGTGTACACCTACACTGTCCCTGTGGTGTACACCTACACTGTCCCTGTGGTTTACACCTACACTGTCCCTGTGGTTTACACCTACACTGTCCCTGTGGTTTACACCTACACTGTCCCTGTGTTTTACACCTACACTGTCCCTGTGGTGTACACCTACACTGTCCCTGTGGTGTACACCGACACTGTCCCTGTGGTTTACACCTACACTGTCCCTGTGCTGTACACCTACACTGTCCCTGTGCTGTACACCTACACTGTCCCTGTGGTTTACACCTACACTGTCCCTGTGGTGTACACCTACACTCTCCCTGTGGTGTACACCTACACTGTCCCTGTGGTTTACACCTACACTGTCCCTGTGGTGTACACCTACACTGTCCCTGTGGTGTACACCTACACTGTCCCTGTGGTTTACACCTACACTGTCCCTGTGGTTTACACCTACACTGTCCCTGTGGTGTACACCTACACTGTCCCTGTGGTTTACACCTACACTGTCCCTGTGGTGTACACCTACACTGTCCCTGTGGTGTACACCTACACTGTCCCTGTGGTGTACACCTACACTGTCCCTGTGGTTTACACCTACACTGTCCCTGTGGTTTACACCTACACTGTCCCTGTGGTTTACACCTACACTGTCCCTGTGGTGTACACCTACACTGTCCCTGTGGTTTACACCTACACTGTCCCTGTGGTGTACACCTACACTGTCCCTGTGGTTTACACCTACACTGTCCCTGTGGTGTACACCTACACTGTCCCTGTGGTGTACACCTACACTGTCCCTGTGGTTTACACCTACACTGTCCCTGTGGTGTACACCTACACTGTCCCTGTGGTTTACACCTACACTGTCCCTGTGCTGTACACCTACACTGTCCCTGTGGTGTACACCGACACTGTCCCTGTGGTTTACACCTACACTGTCCCTGTGGTTTACACCTACACTGTCCCTGTGGTGTACACCTACACTGTCCCTGTGGTGTACACCTGCACTGTCCCTGTGGTTTACACCGACACTGTCCCTGTGGTGTACACCGACACTGTCCCTGTGGTGTACACCTACACTGTCCCTGTGGTGTACACCGACACTGTCCCTGTGGTGTACACCTACACTGTCCCTGTGGTGGACACCTACACTGTCCCTGTGGTTTACACCTACACTGTCCCTGTGATTTACACCTACACTGTCCCTGTGGTGTACACCTACACTGTCCCTGTGGTGTACACCTACACTGTCCCTGTGGTTTACACCTACACTGTCCCTGTGGTGTACACCTACACTGTTGTTAGGGAGGGAGTTTTAGGATGTTGACCCTGTGACAGCGAAGAAACAGCGATATATTTCCAAGTCAATATGGTGAGTGTTACGATCCCAGTTGATATAACTGGACGGGAAGATCCCAGAATGGAACCCTGGTTCAAAAGACTGTAACTTTTACATTTAAAAAAAAAAGCTGAGTCACAGGACTGCCAATTAGCTTTTAACAACAAAATATTTATTAAACACGAAGAGTTTGACTATAATAAAATACTCCTTCACTGACACTTACCTTCACAAATGTACAGATTTCAAGGATAACACAGGTAGAAAATGTCTTATGCTGTAATATTCTCAGTAAACACACAGTCCCTTTAAACCCACAGGTTGACTGTGATCAGACAACCCCCACTCTGAAACTAAGTGGCAGATGCAACTCAATTGATCCACTGTGGATTTCGCCTCAAATTTCCCCTAAAATTATTGTCACATGAGTGTTTCCAAACTCCGCTCTCAAAAAGATACACTTTACAATCTTCTTCCAAACCAATGGATGATGTCACCCAGTGGCAGCATGCAGATGGGAAATAGGAGGGGCCATGGATAAATCCTTGGGAGGCACAAATTCCAAGGACTTTGGAGAGGAAAGGAAGGTTGGAGTTGGGACGGTAGTTTGTGATGATAGTGGGGTCAAGGGTTTTTTTCTTAAGATGGATGATGAGGGTGAATTAGAGGTGAGGGGGACAGTCCCAGAAGAGACAGATCCATTAACAATATCAGATTACATGGAGAAGTTGGGTTATCAGTGCTTTAGTGGGAAAAGGTTAAAGGGAGTTGAAAGCAGGTCTCATGGACAAGATGAATGAGCAGAGAGTTTGAAGGGAAGTCGGAGAGAGACTGGAGAAAGATGTGAGTTCAGAGCTTGGACACGGAGGAGCCTTACAGACAGTCTGGTCCAGTGGGTGAGTGGAAGGGAAGGAAGCAGCTGAGGCAGCTGATCAGATTGTTTCAATCTTAGTGACAAGGAAACTCCATCAGCTCCTCACACTTTGTTGTTGGAGGTGAAGATGGAGGAGACAAGAGAAAGGGAGAGTCCTTCAAAAGGAACTAACTTGTGTTAGAGATATTAGAAAGGCTCGACACAACATGTTTAAATCAAAGACAACATATTTGATTTTTGTCCAGAATATTAGTTTCTATAACTGACCTGAAGTTTATTAACATTAGCAGAAACAGACCCTAATGGACATAGCTCAGTTCTCAATCTGATTGACAACACAATCCAATCTCTGGAGTTAATTGTGAATTCGCTGGTGTCTCAGCAGGTTGGGTGTCTGAGTAAATCCCATCCCACACACAGAACACGTGAATGGTCTCTCCCCGGTGTGAACTCGCTGGTGTGTCAGCAGGTTGGATGACTGAGTGAATCTCTTCCCACAATCATTGCAGATGAACAGCCTCTTCCCAGTGTGAACTCGCTGGTGTCTGAGCAGTGCTGATGATTGAGTGAATCTCTTCCCACACCTAGAGCAAGTGAATGGTCTCTGTCCAGTGTGAACTCACTGGTGTGTCAGCAGGGTGGATTGGTGAGTGAATCCCTGCCCACAGTCAGAGCAGGTGAATGGTCTCTCCCCAGTGTGAATTTGCTGGTGTGTTAACAGCGTGGGTGACTGAGTGAATCCCATCCCACACATAGAGCAGGTGAATGGCCTCTGCCCAGTGTCCGCGCGCTGGTGTGTCAGCAGGGTGGATGACTTCGTGAATTCTTTCCCGCAGTCCGAGCAGGTGAACGGCCTCTCCCCGGTGTGACCACGCTGATGAGTTTCCAGCTGGGATGGGTAATTGAATCCCTTCCCACAGACCCCACATTTCCACAGCTTGTCCCCATCATGACTGCATTTATGTTTTGACAGGTCAGATGATCGATTGAATCTTTGTCCACACACAGAACACGAGTATGGTTTCTCTCCGCTGTGAACGGTGCTTTTTTCTTCCATGTTTAAAAGATGACAATATTCAGGTTACGATAAATTGGCCGATGGTATCATTCCCTGATGTGATGTTTGGTTTCAGTTTCCCAACTGCAAATCGTCCCCTTCTAGAACCCTGTGAAATTGATTTAAAACAGAAAAAAGGGAGTGAGAGAGACCCACAAAAGCACAAAGACAGGTTGTGAAATTGAGCTGAATGAATCTGGTCACTTGTGGGGCCGGCACTAGGAAAAAGTGACCATGAAAACTGCTGGATTCAATTGATTCACTCATGTCCTTCAGGGAAACCTGCCAACTTGTCTGGACTCTGCACCCAGGTCCTATCCCCGGAGCCCCACATATCCTGTTACTTCCCGAACCTACACATCTTGGGGCACTAAGGGGCAATTTATCATGGCCAATCTACCTAGCCTGCACATCATTGGACTGTGAGAGGAAACAGGAGCGCCCAGATGAAAACCCACGCAGACACGGGGAGACACAGTCACCCGAGGCTGGAGTTGAACCTGGGTCACTGGAGCTGTGAGGCAGCAGTGCTAACCACTGTGCTACACTTTTTCAAAGAACTGTAACAATCTTGTGAAATGTCTGGGACTATTTTATTTTGTTAAAGACACAGTATGAATACAAATTATCTTCGCTGCCCTGATTTTGTTGTTCTGCTCATCAGTAAGAAATTGGAAGTGAAAGAGTGAAGCAGTTTGATGGACAAGTTGTTCAAATTCTGTCACTGGGAAGAATTTCAAAACATTTCCCCGAATAAACATGGCGGCTACGCATGCGCCCTGCTGTTCCACCTCTTTCTCCAATTCCTCTCCGATCTCCCATACGCCAAGGAACAGCGGCCGGGCCGGAGCGGGCGAGAGGTGACACCAGGGGGAGCAGCAGCCGAGAGGGTTACAGAGAACCCTGGTGGACTGGAGGGGAAACAGCAGCAGCACAGTCTCTGCCCGAAGGCTTCCGCAGTTCAGCTGCTCAAAGACTCTGAGAACCTCTTCAAATGTAAACTTCAGCTTCTCACATTCGCCTATCCATCCCTTCCTCCATCCATCCCGCCCTCCCTCCCTCTCTCCTTCCATCCCTGTCCCTCCATCCACCCCTCCTTCCACCCATCTCACCATCCCTCCCTCTCTCCATCCATCCCTCTCCCTCCATCCACCCTTCCTCCATCCATCTCACCATCCCTCCCTCCCTCTCTCCATCCATCCTTCCCGACAACAAGGACCATTCACTCTGCACAGCAGTTTCACCCTCATTCCCCCAGTCTGTATTCCAGCCTTCATCACATCCACTCTGCTCCCAGATATTTTAGACCAATAGATATTACAATTCAAACTTCACAATCTCTACAATTTAATATTTGTTCAGTAACCTTATAGGCAGCAGAGAAATCATCAATTCCAAACCAACCCGAGCGAGAGGATATATTTATACATTTTCTCATTTCACAATAAACCCACACACTGAGTTTCAAATTTGCTTCTGTCATTACTTTAGTGATGATGTGGAGATGCCGGCGTTGGACTGGGGTGAACACAGTAAGAAGTCTCACAACACCAGGTTAGAGTCCAACAGGTTTATTTGGTAGCACAAGCCATTAGCATTCGGAGTGCTGCTCCTTCGTCAGGTGAGTGGGAGTTCTGTTCACAAACAGGGCATATAAAGACACAAACTCAATTTACAAGATAATGGTTGGAATGCGAGTCTTTACAGGTAATCAAGTCTCAAAGGTACAGACAATATGAGTGGAGAGAGGGTTAAATACAGGTTAAAGAGATGTGTATTGTCTCCAGACAGGAGAGTTAGTGAGATTTTGCAAGCCCAGGCAAGTCGTGGGGGTTACAGATAGTGTGACATGAACCCAAGATCCCGGTTGAGGCCTTCCTCAGGTGTGCGGAACTTGGCTATCAGTCTCTGCTCAGCGACTCTGCGCTGTCGTGTGTCTTGAAGGCCACCTTGGAGAACGCTTACCCAAACATCAGAGGCCGAATGCCCGTGACCACTGAAGTGCTCCCCAACAGGAAGAGAACACTCTTGCCTGGTGATTGTCAAGCGGTGTTCATTCATCCATTGTCGTAGCGTCTGCACGGTTTCCCCGATGTACCATGCCTTGGGACATCCTTTCCTGCAGCGTATCAGGTAGACAACGTTGGCCGAGTTGCAAGTGTATGTATCATGCACCTGGTGGATGGTGTTCTCACATGAGATGATGGCATCCGTGTCGATGATCCGGCATGTCGTGCAGAGGTTGCTGTGGCAGGGTTGTGTGGTGTCGTGCTCAGTGTTCTCCTGAAGGCTGGGTAGTTTGCTGCAGACAATGGTCTGTTTGAGATTGTGCGGTTGTTTGAAGGCAAGAAGTGAGGGTGTGCGGATGGCCTTGGTGAGATGTTCGTCTTCATCAATGACATGTTGAAGGCTCCGGAGACGATGTCGTAGCTTCTCTGCTCCAGGGAAGTACTGGACGACAAAGGGTACTCATTCCGCAGTGTCCCGTGTTTGTCTTCTGAGGAGGTCGGTGCGGTTTTTCGCTGTGGCGCGTCGGAACTGTCGATCGTTCTTATGAACAGGATTATGTAAATTATGTAAATTATTTTGTAAATTGAGTTTGTGTCTTTATATGCCCTGTTTGTGAACAGAACTCCCACTCACCTGACAAAAGGGCAGCGCTCCGAAAGCTAGTGGCTTGTGCTACTAAATAAACCTGTTGGACTTTAACCTGGTGTTGTGAGACTTCTCACATTATTTTAGTGCCCAGCAGATTATTTGGACTGAAATTGGTCTCAGCCTGTCTCTGTGTTGTGAGTGTGTGTGTATTTGTGAAGTCAGAGTGTTTTTTTGTCTGCATGGCTGTGTGTGCGAGTTTGCCTGTGTCTGTCTGAGAGTGCATTTCTGTGAGTGTTTGTCTTCGAGTTCGCCTGTTGCTATTTCTGAGGTTAGTTTCAATTCTCTAAATAGATTCATCTGCGTTAATATGAAAAAAATAGGAACAAGAAAAATCCAGCAGCACAATCCTCCAACGTTTCTATGTTTGAAAATGACCCTTCAGTCGCCTGAGGGTTCAGTGATCTCCCAGGCAGAGGCCATTTACCTCACTTCGCCACTAGAGGGAGCTCCCTCACTGTGATTGTGTGGAATGAAGGAGTCTTGTGTTACTGTCAATATTTTCATGTCCGCCCTCTCTGCTCCGTCCGGGAAGATGGCCAAGCGCACCGAGGTGGGGATCGTGGGGAAAGTTACGGTCAATTGAGCCAGGGTTTTATTCTGGGACCTTCCTGCCCAGAAGTAACATCAGCTGGGATTGTAACTTAGCAGCAGAAACCCATCTTCTGTTCTGTTCCCCCAATTCCCACAAAATAGTTTTTAGATTTGGGTGAGTTTGTATAAAATTGACAAAGGTGGAGATTCAAGATACTTAACAAGTGAATAAAGGCAAAAGATTCCACAGATTCTGCACAAACAAATTAAACTTTACTATACACAATGAGAAAGGGAAAACAAGTTACAATATGTGGAAGGTAAAACATTCAAGGACTTTAGAGAGGAAAGGGAGATGGGATGGTAGTTTACAAGGGCATGTGTCAAAGATATTTTATTGAGAAGTGGGTGATGATATCGGATTTGAAGGAGAGGAAGATATTGACAATATCAGCTGATATGGAGAAGTTGTGCTGTCAGTAGTACAGTGGGAATAGGATTGAGGGATCAAGAGATGGGTCTCATGGGCAAAATGAGCTCTAAGAGGACGTGAGGGGAGGCAGGAGAGAAACTGCAGAAAGATGAGAGTTCAGAGCTCAGATAAAGGGCAGCGTTAGAGGAGGTTTGTTCCAGTGGGTTAGGGGAAGGAGGGAAGCAGTAGAGGCAGCTGATTGGATTGTCTCAAACTTAGTGACAAAGAAGATTGTGAGTTTTATTCCCAATGAGCACTTGTGGGGAGGTGAAGATGGGAGAGGGACAATAGGAGAGCAACTCAAAAGGAATTCAGTTGTGCTGATGATATTAAAAAGATTCACAGTACTGAACACAAAGGTAATTTATTTGACTTTTATTCAGAATATTAAACCGTATAACTGGCTGGAGTTCATTAACATCAACAAAAACAAACACAATGAACATATTACAGTCCTGGATAGGATTAACAGCAGATTCCAATCACCATGGTTACTAGTGAATTCTTTGGTGTATAAGCAGGTAGGATGACTGAGTGAATCTCTTCCCACTCTCAGAGCAGCTGAATGGTCTCTCCCCAGTGTGAGCTCGCTTGTGTCTCAGCAGACTGGAGGACTGAATGAATCCCTTCCCACATTTCGAGCAGGTGAATGGCCTTTCCCCAGTGTGGGTGCGCTGGTGTACAATGAGGTGATTTGATCGCCTGAACCCAGTAGCACAGTAAATGCACCTGAATGGTCTCTCATCAGTGTGAACACGTTGATGGGACATCAGTTCCCCCGAACTTTTATAGCACTTCCCACAGTCAGAGCACTTAAAAGGTCTCTCCCCAGTGTGAATACGCTGGTGTATCAATAGCTGGGATGACCGAGTGAATCCTTTTCCACACTCGGAGCAGGTGAATGGCCTCTCCCCAGTGTGAATTCGCTGGTGTACAGTAAGGTTATGTGAATGCTGGAACCCAATCCCACAGTGAGAGCACCTGAACGGTCTCTCATCAGTGTGAACACGTTGATGGGACATCAGTCCCCAAGAACTTTTGAAGCACTTCCCACAGTCTGAGCATTTAAAAGGTCTCTCATCAGTGTGAACACGTTGATGGGACATCAGTTCCCAATAACTTTTGAAGCACTTCCCACAGTCTGAGCATTTAAAAGGTCTCTCATCAGTGTGAACTCGCTGATGAGTAAGTAGGTGGGATGACTGAGTGAAACCCTTCCCACACTCAGAGCAGGTGAATGGTCTCTCCCCAGTGTGACTGCGCCAATGAGTTTCCAGCTGGGATGGGTAATTAAATTCCTTCCCACAGTCCACACATTTCCACAGTTTTTCCAAGGAGTGGCTGCACTTACGTTTTGACAGGCCAGATGATCGGCTGAAGCCTCGTCCACACACAGAACCCATGTACGGTTTCTCTCCACTGTGAATAGTGCTTTTTCCTTCCATGTTCAAAATCCACTGATATTCAGTTATGATAAATTAGATGACTCTGGCAGTTCCTGATATGATATTTACTTTCAGTTTCCTGACTGCAAATCGTCCCCTTCTCGTCCCTGTGAAACTGATTTAAAACAGATAAAAGGGGATTGAGAGAGACATTTTGATAGAGACACATGATGAAGAGTCCAGACCGAAGCAACAATAAAAAAAAACACGCAGGAGGCCAGGAACTGAGTTCTGCATCCAACACGCAGCCTGATTCAAACCGGCTCCTAACTGAGTTTCTAAATTCGAACCTATAAAACACTAACACAGGAAACTCTGTGGAGGCTGTATCTTCGACAAAAAAACAAATCCTCGAGATATTCAGCAGACTAGGCAGCCTGTGAGAGTTACAAAGAGAATTGAGGGCTCAGTTTGCCCTCAGTCTATAATGAAACATCTAGAGGCAGGCACTGACTAATGGCGGTCATATTTCCCACAATGCTCTGCGCCTCAGAAATCCCTCCATTCAAAAGTTGTTCACCGTAATTCACTAATCATAGAATCCTTACAGTGCAGAAAGAGGTCATTTTACCCATCGAGTCTGTACTGACTCTGAGAGCATCTTTCCCAGGCTCACCCCCTATCCCAGTAACCCCACGCACTTACTCTGCTAATCCCCATCCTGACCTTTTTCTTCACCCTGCCTGCAACCACAACAATATATTCTGGACCCGACTCTGTTCCTTTCCCCCCATGTACTTTATCAAGTTATGGGTATAACACGCAAGAAATAATTTTCACTGTATCCCAGAACATGCAACAATAATAAATCAAATTAGACCCTACACATCTTGGGACATTAAGGGACAAATTTAACATGGTCAATTCACCGAACCTGCACATCTTTGGGCAGTGAGAGGAAACCAGAGCACCCAGAGGAAATGCACACAGACAGGGGGAGATTGTGCAAACTTCACACCTGAGGTGGAGATGTTGGACTGGGGTGGGCACAGTAACAAGTCTCACAACATCAGGTTATTTGGAACCACGAGCTTTTGGAGTGCTGATGAAGGAGCAGCTTTGACAAACGGTCATCTGGACTCAAAATGTCAATTCTTTTCTCTCTTTACAGATGCTGCCAGCATTTTCTCTTTTGGTTTCAGATTCCAGCATCCGCAGTAATTTGCATTGATTCCAAATAAATTTATTGGACTTTAACCTGGTGTTGTGAGACTTCTTACTGAGCAAACTCCACACAGGCACACACCCATGGCTGGAGTCGAACCCTGGCGCTGTGAGGCAGCAGTGCTAACCACTGTGCCACAGTGAAGGGAGTTTGCCGCAAATTTCGGGTGATAACAATGGGCTGGATGTTGCTCAGGATGTGGAGCACTGCAGCAAAGTACAGAGCAGCAAACTGGACTGAGAAATGGAGTCTGCAGACTGGAACTGGCAGCATGAGGAGAGGTTATTTAGTCTAACACTCACAGCAATCTACAACCCACCCCCATTACCGAGACAGTGAGACAGAGATTACAAACACTCACCAAAACAGCTCCACTGAAACGTCCCAGGAAAAAGGGGGAATCTGTGGCTGTTCCTGTCCAGATATAGCCCCAGGACTGTCACTCAAACCCCCAACCCGGCCCAGTTCACAGCTCAGCCTCTCAGCTTGCAGCTTCCTGCACCTTGAGCCAACCCTGTCCAGGTGTGGGAGGGATGTGGAACCACAGAGTGGGGGGAGGGGTGACCTCCTTGCTGTGTCCCAAATAGTTTCTCCTTCCCCTCCCCCTTGGCGCTCTAAGGTCTGAATGTGAATGTGTTGATGGACATTGCAGAGCCTAACTGAGCTGCGCCTGTCCCTTATCCTGGGTCACCCCCTCCCCCTGGGTTCAGTGTGTTCAGTTCGCTGCTTCTTTCCCTGCTGAACCTTCAGTTAATCAAAAACAGAAAGTGCTGGAAAACCTCAGCAGGTCTGACAGCATCTGTGATCATCCAGACTGGAAGCATTAACTCTATTCTCTCTCCACAGATGCTGTCAAACCTGCTGAGATTTTCCAGCATTTTCTGTTTCTGTTTCAGATTCCAGCATTCGCAGTATTTTGCTTTTATCTTCATTTAAACAAGCATTCTTTGACGGCCTTTACCCCCATTGCTCCTTTCCAGAGCTTCCCACCTTCTGCTATTGTCCCTGACTCCCACATTAACTCTGTCATTCTTTACCCCGCTCACCCTGTCGAAAGTCAGACTCAGAGTTTTACCGCCATCTCCCCCTCCCCCAGCCTCCACATCCCAACACCCGGAATCTCTAACCCAGCGGTTCCAGTTTATCTGGTTTGAGTTCAGATTTGCCGCAGCACCGACAGGATTTCACTTCAAACCAGCCGGAATTCACTGCTCACAAATCCCAAAATGTTTCTCCAGCAGCCCTGGCTTATTAACGTTGTTTAAAGTCAGCGCCCAAATGCAGCTACTCTCCTCAGTTTAAAAAACTTCTCCGTTGAATGTAAGGTATTATTCACACCAGACACAAATATAAAATTGTGAACGTTACCCCGCCCCCCCCCCTCTCCCCCCATCCCCCGGCCACCCAGACCCGAGCTGGGGTGTCCTGAGGAAGAGACATCTGTTCCAGGTGTGACAATTCTTACACATTCTCTGGTTGACATCAAACGGAAAACGCTGGAAATACTCATGAATGAAAGCAAATTGCTGCTTTTGTCAAAAGGGTCACCTGGACTCGAAACCTCAGCTCTTTTTGTTTCCTTACAGATGCTGCCAGACCTGCTGAGATTTTCCAGCGTTTTCTCTTTTGGCTGGAAATACTCAACAATTCAGGCAGCCTCTGTGGAGAGAGAAACAGACTGAATGTGACCTGTCATCGGAACTGGGAAATATAATATTATTTCTCGCAACTGAAAGAGACACTTTACAGCCTTCAGAACAAAACTGAGCTCAACAATTTTACACCACAATCTCTGCCCCCATTGTGTTCTGTGTTTCGTTGCTGCTTTTTTCACCTCATTTCCCTCTTGTTTTCTTTACTTTACATTCAGACTATTGCTAACCGGCTATTCACACCTCATCCAGAACATCTTTTGTGTCTTTACTTGTCCCAGTACCACTCGCTTTGGTCTTGGGCCGTGAAACATTTTGACAGTTTACAGATCTTTCATTTTGTCTCCTCCACCTCCCTCTCTCAATTCTTCAGAGGTCAGTCTTTGACAAAGGGTCACCTGGACTCGAAACGTCAGCACTTTTCTCTCCTGACAGATGCTGCCAGACCTGCTGAGATTTTCCAGCATTTTCTCTTTTGGTTTCAGATTCCACCATTCACTGTAATTTGCTTTTATCCTGATTTTCCCTGTGTGGCTCTGGAGAGCGCTTGAGACGTTATGGACAGAGAAAACGAGATTTTTCTCTCTCTCTCAGAGGGTCTTTGGTCTGTGGAATTCTGTTCCTCAGAGAGCAGTGGAGGCAGAGTCAATGAATATTTTTAAGGCTGAATAAATGGATTCTTGATTGACAAGAGAGTCAGAGGATTTGGGGGGTGGGGGTGGGGGGGGGGGGGGAGACAGAAAAATGGAGTTCTGGCCACAATCAGATCAGTCGGGATCTTGTCAAATGCTGGAGCAGAGGGGCCCAATGGTCCACTGCTGCTCCTCATTCATATGGATGTTTAGCTGTATGTTTCACTCTGTTTTTACCTCCATAGAAGCTGCTGAGCCTGTTGACTATTTGTGGCATTGACTGTTTTATTTCAGATTTTAAGACTCTGTAACATATCACTGTGTAATCCAACAATTAATCCAGTTCTCCTGGATTTCTGCTCTGTAACATATCACTGTGTAATCCAACAATTAATCCAGTTCTCCTGGATTTCTACTCTGTAACATATCACTGTGTAATCCAACAATTAATCCAGTTCCCTGGATTACTGCATTGTGGCATAGTGGTTAGCACCGCTGCCTCACAGCACCAGGGACCTGGGTTCGATTCAAGTTTTGGGTCACTGTTGAGTTTATTTGTTGAGTTTGCACATTCTCCCCGTGTCTGCGTGGGTTCCCTCTGGATGCTCCAGTTTCCTCCCACGGTCCAAAGATGGGTGGATTATGTGGATTGGCTATGCTAAATTGCCCCTTAGTGTCAGGGGGAACTAGCTCGGGTAAATGCATGGCGTTAAGGGGATAGGGCCTGGATAGGATTGTGGTCGGTGCAAACTCAATGGGCTGAATGGCCTCCTTCTGCACTGTTGGATTCTATGATTCTAGTTAGAAGTCTCACAACACCAGGTTAAAATCCATCAGGTTTATTTGGTATCACGAGCTTTCGGAGCACTGCTCCTTCATCGGGTGAGTCAATCGTCCATGATTCTAGATACGGACAAACTCACAGATGCACAAATACATTCCACAGACACGCAAATATGATTTCAAGAAGTAATTAGATATCGCTCATGGGGCGAAAGGGATCAAGGGATATGGGAGGAAGGGGGGATCAGGATATTGAATTCGATGATCAGCCATGATCAAAATGAATGGTGGAGCAGGCTCGAAGAGTCGAATGGCCTACACCTGCTTCTAGTTTCTATCCTTCTATGGACACACACACACGCATGCACACGCATGCATGGACGCACGCGCACACACACACACTCAATCTCAGACACTCTCACAAACACAGAGACAGACTGAGACCATGAAGGGTTGATGTCAGTCTCACTCTAATCTACCTGCTGGGCACCAAAATAATAACAGAAGCAAATCTGAAACTCAGTGTGCGGGTTTTATTGTGAAATGAGATAATTTATAAATATATCCCCATAGCTCCGGGTGGGAGTGGAATTGATGATTTCTTGACTGTCTGTCTGCACTGCTGCCTCACAGCGCTAGGGACCCGGGTTCAATTCCCGGCTTGGGTCACTGTCTATGTGGAGTCTGTACGTTCTCCCCGTGTCTGTGTGGGTTCCCTCCAGGTGCTCTGGTTTCCTTCCACAGTCTGAAAGATGCGCTATTTAGGTGCATTGACCCAAACAGGTGCCGGACTGTGGCGACTAGGGGAATTTCACAGTAGAACATAGAACATAGAACAGTACAGCACAGAACAGGCCCTTCGGCCCATGATGTTGTGCCGAGCTTTATCTGAAACCAAGATCAAGCTATCCCACTCCCTATCATCCTGGTGTGTTCCATGTGCCTATCCAATAACAGCTTAAATGTTCCTAAAGTGTCTGACTCCACTATCACTGCAGGCAGTCCATTCCACACCCCAACCACTCTCTGTGTAAAGAACCTACCTCTGATATCCTTCCTATATCTCCGACCACGAACCCTATAGTTATGCCCCCTTGTAATAGCTCCATCCAGTAACTTCATTGCAGTGTTAATGTTAGCCTTACTTGTGACTAATAAATAAATTTAACTTTCATTTTGTGATCTCATAGAATCATAGAATCTTACAGAGCAGAAGAAGGCCATTCAGCCCATCGAGTCTGCACCAACCACAATCCCACCCAGGCCCTACCCCGGTAACCCCACATATTTAACCTGCTAATCCTCCTGACACTAGGGTCAATTTTGCATGGCCAATCAACCTAAGCAGCACATCTTTGGACTGTGGGAGGAAACCTGAGCACCCAGAGGAAACCCACGCAGACACAGGGAGAACGTACTGACTCCGCACAGAAGTGACCCAAGGTAGGAATTGAACTCAGGTCCGTGGCGCTGTGAGGCAGTAGTGCTAACCACTGTGCCACCATGCCGCCCTCATCTCCTTGAACAAATAGTAAATTGTAGAGATTATAAAGTTTGAATTGTAATATCTAATGGTGTAAAGTATCTGGGAGCAGACTGGATGTGATAAAGGCTGGAATACAGACTGTGGGAATGAGGGTGAAACTGCTGTGCAGAGTGAATGGTTCTTGTTGTAGGGAGGGATGAGAGGAGGGAGAGAGGGATGGATGGTGAGAGGGAGGGATGGAGAAAGGGAGGGAGGGAGAGACGGATGAATGGGGGTGAATGTGAAAAGCTGAAGTTTACAGTTGAGGAGGTTCCCAGTCTCTCTGATCTCCAGTCTCCAGCTGAACTGGGGAAGCTTTTGCACAGACTGTGCTGCTGCTGTCTCCCCTCCTGTCCACCAGGGGTCGCTATAGGCCTCCCAGCTGCTGTTCCTCCCAGTGTCACCACTTGCCCACTCCGGCCCCTCCAGTACACCTCACTGGGGCCCCGGACCATTCTTGCCATCCTGCCAGGTCACGAGTACTGACGCCAACAGTAAAGTTTATTTATGTGTCACAACTAGGTTTACATTCACACTATAATGAAGTTACTGTGAAAATCACTGTGTTGCCACACTCCGGCACCTGTTCGGGTACACTGAGGGAGAATTCAGCATGGCCAATGCACCTAACCAGCCTGTCTTTTGAACTGTGGGAGGAAACCGGAGCAAATCCACACAGACACGTGGAAAATGTGCAAACTCCACACAGTGACCCAGCCGGGAATCGAATCCAAACCCCTGGTGCTGTGAGGCAGCAGTGCTAACCACTGTGCCACTGTACCGCCCAGTGCTCTAAGGTTAAGTTTCTTCTTCAAACCGAAGAAGATTCAGTGTCACATCAGGGCGGGGAAAAAGGAGTCCATTGGCTTCAGATGGATAATGGTAAAAGTTAATATCCCAATTTATTCACTTTATTCCTTCAAGCTGAGATTTACAAAGTGAAAATTCCACTGTTTATAGCAGTGACTAAATAAGCAATGACCCACCACATAGCTAGTAATGCAGAATTTATCCCATAGGCAGCTCCTTGGCTCATTGTCTGCTGATGTGTCATCCAGAACTGTTTTCATGGCAGTTTGTGTCAGTAGTAGGCTGCCGTTACCATTCACTCTTGGGCAGAGTGAGGAGACAGCTCCGACACCGACCTCAGCTGGAATGGGAATTGATCCATACATTAGTCCGCAAGCCAGCAATGCTGCAGGAATTGCAAAGGGGCTGCACAGAGGTCCAGAATTAGAAGAGGGGGTTGTGAAGATGGAGGAAGCGTCTGCAAGACATGGGGACATTTTGGATTATCTCAAAATTACAGAATGTGGGAGACCAGTCAGGAATGTGTTGAAATTGTCAAGTCTGGCAGTAATGTGTGGATGTGGGATTCAGCAGCAGATGAAGGGCTGCACTGTGGAACGGTGGTTAACACTGCTGCCTAACAGCACCGGGTTTGAATCCAGCCTTGGGTTTGTGTGTGGAGTTTGCACCTTCTCCCTGTGTCTGAGTTTCCTCTGGGTGCTTCAGTTTCCTCCTACAGTCCAAAATTGTGCAGGTTCGGTGGATTGGCCATGTTAAATTATCTGTTAGCGTCCAAAGATGTGTAGGTTGGGGGGGTTAGCAGGGTAAATGCACAAGGGTACAGGGCCCATCGAATCTGCACCGACTCTCCAACAGAGCATCTTACCCAGGCCCTATCCCCGTCGCCTCACATATTTACCCCGCTGTTCCACTGTGTTACTTATTCATTACAAAAGGACCAGAGTCTGAGGTTATAAATGGGTGAGTTTACTCCAATAGTAATTCCTTCAACATCTGACAAGTTTACAGCTATGAACATCCCACCTATCAAATAGCTCCAGCCGACAGATGAGATTACCAACATTCAGAACTTACACATCCTCATCCTGAAGTTACAAAACAGACTTTAGTCATCGGCTTTACTGATACATCGGCACATTCACACAGGTGTGGATTGGACTGTGATCTGTTTATTGTTCATCTTTAGTTCAATACAGTTTCTGAGTGATTTAAATTTAAAACAAGGTCTGCAGGTGTGATTATTTATTGACATATGAATGTGAGATGCTGTGGGGCTCACCCCAAGTTCAACAGGGCCGATTTACATCAAAAATAAACTCCAGCTATCAGAATAAACATAATTCAGTCTGGGATGTGATTAACAGCAGCAATAACAGCAGAATCACACCCCTGTGATCACTGGTGAACTCACTGGTGTTTCACCAGGTTGTATGACTGGGTGAATCTCTTTCCACACAAGGAACAAGTGAACGGCTTCTCCTCACTGTGAACTTGTTGGTGTCTCAGCAGAGTGGATGACCGGGTGAATCCTTTCCCACACTCAGTGGAGGTGAACGGTCTCTCCTCAGAGTGATTTCGCTGGTGTGCGAGCAGAAGTTTTCTGCTTTTAAAGCTCTTCTCACAGTCAGAACATTTGAACGGTCTCTCATTTGTGTGAACAAGTTGGTGAGAAGTGAGAGAGGATAAACAAGTGAATCTCTTCCCACACACAGGGCAGGTGAATGGCCTCTCCCCAGTGTGAACTCGCTGGTGTACAGTGAGGTCGCCTGATCGCCTGAAGCCAGTCCCGCAGTGAGAACACATGAATGGTCTCTCGTCAGAGTGAACACGTTGATGGTGACGCAGTTCCTCAGAACTTTTATAGCTCTTCCTGCAGTCTGGACATTTAAACGGTCTCTCTTCACTGTGAACTCGTTGGTGTTTCTGCAGGTTGGATGATCGGTTAAATCCCTTCCCACATTCAGAGCAGGGGAATGGCCTCTCTCCAGTGTGAATGCATTCATGTGCCACAAGGTGGAATGATGTCCTGAACCCTTTCTGGCAGTGGGAACAGCTGAACGCTGTGGAACCGGTGTGAATGTACTGGTGCTCCCGCAGTGTGCATCGAGTTTTAAAATTCTTTCCACACTCAGGGCATTTAAACTCTTGTCGGTGTGAACTCGCTGGTGTCTCTGCAGGGCAGAGAAATCTGTGAATCCCTTCACTCACACGGAGCAGGTGAAAGGCCTCTCCCCTGTGTGAATGTGTCGCTGTATCAGCAGGGCCAATGACTGAGTAAATCCTTTTCCACATTCGGAGCAGGTGAACTGCCTCTCCCTGCTGTGAATGCGCTGGTGAATCAACAGGCCAGCTGTCTGAGTGAATCCCTTCCCACACACAGGGCAGGTAAAAGGTGTCCACTCCAGTGTGAGTGCGTTGGTGATTTTGCAGGTCAACTGGATAATTGAATCCTTTCCCACAGTCTCCACATTTATACGGTCTCTCCCTGGTGTGACTGCGCTTGTGTCTCGACAGGCCAGATGATCGATTGAAGCCTTGTCCACACACAGAACACATGTACAGTGTCTCCTCTCTGTGAACGGTGCATTTTTCTTCCATGTTCAAAGGCCGATGATGTTTAGATCCTGATGGATCAAAGCTCTCTGTCTGATCTTGATGTGATCCTTGATTTACAATTTTCTGTAATTCCTCACCTTCTAATCCCCTGAAAAATGAATTGAAAACAGAAAGAGGGAAACATGAGAGACAAGCCATAAATATACAAAGACAAAATGTGAAACTGAGTTGAACTAATCTGGTAAATTGTGGGATTGGAACTAGGAAATAGTGGATATGAAAGCTGCTGGATTGTGACAAAGCCTCAAACTGTTCACCAATGCACTGAGGGAAAGGAACCCTCCACCTCTTCAGAGCCAACAACAAGAATTCAGCCTTTATGCGTGAAGAGGGAGAGGTCGGGAGGAGGGTGATGGAGAGAGACTTTATGCATCAGCAACTCAACCAGGATTTTGGCAGAATCTCCTCAACCCACAATCTTCCCCACCTGGAAGTACCAGAGCAGCTGGGACATGGGAAAACCACACAACTCCCTGACTTGGACAAATATCACTGTCCCTTCAACGTGACTGGGTTAAAATTCTAATACTCTTGCATTGTGGGAGCACCTTTACTATATGGACTGCAGAGGTTCAAGAAGAACAAGGCCAACTATCACCATCACAAAGGACAATTGGTGATTGGTAACGTATCGCTGTCTGTGATAGTAATTCAGGACAAATACCTGGGCCTTTTTTGTTCGTTTGCAAATCTGTATGAAACCTGCAATTTCATAAGATATAGGAGCAGAATTAGACCATTCGGCCCCTCGGGTCCGCTCCGCCATTCAATCATGGCTGATATGCTTCTCATCCCCATTTTCCTGCCTTCTCCCCATAACCTTTCAACCCATAACCAATTAAAAATCTGTCCAACTCCTCCTTAAATTACTCACTGCCCAGCATCCACCGCACTTTGGGGTAGCAAATTCCACAGATGAAAGGAAAACAAGGAAACAAAACCCATGACCGCTACAATCTAGGAGGACAAGGACAGTGGACAGGTGGGGAAAACCACTACTTGGAAGTCCCCCTCCAAACCACTCACCATCTTGACTTGGAAATATGTCACTGTTCCTTCACTGTCATTGGATCAAAATCCTGGAATTCCCTCCCTAACAGCACTATGGATGTACCTACACCACATGGATTGCAGTGATTCAAGAAGACAGCTCACCACCACCTTTTCAAGGGCAATAAATGCTCATCTAGACAACGACTAGAATCCATTGAATGATTTTAAAAATGACTTGGAATATCCATGAGAAAACAATCCTGACAGTTACTCAAATAAATACTTCACGCAGTCACACCAGCTTCCGAGTTTACATTTGACTGGAGTGGTTGGATTTTGCTGTCATTGCTGCTGTTTGTGGAAAACCTTGGGGCATTTGCCCAGTCCATTACGCAAACCAGCCTCCCATCCATTCACTCTGTCTACACTTCCCGCTGCCTCGGAAAAGCAGCCAACATAATAAAGGATGCCACACACCCCAGACATACTCTCTTCCACCTTCTTCCATCAAGAAAAAGGTACAAAAGTCTGAGATCATCTACCAACTGACTTAAGAACACCTTCTTCCTTGCTGCCATCAGACTTTTGAATAGACCTACTTCTCATTAAGTTGATCTTTCTCTACACTCTAACTGTGACTGTAACACTACATTCTGCACTCTCTCCTTTCCTTACCTATGTACAGTATGCTTTGCATGTATAGTGCACAAGAAATAATACTTTTCACTGTATACTAATCCACGTGACAATAATAAATAAAATCAAAAAAGAACCCCACACACCCTCTCTTCCACCTTCTTCCATCGGGAAAAAGATACAAAAGTCTGAGATCACGTACCAACTGACTCAAAAACAGCTTAATCCCTGCTGCCATCAGACTTTTGAATGGAGCTGCCTTATATTAAGTTGATCTTTTGCTACACCCTAGATATGACTGTAACACTACATTCTGCACCCTTTTCTTCCCTTCTCTCCTATCTGCTCTATGAATGGAATGCTTTGTCTGTACAGTGTGCAAGAAATAATAATTTTCATTGTAAACCATAACATGTGACAATAATAAATCAAAATTATCCACCAGTTCCCACTTCTGTTCTTTCTGATGAATGAAGGATCTGTGCACAGCTTTTTCAACCCTCCTTCCAATCTCCACATCACAACAAAAAAATGACCAGTCAATAATAACGACTTTCAATGACGGAGCGTTTACCCAGCATTCGCCGCGGTGGTGAATGCCCCCTATTTACACCAGAGGAAGTTACTGCGCAGCCGCAGTATCGCCCAGTACTGGAGCATGCGCACTGTCAGTCATGGCGATGGGGTGAGTCTCTCTTTTTGTCTCTTTGCCACGGGGAAGGAAGCGGAAACTCTGAGGGAGCGATGGAGCCGGCTCTGGATAGAGAAAGTTTCTAAACACCTGGTGGGCGCCTCAAACCCCGATTGAGACTCTGCGCTTCCGTGTTTGCAGCTCCGGATCTTTTTCTGCCCGAGGCCCAAGTCCAGGTTAACGGCCGCCATCTTGGATCAACGAGAGGCGCATGCGCCAGGGTCTTCGTGACGCAACAGTGAGGGCGGGGCTTAGGTTTTACAGTTCCCACCGGATCCTAGTTTCCAGCACATCAGACTTCCAATTATTGATTCGTGTCAGAAGTAGGTTTACATTGACACTACAATGAAATTACTGCGAAAATCCCCTAGTCGCCACACTCCGGCGCCTATTCAGGTACACAGAGAGAATTTAACATGGCCAATGCACCTAACCAGCACGTCTTTCGGACTGTGGGAGGAACCCTGAGCACCCGGAGGAAACCCACACAGACAGAGGGATGATGTGCAAACTCTACACAGAGAGTGACCCAATCCGGGAACTGAAGCCAGGTCTAACCACTGTGCCACCATGCCTCCCACCAAACTGGGCAACAGGTGTCTAAACAGTTTCACCCACTCCCAGCCTGCAGCTGATGTTTGCAGGGGTCCATGAACCATGTACATATTCAGTGTGAGAGGTTGCAGTCCCTGAAGGAGCTGCTTCTCCACTTTTAGTTCCACTTCTATTCTTCCCCACGCTCCTAATCATTGGCTGCCCATGTGGAGAAGGCTTGGGAGGTCAGAGGATCTTTTCCTGGACCTGCTCTTGGGGCTGGTTAAAACAGTGATTTGTAGATCTGCATGGGGTAACTAGGTTGTTGGCCTCTCTTCCGTGGTCTTGTCCATGCTTGTGTGGTCCTGCAGAAGAACCGTGCAGTGTCGACTGGAACACTCGAAAACTCCACAACTCAGGGTACAGAGTGTCTCATAGACACTGGAAACAAAGTTCTGGTTTAGTTGAGATGGAAGTTTGATTGGACCACAAGATTGGGGAAACAAGATTTGAAATAATATTCCATGGAAACGAGAATTGTCTGTTCTGACTTTCTATCCTGTGCTGACAATGATACTGACTCTGTCAATGTCTTTTACAAGGTCCACAAGGGTGATGAATTGCAGATGGGAAACTGAAACCAAATATCACATCAAGAGCTGACAGAGTCACTCAATTCATCAGAACCTGAATATCATCGACCTTTAAATGTGGAAGGAGAAATGTTTTTCTGTTTTGGCGGTGCGGAAAGATTTCAAACATCAGTGTGACTGGAAAAGCACCAAGACTTACACACACACCCGAGTGAGAGTGTTCCAGTAAACTGACTTAGGAAAGAGCTTTAACCAGTTACACAGCCTGATTTTAAAAAAATCTCACTATTCACAGCAGAGAGTCAAAGGATGAGAAGATCTTGGAGCAGAATTAGGCCATTGGGCCCATTGAGTTTGCTCCACTATTCACTGATCTGATATAATCCTGAACTCCAAGTTCCTGCCTGATCCCCATGACTCTTGATTCTCTTACTGAGAAATAATACACACGTTCTTTGTGTGGGCAAGGCTTGAACAGATTGTTTAACCTAGACGGACACAAGGACACCTGTACCATGGAGAAACCATGGAAATGTGGGGACTGTGGGAAGGGATTCAGTTACCCATCGCTGCTGGAAATACATCGCCGCAGTCACACTGGGGAGAGGCCATTCACCTGCTCCGTGTGTGGGAAGGGATTCATTCAGTCATCCCACCTGCTGACCCACCAGCAAGTTCACATTGAAGAGAGGCTTTTTAACCACTCTGACAGCGATAACAACTCTAAAAGCTCTGAGGACCTGGTCAAGCACCAGGTTGTTCACATTGCGAGACAGTTCAGTTGCTGTCACTGTGGGAAGCTGTTTAAACGATCACAGAACCTCATTGAACACGAACGCACTCACACTGGGGAAAGGCCATTCACCTGCTCTGTGTGTGGGAAGGGATTCACACGATCAACCCACCTCGCTGCACACCGACTGGTTCACACTGATAACAGACCTTTCAAATGTTCCGAATGTGAGAAGAGTTATAAAACCACAAGTGATCTGCTGATACACCAGCGAGTTCACAATGAGGAGAGGCCATTCAGATGTACAGTGTGTGGGAAGGGATTCATTCAGTTATCCAGCCTCCAGAAACATCAGCGAGTTCACACTGGGGAGAGGTCATTCACCTGCTCCTTGTGTGGAAAAGGATTCATTTATTTAACCAGCCTCAGATCACACCAACTTGTTCACTCAGATAAGAAACCTTTCAAATGTTCTGAATGTGAGAAGAGCTTTAAGACCTCAAGTATTCTGCAGAGGCACCAGCAAGTTCACTCCGGGGAGAGACCATTCACCTGCTCTGACTGTGGAAAGGGATTCACTCGCTCATCCAACCTGCGAACACACCAGCACATTCACACCAGGGAAAAACCGTTCACTTGCTCTGAGTGTGGGAAGGGATTTTCTCACTCACCCCACCTGCTGAGACACCAACACACTCACAATGGAGAGAGACCGTTCACCTTCTCTGAGTGTGAGATGGGATTCACTCAGTCAACCCATCTTCTAACTCACCAGCAAATTGACAAATGTCTGGAGGAATTGGATTCTGCTGTTATTGCTGCTGTTAATCACATCCACGACTGAACAATGTTCATTCTGACAGTTGGGGTGTGTTTTCGCTGATGTGTGTGATCGCTATAACTGGGCTGGAGTTTATTACTCCGGATAAATGTCAAATTAACTAATATTATTTAAGACACAAAGCTGGGACCTTCATTTCTCCAGGATAAGAAAAGATTAATCAATGTCTTGTTACTAATTGCTGCATTTTTGTGGCCTTTTCGCCTTTCTAGTTCTAGATTATTTCAGTTTTTATACCTTCAGTTACTCTCCTGGGCAAGTCCCTGCTCCCCACACCTTCCAGAGTGTCTTTCCTGGCCTTGGAATCCATGGAAGGCATCAGTAACACATCCGCGATCACCAAACACAAATCACAGTTGTTTGCATTGATCCACTTCTTTCCCCAGTCATTCAGGATGGTGATGTTTGTGGAGCTTTCTCTCTCTGTGATTTGTTTAATTGTCCCCCACCATTCACGACTGGATGTGGGGGGACTGCAGCTCTGATCTGATCCGTTGTTTGTGGGATCGCTTGGCCCTGCCTGGAACATGCTGCTTCTGCTGTTTAGTGTGTTTACAGTCCTGTATCATAGAGTCACCAGATTGGAATCTCAGGTTTAGGGTGCCCAGTGCTGCTCCTGACTTGTTCTCCTACACTCCATGTTGAACTAGGGGAGGTGATGACTGGTGGTATTATTGCTGAACTATTAATCCAGAAACTCAGCTAATGATTTGGGGACCGGGTTTCGAATCCTGCCACATCAGTTGGTGGAATTTGAATTCAATAAAAATAACCTGGAATTAAGAATTTACTGATGACCATAAAACCATTGTTGATTATCATAAAAAACCCGTCTGGCTCACTATGGCCCTTTAGGGAAGGAAATCTGCTATCCTTACCCGGTCTGGCCTACATGTGACTCCCTCTGAAATGGCCTCGCGAGTCACTCAGTTTAAGGGCAACAAGGACTGGGCCATAAATGCTGGCCATCCAGCAATGCCCATTTCCCACGAATGAATAAAAAAGAATTTCAAGTTGAGGAGTCCCAGGATGACTCACTTGCACTGTCCACCTCTGTGCTGCTCCCTCTACTCAGGTCTGAACTGCTGGTAGGACAGGATATTCTGGCAGGAAGAATAAAAGGGAAGCAGATTATCTAAATGGTGAGAGATTGTAGAGCTCTGAGATGCAGAGGGATCTGAGTGTTGTAGAGATTGAATAAACTGGGATTGTTCTCCCTGGAAAGACGGAGGCTGAGGCGCGACCTGATAGAAGTTTATAAAACTATGAGGGGTGTGGATAGGGTGAACACTTGGGAGCTTTTTGCCAGGGAAGAAATGACAATTACAAGGCAGCACAAGTTCAAGATAAGGGGGAAAGGTTCAGTGGAGATGTGCGGGGGAAGGTTTTTACACAGAGGGTGGTGGGGGCCTGGAATGCACTGCCAAGTGAGGTGGTCGAGGCAGATACGTTAGTGACATTTAAGTCTCATCTGGATAGACACATGAACAGGTGGGAATAGAGGGATATAAGCGGTTGGTCTAGAGAGGACAGTGTGATTAGCGATGGCCGAAGGGCCTGTTCCTGTGCTGTTCTTTGTTCTTTGCATGAATCACAAAAAGCTGGTAAGCAGGTAAAGCAAGTAATTAGGAAAGCTATCATTTATTGTGAGGGGAATTGATTACATAAATATGGAGGTTATGCTTCAGTTATCCAGAGCACCAGTGAGACCACATCTGGAGTACGGTGTACAGGATTGGTCATCTTGTTTAAGCAAGGATGTAAATACATTGGAAGCAGTCGATTGACCAGACTAATGCCAGAAATGTGTGGATTATGGGTAAAGCTTGGACAGGCTAGGTTTGTGTCTGCTGGAGTTTAGAAGAGTAAGATCAATTTGATCGAAACATAGAAGAAACAAGAAGGGTCTTGACAGGTTGATGTGGAAAGGATGTTTCCTCTTGTGTGAGAATCTAGAGCGAGAGGTCCCTGTTTAAAAATAAGGGTTCGCCCATTTAAAACGGAGATGAGGTGAAATATTTTCTTTCAGAGTCTCTGGAACACTCTTCTGAAAAGGCGGTGGAAGCAGAGTCTTTGAAGATTTTTAAGGCAGATGTAGATAGATTCTTGGCAAGCAAGTTGGCGATAGATTATTGGGGGTAGGCAGGATGCAGATTTAAAGTTACTATCAGATCAGCCCTGATCTGATTAAATGGTGGAGCAGACTCAAGGGGCCAAATAGCCGAATCCTGCTCCTTGTTCCTGTGAGACATTGGCAGTAAGATATGATTCAAAGTATGACTGTGTCAGCCTGCTGCTTGACTGGACTGTTCGACTGTAGGAATGGTCATATTTAATAGTTTGTAGCTTAGTTATGTGTAATAATCAAGTAATTGAAGCTTATTAATCACGATGGCACAGTGGTTAGCACTGCTGCTTCACAGCTCCAGGGACCTGGGTTCGATTCCCAGCTTGGGTCGCTGTCTGTGTGGAGTTTGCACATTCTCCTCGTGTCTGCGAGGGTTTCCTCCGGGTGCTCCAGTTTCCTCCCAGAGTCCAAAGATGTGTGGGTTAGGTTGATTGGCCATGCTAAAATTGCCCCTTAGTGTCCTGAGATGCGTAGGTTAGAGGGATTAGCGGGTAAATATGTAGGGATAAGGGGGTAGGGCTTGGGTGGGATTGTGGTCGGTGCAGACTCGATGGGCCAAATGGCCTCTTTCTGCACTGTAGGGCTTCTATGATATTCTAATCTGCTGTGATATTCTGCTGAATTGTAATATATTAGTATCATGTTACTGGCTTTGTCTGTAACTGCATTCTTATTTGACAAGTGAAATACATCACATGACCCGAGGCCGGTGTAAAGCTTCACTTTTATACTTTAATTACAGAGTCCTGTGGATCCCATCAACTCTGGATGAGCTGAGGTCTGGAACTGTTAACCCCTCAGCCATTGACAATAACAGTTATACTTGAGTTAGAGGCCATATTGTGTGAAGAAACCAGCTGTGAAGTTTCAAACCTTCAGCACTGTGTCGTAAATTAATGTATCCTTTTAACTTGTAATATCTTAAAAGAAGCAGTTACTTTCCTTCACACTATATCACCATATTTGGTTTGAAAAATTAAAGATTTCAGTTCTCCAGTTTTCGTAACACAGTAGTTATTCTGACTCATTAGTTTTGAACATTTATCAATTGAATGTATCATACTGTATTTGTGTTTCCTGCTCTCTCACCTTTTACACACTGATTTGATGCCCACTATCTTTGGATTTCAGATCTGAAGTAACTTTGTAATTTCTGTATTAGTTTAAGGCTGTGTGTCACTTTGTGTCCTTTTAATTAACTGTGTTCCAAGCTCTGGCAACCACTACAAAAACCAGCAAGCACTTTCTTTAACCAAAATATACTGATAGTCACCTGCCCCAATGAGAACTCTACAGGATTTCTACACATCAATTAGACATTTGAGACAATGAACCCAAATGTTAACCATTGGGATTTGACACCATAAGCTTGCTTTTCTCAAATAAGTGACAAAGAAGATATCTTTAGGCCCCCATTATCTCAGTACGAAGCCATAAAATTTAATAAAATGACAGGAAAGGTTATAACGTGGGGCAAACTCCGAAAGTAACTGATACATTAGAGGGCCAGTCGGGAGGTTGCAGGAAATGATCGGTAGATGACCATCACCATGAAGAAACCAATCAGAAACTGATTCAACACCACCGACATCAATCAGGGACATCTTTCTTGTGTCCAACCAAATAAACAAAATCAGCTGAACTTATGGCTGCTCTGAGAGGACACAGGTTTAAGGTGCTGGGGGGTAGGTACAGGGGAAATGTTAGGGGGAAGTTTTTCACACAAAGGGTGGTGGGCGAGTGGAATCGGCTGCTGTCAGTGGTGGTGGAGGCAAACTCAATAGGGTCTTTTAAGAGACTCCTGGATGAGTACATGGGACTTAATATGATGGAGAGGTAGGCCTAAAAGGTAGGGATATGTTCGGCACAACTTGTGGGGCCGAAGGGCCTGTTTTTGTGCTGTAGTTTTTCTATGTTTCTAACTTAGGGACAACTCAAAAGGGGCAGCTCCCTAAAAGGAGGGGAACTGCCCGAAACAAAAAACAAAGCGGAAAGGAAACTTAAAACATCAAATTAAAATGTGATTAAAGGGGTCAATAACACACCCCAGTCCCTGCAGTGCCCAGTGGGCATGGAAGGCTTCAGTGGTGCCCTCGGACACTGCATGCTTCCTTTCCAGGGACACCTGGCCATGAATATAGCTGCGGTAGAGGGGGCAGACAGTCAGGTTGAAGACCCCTTCGATCGCCCTCTGTCTGGACCTGTAGATGGAATTAAATCAATCAGAGACTGATCATGTGAACCAGAGTTCAGGAACACCATTGATCATGTACAAGGGGCTGTGTCCAGAAAAGGTTAATAAATGTCAGCTTTCAGCTGCCCGGTTCACCGCCCAGAGAAGCTGAGTAGGAAGAAGATAGACAACAGTCTATCTGTATTATGTCACCCAGTGGCGGCATGTAGATGAGAAACAGGAGGGGCAAAGGATAAACACTTGGGGGACACCTAGTTCAGGGGCTTTGGAGAGGAAAGAGAGGTTGGAGATGGGGTAGTAGTTGGCAAAGACTGTGGGATTTGAGTGTTTTTTTAGGATTGGTGATGACAGTAGATTTGAAAGTGAGAGGGACAGTGAGAGAGAAAAGAGAGAACCGTCAACAATATCACCTAATGTGGGGAAGGTGGATGATCAGCAGTTTAGTGAGAATAGGGTTGATGGAGCACAAGGTGGTTCTCATGGACAAGATGCAGAGGGCATGAAGGGAGATAGGAGAGAAACTGGAGAAAGCTGTAAGTTCTGGGCTTGGGCAAGATGGAACTTTAAACACGGTTTGTCCCAGTGGGCTAGTGGAAGGGAGGGAAGCAGCAGAGGCAGCTGATCAGATTGTCCCAATCTTACAAAGAAGCTCCATGAGCTCCTCACACTTGGAGGTGAGGATGGAAGAGACAGGGGAGTGTGAGAACCCTTCAAAAGGAAATAACATATGTTAAAGGAGTTAAAAGATTAAACACTGTTAACACAAAGCTAATTTATTGAAATTACTTGTGAATTCGCTGGTGTCTCAGAAGGTTGGATGACTGAGTGAATCTCTTCCCACACTTGGGGCAGGTGAACGGCCTTTCCCTGGTGTGAACTCGCTGGTGTGTCAGCAGGGAGGATGACTGAGTGAATCCCTTCCCACACTGGGAGCAGGTGAATGGTTTCTCCCCAGTGTGAACTCGCTGATGTACAGTGAGGTCAGATGATGTCTTGAACCCAGCGTCACAGTGAGAGCACCTGAATGGTTTCTCGTCAGTGTGAACACGTTGATGGCGCATCTGTTCCCCAGAACTTTTAAAGCACTTCTCACAGTCTGGGCAGTTAAAAGGTCTCTCCTCAGTGTGAACTCGTTGATGGTGGAGCAGTTGTCGGGAACTTTTGTAGCACTTCCTGCAGTCTGGACATTGAAATGGTCTCTTCTCATTGTGAACACTCTGGTGATTCAGCAGAGTGGATAATTGAGTGAATCCCTTTCCACACTCAGAACAGGTGAAAGGTCTCTCCCCAGTGTGAATTCGCTGGTGTGTCCGCAGGTTAGATGACCGACTGAATCCATTCCCACACACGGAGCAGGTGAATGGCCTCTCCCCGGTGTGAGTACACTGGTGTTCAATGAGTTGAGATGATTGTTTCAACCCAGTCCCACATTGAGAGCATCTGAATGGCCTCTCCTCACTGTGAGCACGTTGATGGAGTATCAGGTCCCGGGAACTTTTATAGCACTTCCCACAGTCTGGACATTTAAATGGTCTCTCGTCAGTGTGAACTCGCTGGTGCGCCATCAAGTCAGAGGACCGAGCGAATCCTTTCCCACACTCTGAGCAAGTGAATGGTCTCTTCCCAGTGTGAACTTGCTGGTGTCTCAGCAGGTTGCCTGACTGAGCGAATCCCTTCCCACAGTTGGAACAATTGAAAGGTCTCTCTCCAGTGTGAACTCGCTGGTGTTGCAGCAGGCTGGATGAGCGAGAGAATCCCTTCCCACACTTGGAGCAAGTGAATGACCTCTCCCCAGTGTGTCTGGGCCAATGAGTTTCCAGTTCCGATGGGGATCTGAATCCCTCCCCACATTCCCACTGTTTCTCCCCACTGTGAATGGTGCTTTTTCCTTCCATGTTCAAAACTCACAAATATTCAGCTTACAATAAATTGGGTGACTCCAATCTGATCCTGATATGATGTTTGGTTTGAGTTTTCTGATTGGAAATCCTCCGCTTCAGATAATCTGTGAAATTGATTTTAAACAGAAAACGGGATGAGAAAGAACTCACAAAGGCAGGTTGTGAAATTGAGCTGAATGAATCTGGTAAATTGTGGGGCTGGCACCAGGAAAAAGTGACCATGAAATCTGTTTGATCTTTTGTCAGAAATGAAATGGTCACTAATGTCCTTCAGGGAAGAAAGCCTGCCTCCGGTCTGAGTCTACACAAGAAATAGGAGCAGGAGTAGGCCATTTGGCCTGTCGAGGCTGCTCTGCCATTCAACACACATCTCATCATCTCAGCCTTAAATATATTCACTGATGGAACCCTCTGGGCTAGAGAAATCTATGTCACAAGAGAGACAGTGAGAGAAAGCAAAACAGACAGAAAGAGACAGGGAGAGAGGGGGGCAAATGGGAGGCATTTTTATAGACCTAGAACTGAACCTCCTAAGCCCTCAACCTCCACCATCTGGATTGTCCAGGGCAGCAGGAGTATTTCAAAACCATTACCTGTAAGTTCCCCTCTGAGCTCACACCATCTGAACTTGTCTGACATCCAAGATTAGATGAGCAGAAATGTCCTCCATTTAAATATTGACAAGACTGAGCCCATTTCCTTCAGTCCCCTCGACAAACTCCAGTCCCTAGCCATCAACTCCATCCCAGTCCCTGCCAAATGTCTGAGACTGAAACAGGAGGTTTGCAGTCATGGTGAAATATTTCACCCCAGATGATCTTCCAAACTGATCCACATCAGCACCAAAATCACCTATTTTCACCTCAGTAACATCGCCCAATTACACGTTAGCCTCAGTTTATCCACTGCAAAAACCATCATCCATTCCTTTGTTACCTCTAGACCAAGTTATTCAAACACACTCCCAGCTGGCTTTCAACATTAAACAACCCCCTCCAGGCAGGTAAAATCACTGCCTCCAATGCGCTCAACATATTCTATGCCCATTTTGAGCAAGAGGTCAGTGAGAGCACGCCCTCCATCCCGGAAGCTCCGACGAACCTGTATTCGAGCTCACCACTGCTGACATCAGAACAGCCGTCTCAAAAGTCAACCCATGGCAAGTGACCCCCCGGATGGACTATCTGGACGAGGGCTCAGATCTTGTGTAGACCAGCTCACAGGGGTATTCATAGACATCTTTAACCTCTTTTTACACCAATCTGGTGTCCTTATCTGCTTCAAGAAGGCAAACATCATCCCGATACCAAAGAAAAGCCAGGCAGCGTGCCTTAATGACTATCGCCCAGTGGCTCTGACATCCATCAGTATGAAGTGCTTCAAAAGGTGAGTCATGGCTCAAAATTAATTTCGACCTCCCAGATTGCCTGGATCCACTACGGTTTTTGCAGTGGATAAAATGAGGCTAACGTGTAATTGGGCGATGTTACTGAGGTGAAAATAGGTGATTTTGGTGCTGATGTGGATCAGTTTGGAAGATCATCTGGGGTGAAATATTTCACCATGACTGCAAACCTCCTGTTTCAGTCTCAGACATTTGGCAGGGACTGGGATGGAGTTGATGGCTAGGGACTGGAGTTTGTCGAGGGGACTGAAGGAAATGGGCTCAGTCTTGTCAATATTTAAATGGAGGACATTTCTGCCCATCGCCGCAACAGGTCCATAGCAGACACTAACTATCTCCTTGGCCCTACACTCAACACCTGGAATACCTGAATAACAAAGACACTTATGTCAGGTTCCTATTCATTAACATTATTCTGACAGAACTCATCTCCAAACTGTGTGGCCTGGGGCTCAGCTCTTCCCTCTGTGACTGGATCCTAGACTTCTTAACCCACAGACCACAATCAGTAAAAATAGGCAACAACATCTTCTCCACAATCATCTTCACACAGGTGCCCCACAAGGCTGTGTCCTCAGCCCTTTAATATGCTCCTTATACACCTATGACTGTGTGGACAAATTCCCTTCCAACTCAATTTCCAAGTTTGCTGATGACACCATCATAGTGGATTGGATCTCAAACAATGATGAGACAGAGTACAGGAAAGTGATAGAGAAGCTGGTGAACTGGTGCGGCGACAATAATCTCTCCCTCAATGTCAAAAGGAAGGAGATAGTCGTTGACTTCAAGGAGCCGAGTGGAGGACACGCCCCTGTCTACCTCAATGGAGATTAAGTGGAAATGGTCGACAGCTTCAAGTTTCTAGGTGTCCAAATCACCAACAGCCTGTCCTGGTCCCGCCACGCTGATGCTATAGTTAAGAAAGCCCACAAACGCCTCTACTTTCACAGCTTCTTCCTTGCTGTCATCAGACTTCTGAATGGACCTATCTTATACACCCCCAGCTATGACTGTAACACTACATTCTGTACACTCTCCTTTCCTTCTCCCCTATGCATTCTATGAACGGTATGTTTCTGTCTGTCCAGCACAAGAACAATACTTTTCAACTTCATAGTAATACTTGTGACAATAATAAATCAAATCAATCAAATGTGACAATAATAAATCAAATCCCTTAAGACTCTTTAAAACTCACCACTTGTCCAATCTTTTGGTCATCTGTGCTAATATATCCTGATGTATCTGGATGTTCCTGTGAAGTGCACTGGGATGATTTCTGATGTTAAGGATTTTAAATAAATAGAAGTTGTTGTTGACTGGAACCCTGACTTCCTGTTTTACAACCCATTGATTTCAATCTGAGGCTTTGCTCCTGCGGCTTTGCAGCCTGAGCCTAGCATCGGCAGTGCGCATGCTCCAGCTCACCCGGGGAGTGATTGACGGCGGCTCTGGACCAATAGAAAGAGTGGGCGGGGCTGGAGGACCGAGCAGGAGAGGCTGGTCCTCCAGCCAATCGGAGTGAACGAGGGGCGGGTCTAGGCGCGAACACTCCTGTTGTGACTGAGAACATGCGCAGTGCCGATGAGAACTCACGATCGAGGCGGTTGTGGAAATTCTCAGCCGGTGAGATACCGTGGGATGGGTCGTGAGGGAGGGATGGCGCCGGCGGGTAGGTTTGGAGGCCTCATAAACATCCCGTGCGGGCCGAAGCTCCGATGCGGCGTTTGTAGCGGCGGAAGCTGCTCAGGCTTTTCCCCGAGACAGGCCCGTGTGAACAGCCGCCATATTTACTGATGTGGAGATGCCGGCGTTGGACTGGAGATAAACACAGTGAGAAGTCTCACAACAGCAGGTTAAAGTCCAACAGGGTTATTTGGTAGCAAAATATTTGGCTCAGAACACCAGGACTTTAACCTGATGTTGTGAGACTTATTACTGTATTTACTGGGGACAGTGTGCGGCCGGGCGCATGCGCAATGAGGGAGAGTTAAGAGATTCCAGACGTCACAATGGAATGGGTGAGGGTTTGATTTGATTTATTGTCACATGTATTAACATACAGTGAAAAGTATTGTTTCTTGCGCACTACACAGACAAAACATACCGTTCATAGAGAAGGAAATGAGAGAGTGCAGAATGTAGTGTTACAGTCACAGCGAGAGTGTAGAGAAAGATCAACTGAATGCAAGGTAAGTCCATTCAAAAGACTGACAGCAGCAGAGAAGAAGCTGTTTTCGAGTCGGTTGGTACGTGACCTCAGACTTGGAACACAGAACAGTACAGCACAGAACAGGCCCATCGGCCCACGATGTTGTGCCGAGCTTTATCTGAAACCAAGATCAAGCTATCCCGCTCCCTATCATCCTGGTGTGCTCCATGTGCCTATCTAATAACCGCTTAAATGTTCCGAAAGTGTCTGACTCCACTATCACTGCAGGCAGTCCATTCCACACCCCAACCACTCTCTGTGTAAAGAACCTACCTCTGATATCCTTCCTATATCTCCCACCACGAACCCTATAGTTATGCCCCCTTGTAATAGCTCCATTCACCCGAGGAAATAGTCTTTGAACGTTCACTATCTATCCCCTTCATCATTTTATAAACCTCTATTAAGTCTCCCCTCAGCCTCCTCCGCTCCAGAGAGAACAGCCCTAGCTCCCTCAACCTTTCCTCATAAGACCTACCCTCCAAACAGGCAGCATCCTGGTAAATCTCCTCTGCACTCTTTCCAGCGCTTCCACATCCTTCTTATAGTGAGGTGACCAGAACTGCACACAATATTCCAAATGTGGTCTCACTAAGGTCCTGTACAGTTGCTGCATAACCCCACTGCTCTAAAACGCCAACCCCCTGTTAATAAAAGCTAACACACTATAGGCCTTCTTCACAGCTCTATCCACTTGAGTGGCAACCTTCAGAGATCTGTGGATCTGGTCCCCAAGATCTCTCTGTTCATCCACAGTCTTCAGAACCCTACCTTTGACCCTGTAATCCACATTTAAATTAGTCCTACCAAAATGAATCACCTCACATTTATCAGGGTTAAACTCCATTTCCCATTTTTCAGCCCAGCTTTGCATCCTATCAATATCTCTTTGCAGCCTACAACAGCCCTCCACCTCATCCACTACTCCACCAATCTTGGTGTCATCAGCAAATCTACTGATCCACCCTTCAGCCCCCTCCTCTAAGTCATTAATAAAAATCACAAAGAGCAAAGGACCAAGCACTGATCCCTGTGGCACTCCACTGGCAACCTGCCTCCAGTCCGAAAATTTTCCATCCACTACCACCCTCTGTCTCCGATCAAACAGCCAGTTACCTATCCAATCGGCCAACTTTCCCTCTATCCCACACTCCTCACTTTCATCCTGTGCTGACCATGATGCCTTAATTTTTAAAAAAATCAGCTGAGATTGGGTGGGGGGGGGGTGGAGTCAGGTGATGTCACTGAGGTGGAAGAACAAACAAAAGTACAGACAGGAACAGGCCCTTTGGCCCTCCAAGCCTGTGCTGACCATGACCAGACTAGGAAAATGGGCTGAAAAATGGCAAATGGAATTTAACGCAGACAAGTGTGAGATATTGCACTTTGGAAGGACAAATCAAAGTAGAACGTACAGGGTAAATGGTAGGACTCTGAAGAGTGCAGTTGAACAGAGGGATCTGGGAATACAGGTACAGAATTCCCTAAAAGTGACGTCACAGGTGGATAGGGTCGTAAAGAGTGCCTTTATAAATCGGAGTATCGAGTATAAAAGTTGGAGTGTTATGGTAAGGTTATATAGCAGCAGCCTGGGAAGGTTTTGGAGGGTTTAAAAGTAGGCCGCACCTTTGAGCGGGCAGTGGAGTGAGCAGGGGGCAGAGTGAGAGCTGAAGGGCTTTGGCTCAAAACAGGCTTCGGCGAGAACAGGCAGAGGCGAGAGTAAGTTTTTTCTTTCCCAGAAAGTTTATTCTTGTTTTTCCCCAGACTAAAAAAAAATGCCAGGCAGGATGTTGGAATGCCCCTCTTGCAGGATGTGGGAGATCAGGGAGACCTCCGGTATCCCTGACGACAGCACCTGCAAAAGATGCATTCAGCTGCAGCTGCTAGCAAAGCGTGTTAGGGAACTGGAGAAGGAGCTTGATGACCTCCATCTAATTCGGGAGAATGAGAAGTTTATAGACAGTAGCTTTAGGGAGATAGTTACACCTAAGCAGCAGAGCACAGGTAATTGGGTTACTGTAAGGAGAGGAAATGGCAGTGTGAAAGGACAGGCAGAGCAGGGTTCCCCTGTGGCCATATCCCTCCACAACAGGTATACTGAATTGGATACTGTTGTGGGAGATGCTTTACCTGGGACAAGCTGCGACAGCCGGAACTCTGATACTGCGTCTGGTTCTACAGCGCAAAAGGGTGGGATGAAGAAGAGGAGAGCAGTAGTGATAGGGGACTCAATGGTCAGAGGTACAGACCGGAGGTTCTGTGGTCGGGACAGAGACTCCCGCATGGTTTGTTGCCTCCCGGGTGCCAAGGTCAGCGATGTCTCTGATCGCGTGCACAGCATTCTAAAGTGGGACGGTGATCAGCCAGATGTCGTGGTACACGTCGGTACCAATGACGTGGGAAGGAAGAGTGAGGAGGTCCTAAAGAGTGAGTACAAAGAGCTTGGAAGGAAGTTAAAAAGCAGGACCCCGAGGGTAGTAATCTCAGGATTGCTACCTGAGCCACATGCCAGTGAGGGCAGGAGTAGGATGCTTGGGCGGATAAACACGTGGCTGAGGAACTGGTGCAGGGGGCAGGGTTTCCAATTCTTGGATCATTGGGACCTCTTTTGGGGCAGGTGGGACCTGTACAAGAGAGACGGGTTACACCTAAACTACAAGGGGACCAATATACTTGCAGGGAGATTTGCTAGTGTTATTGGGGAGCGTTTAAACTAGATTTGCAGGGGGTGGGAACCAGAGTGCCAGAGCAGATAGTGGAGCAGGGGTAAAAAGACAGGTTAGTTCAAGCAAAATCACAAATGGAAGGGTAGAGTGTGGTGGAAATAATTTTTTGAGGTGTGTCTATTTCAATGCCAGGAGTATTGTGGGGAAGGCAGATGAGCTGAAGGCGTGGATAGACATGTGGAAATATGACATTATAGCCATCAGTGAAACTTGGCTACAGGAGGGGCAGGACTGGCAGCTCAATGTTCCAGGGTTCCAATGTTTCAGGCGGGATAGAGGCAGAGGGATAAAAGGTGGGGGGGTGGCATTGTTGGTCAGGGAAAATGTTACAGCGGTACTCAGGCAGGATAGATTAGGGAGCTTGTCTACAAAGGCCCTATGGGTGGAGCTGAGAAACAGGAAAGGTATGACCACATTAATGGGCTTGTATTATAGACCACCCAATAGTCAGCGAGAATTGGAGGAGCAAATCAGCGGAGAGATAGCTGACAACTGCAAGAAACACAAAGTTGTGATAGTAGGGGATTTTAATTTTCCACATATAGATTGGGACTCGCATACTGTTAAAGGTTTAGACGGGGTAGAGTTTGTAAAATGTGTTCAGGAGAATTTTCTACATCCGTATATAGAGGTGCCAACTAGAGAGGATGCGATATTGGATCTCCTATTGGGAAATGAGTTAGGGCAGGTGATGGATGTGAGTGTGAGGGAATACTTTGGATCCAGTGATCATAATGCCATTAGTTTCAACCTGATCGTGGATAAGGATAGATCTGGTCCTCGGGTTGAAGTTCTGAACTGGAAAAAGGCCAAATTTGATGAAATGAGAAGGGATCTGGGAAGTGTGGATTGGCACAGGCTGTTCTCTGGTAAGGATGTAATTGGAAAGTGCGAGGCCTTCAAAGGAGAAATTTTGAGAGTGCAGAGTTTGTATGTTCCTGTCAGGATTAAAGGCAAAGTAAATCGGAATAAGGAACCTTGGTTCTCGAGGGAGATTGTAACACTGATTAAGAGGAAGAGAGAGTTGTATGAAATGTACAGGCAGCAAGGAACAGATCAGATGCTCGAGGAGTATAAAAAGTGCAAGAAGCTACTTAAGAGGGAAATCAGGAGGGCTAAAAGAAGACATGAGGTTGCTTTGGCAGACAGAGTGAAGGAAAATCCAAAGAGCTTCTATAGGTATGTTAGGAGCAAAAGGATAGTGAGGGATAAAATTGGTCCTCTTGAAGACCAGAGTGGTACACTGTGTATGGAACCAAAAGAGATGGGGGAGATACTAAATGGTTTTTTTGCATCCGTATTTACTGAGGAAACGGGCATGGAGTCTACGGAAATAGGGCAAACTGGTAGGGAGGCCATGGAACCGTTACAGATTAAAGGGGAGGAGGTGCTCGCTGTCTTGAGGCAAATCAGAGTGGATAAATCCCCAGGACCGGACAGGGTATTCCCACGGACCTTGAGGGAAGCTAGTGTTGAACTTGCAGGGGCCCTGGCAGACATATTTAAAATGTCAGTATTCACGGGGGAGGTGCCGGATGATTGGAGGGTGGCTCATGTTGTTCCGTTGTTTAAAAAAGGTTCCAAAAGAAATCCGGGAAACTATCGGCCAGTAAGTTTGACGTCGGTGGTGGGCAAGTTATTGGAAGGTGTGATAAGGGATAGGATCTACAAATATTTGGATAGACAGGGACTTATTAGGGAGAGTCAACATGGCTTTGTGCGTGGTAGGTCATGTTTGACCAATCTATTAGAGTTTTTCGAAGAGGTTACCAGGAAAGTGGATGAAGGGAAGGCGGTGGATGTTGTCTACCTGGATTTCAGCAAGGCCTTTGACAAGGTCCCTCATGGAAGGTTAGTTAGGAAGGTTCAGTCGCTAGGTATACATGGGGAGGTAGTAAATTGGATAAGACACTGGCTCAATGGAAGAATCCAGAGAGTGCTTGTGGAGGATTGCTTCTCTGAGTGGAGGCCTGTGACTAGTGGTGTGCCGCAGGGATCGGTGTTGGGTTCATTGTTGTTTGTCATCTATATCAATGATCTGGATGATAATGTGGTCAATTGGATCAGCAAGTTTGCTGATGATACAAAGATTGGAGGTGTAGTGGACAGTGAGGAAGGTTTTCAAAGCTTGCAGAGGGATTTGGACCAACTAGAAAAATGGGCTGAAAAATGGCAAATGGAATTTAACGCAGACAAGTGTGAGATATTGCACTTTGGAAGGACAAATCAAAGTAGAACATACAGGGTAAATGGTAGGACTCTGAAGAGTGCAGTTGAACAGAGGGATCTAGGAATACAGGTACAGAATTCCCTAAAAGTGACGTCACAGGTGGATAGGGTCGTAAAGAGTGCCTTTGGTACATTGGCCTTTATAAATCGGAGTATCGAGTATAAAAGTTGGAGTGTTATGGTAAGGTTATATAAGGCATTGGTGAGGCCGAATTTGGAGTATTGTGTACAGTTCTGGTCACCTAGTTACAGGAAGGATGTAAATAAGATTGAAAGAGTGCAGAGAAGGTTCACAAGGATGTTGCCGGGACTTGAGAAGCTGAGTTACAGAGAGAGATTGAATAGGTTGGGACTTTATTCCCTGGAGTGTAGAAGATTGAGGGGAGATTTGATAGAGGTGTATAAGATTTTGATGCGTATAGATAGAGTGAATGCAAGCAGGCTTTTTCCGCTGAGGCTAGGGGAGAAAACAACCAGAGGGCATGGGTTAAGGGTGAAAGGAGAAAAGTTTAAAGGGAATATTAGGGGGGGCTTCTTCACGCAGAGAGTGGTGGGAGTGTGGAATGAGCTGCCAGATAAAGTGGTAAATGCGGGGTCACTTTTACCATTTAAGAAAAAGTTGGACGGGTTCATGGATGAGAGGGGTGTGGAGGGATATGGTCCAAGTGCAGATCAGTGGGACTAGGCATAAAATGGTTCGGCACAGACGAGAAGGGCCAAAAGGCCTGTTTCTAAGCTGTAATTTTCTATGGTTCTATAAGGCATTGGTGAGGCCGAATTTGGAGTATTGTGTACAGTTTTGGTCACCTAGTTACAGGAAGGATGTAAATAAGATTGAAAGAGTGCAGAGAAGGTTCACAAAGATGTTGCCGGGACTTGAGAAGCTGAGTTACAGAGAGAGATTGAATAGGTTGGGACTTTATTCCCTGGAGCGTAGAAGATTGAGGGGAGATTTGATAGAGGTGTATAAGATTTTGATGGGTATAGATAGAGTGAATGCAAGCAGGCTTTTTCCGCTGAGGCTAGGGGAGAAAAAAACCAGAGGGCATGGGTTAAGGGTGAAAGGAGAAAAGTTGAAAGGGAATATTAGGGGGGGCTTCTTCACGCAGAGAGTGGTGGGAGTGTGGAATGAGCTGCCAGATAAAGTGGTAAATGCGGGGTCACTTGTACCATTTAAGAAAAAGTTGGACGGGTTCATGGATGAGAGGGGTGTGGAGGGATGGTCCAAGTGCAGGTCAGTGGGACTAGGCATAAAATGGTTCGGCACAGACAAGAAGGGCCAAGGGCCAGTTTCTGAGCTGTAATTTTCTATGGTTCTATGATGCCTTAATTTAAGAAAACATCTTTTGCCCTTACTCAGTACTTATCCCTCTATTCCCTCCCTATGCATGCACCCATCCAGATGCCTCCTAAATGTTGCTAATGTGCCTGTTTCCACCACCTCCTCTGGTAGCGCATTCCAGCCACCCACCACTCTCTCCCTGAAACTTTCTCCCTCTCGCCTTGAACCTGTGTCTCCTTGGAAATAGGCGGTCTTAATCATGATGTGGATATGTGGTTGGAAGCTCAAATTGGGGTGAAATATTTCACCACAGTTGCGAACAGCCTGGTTCAGCCTCAGATAGTTGCCAGGAAGTTGTTGGCGAGGGAATGGAGTTTGTAGTTCGGACTGAAGACAATGGTTTCAGTCTTCCCAGTATTTATAAAAAAAGTTTCTGTTCTTTGAGTACAGGATGTCAGATAAGTCAGGATGATGTGTGAGTTGGAGGGGAACTTGGAGTTGATGGGGTGTACTTTTACCTGCTACCCTGGTCTTTGGTAGTGGAGGTTGAGGGCTTGGGAGATTCTGTCAAAGATCTGTTGAGTTGTAGATGTATAAAATCCCTCTCCTTCACCCCCGATCTCTCCTATTTTTCTCTGTCTCCTCCAAGAGTGTCCACAGTCTTGTGTTGATCCAGACTGGGTGTCAGGTTTCCTTCCCTGAAGGATATTGGTGAACCAGTTGGGTTTTGATGAAAAACCAGCAATTTTCCTAGTGTCGACCCCGCAAATTCCCAGATTCATTCAGCTCAATTTCACAACCTGCTTTTGTGTTTTTGTGGGTTCTCTCTCACTCCCTTTTTTCTGTTTTAAATCAATTTCACAGGGTTTCAGAAGAGGAGGATTTGTAGTTTGGAAACTGAAACCAAACATGATATCAGAACCTGATGGAGTTGGTCAATTTATTATAACCTGAATATCGTTGTATTTTGAACATGGAAGAAAAAAGCACCGTTCACAGTGGAGAGAAACTGTACACGTGTTCTATGTGTGGACAAGACTTTAACCAATCATCAAGTCTTTCGGAACATAATTGTCGTCACAACAGGGAGATGGCATGGAAGTGTGAGGATTGTGGGAAGGGATTCAATTGCCCATCCCTGCTGGAAACCCATCGATGCAGTCATGCTGGGAAGAGACCATTCACTTGCTCCCTGTGCGGGAAGGGATTCAATTGGCCATCCAACCTAGCAATACACCAGCGAGTTCACACTGGGGAGAAACCGTTCACCTGCTCCCAGTGTGGGAAGCAATTTTCTCACTCGTACAACCTGCGGATACACCAGCGAGTTCACACTGGGGAGAAGCCATTCACTTGTTCTCAGTGTGGGAAGGGATTCGCTCATTCAGCCAATTTGTTGAGACACCAGCAAATTCACACTGGGGAGAAGCCGTTCACCTGCTCCCAGTGTGGGAAGGAATTCGCTAACCAATCTCACCTGCTAATACACCAGCGAGTTCACACTGGGGAGAGGCCGTTCACTTGTTCTGTATGTGGGAGGGGATTCACTCAGTCATCTGACCTGCTGATACACCAACGAGTTCACACTGGGGATAGGCCTTTTATCTGCTCCCAATGTGGGAAGGGATTCACTCGTTCAGCCAAGCTGCTGATACACCAGCAAGTTCACACTGGGGAGAAGCCATTCACCTGCTCTGTGTGTGGAAAGGGATTCAGTCAGTCATTCAATCTATTGGCACATCAGCGAATTCACACTGGGGAGAGGCCTTTCACTTGTTCTCAATGTGGGAAGAGATTCAGTCAGTCATCCCATCTGCGGACACACCAGCGAATCCACACTGGGGAGAGGCAGTTCACTTGCTCCCAGTGTGGGACGGGATTCACAACCTCATCCAATCTCCTGAGACACCAGCGAACTCACAAGTAACTATTGTGATTGGATTTTGCTGTTAATCATATTCAAACTGAACCATGTTCATTTGGGTCTGTTGGTGGAATTGAAAAATAACTCCAGCTCTGTTACAGATGTTAATATAGTTGGTCTTAGAAGGGGAGGATTTGGGTTCAGGAAGCTCACACAAAACATTAGTTCAAGGTACCACATGGTAGGTTGTTGCATAAGATTAAATCTCACGGGATCCAGGGTGAGGTAGCCAAATGGATACAAAATTGGCTTAATGACAGAAGACAGAGGGTGGTTGTAGAGAGTTGTTTTTCAAACTGGAGGCCTGTGACCAGTGGTGTGCCTCAGGGATCAGTGCTGGGCCCACTGTTATTTGTCATTTATATTAATATTGTGGATGAGAATTTAGTCGGCATGTTTAGTAAGCTTGCAGATGACACCAAGATTGGTGGTACAGTGGGCAGTGAAGAAGGTTATCTAGGATTGCAAAGGGATCTTGATCAATTGGGCCAGTGGGCTGACGAGTGGCAGATGGAGATTAATTTAGATAAATGCGAGGTGATGCATTTTGGTAGATTGAGCCAGGGCAGGACTTACTCAGTTAATGGTCGGCCACTGGGGAGAGTTACAGAACAAAGAGATCTAGGGATACATGTTCATAGCTCCTTGAAAGTGGAGTCACAGGTGGACAGAGTGGTGAAGAAGGCATTCGGCATGCTTGGTTTCATCGGTCAGAACGTTGAATACAGGAGTTGGAATGTTTTGTTGAAGTTGTACAAGACATTGGTAAGGCCACACTTGGAATACTGTGTGCAATTCTGGTCACCCTATTATCGAAAGGATATTATTAAACTAGAAAGAGTGCAGAAAAAATTTATTAGGATGTTACCGGGATTTGACGGTTTGAGTTATAAGGAGAGGCTGGATCGACTGGGACTTTTTTCTCTGGAGCGTAGAGGCTGAGGGGTGACCTTATAGAGGTCTATAAAATAATGAGGGGCATAGATCAGCTAGATAGTCAATATCTTTTCCCAAAGATAGGGGAGTCTAAAACTAGAGCGCATAGGTTTAAGGGGAGAGGGGAGAGAGACAAAAGTGTCCAGAGGGGCAATTTCTTTCACAGAGGGCGGTGAATGTCTGGAACAAGCTGCCAGAGGTAGTAGTAGAGGCGGGTACAATTTTGTATTTCAAAAACGTTTAGATAGTTACATGAGTAAGATGAGTATAGAGGGATGTGGGCAATTGGGACGAGTTTGGGGGTTAAAAAAAGGGGTGTCATGGACAAGTTGGGCCGAAGGGCCTGTTTCCATGCTGTAAACCTCAGCACAATTTATCATAACCTGAACAGCAGAGAATTTTGTCCATGGAAGCAAACCACCATCCACAACCACAGTGAGAAACCAGGGAAATGTGGAGACTGAGGAGATATTCAGTTCCACATCAGAGCTGGAAACTGATTGACGCACTCATCTGCTGTGTGTGTGGGAACGGCTTCACTGTCGTCCCAGCTTTCTGCACAACAGCGAATTTACACCGGGGAGACGCCATTTATAAGCTTCAAGTATGGGAAGTGTGATGAGAATGTTGCGATGGATATGTATGTATATATACTTATTATATACATATATATTACATACATTGTTTTTATGTTTAGAGAGAATGTTTAAAAATTCAGCTTTATTCTACAGGCTCAAGGGTTCTGAAAGCAAGTTAATAACTCATTTTAGCTAGAAATTTGTTTCTTTGATAGAGCTAATGAGCTTTTGTTTATATAAGAAGCTCCCCTTGGATTTCTGACTAGTATTGTTACAGGGTCATGGGATAGTGTGGGTCTGTGCAGCAAGAAAGAAGCTTTTGCAGTTCTGGCAAGGAACTGTTGGAGGGTTTCTACAAACTGATCTGAGGCTTGTTTTCTCTCTAAAAGCTTCAAGACTGTCTAGACTCAGTGAAGAATCCCTACAGTGCAGAAGGACGCCATTCAGACCATCGAGCCTGCACCGACAACAATTCCACCCAAGCCCTATCCCCATAGCCCCACATATTTACCTTTCTCATCCCCGTGACACTGAGGAAAAACTTTACTGGGTCAATCTACCAAACCTGCACATACTTAGAGTGTGGGTGGAAATGGGAGCAATGGAGAAAACCCACGCAGACACGGAGAACGTGCAAACTCCACATATTCATCCAAGGCCACAATTGATCCTGGCTCCCTGGCACTGTGAGCAATGCTGACATGCCACCCTAGCAAGTATACATATGGTTGCTAACTGTATTTAAAGTGTCATTTACATCTCTTAAGAGGAACTGAAACAATGAAAGGTTAGAAATTAAAGTTGTTTCATTTTTAAATATTGTTCAACTGTTAATAACTGCTTCATTTGTTAGAGTTATCTTTGAACTGTGATATTAAATAAAGTTTGTTTTACTATAAAAGATCCCCAAGTCAGTGAAATTACTCCTGGAATGAAACATTCTAACCTCACATTTATGCCAACATAGAAATGTTGTTGGGGTCTGGTCTGGCTTCCTAATGTAATTTAGGGGTTTTAGTCCAGGACGTTTCACACTGGGGAGAGACCTTAAAAGTGCCCAGCCTGTGGGAAGTGTTGCAAAAGCTTTGGACAACATGTTCACACTGATGAGACCATTCAGTTGCTTTTCCTGTGAGACTGGGTTCAGGAGATCATCTCAACTCACTGTGCACCAGTAAGTTCACACTGGGGAGAGGCTATTCACCTGCTTTGAGTTTGGGAAGAGAATCACTCTGTTTTGAAGTTGGATTTGCAGTTTCTGCAGTATCTGGAATCATAGAATCCCTGCAGTGCAGAAGGAGGCCATTTGGCCCATCGAGTCTACACCGACAACAATCCCACCCAGGCTCTGTCCGCGTAACCCCACATACCTACCCCACTAATCCCTCTAATCTATGCATCCTGTGACACTGAGGGGCAATTTAGCATGCCTAATGAACCTAACCAGCACCTCTTTTGGACTGTGGGAGGAAACTGGAGCACCCGGAGGAAACCCATTTAAACATGGGCAGAACATGCAAACTCCACACAATGACCCAAGCCGGGAATCAAACCCAGGTCTAGTTTTTGGGTCACTGTGGATCAGTTTTCTGTCACTTACCATTACCTGTTTAAAGGTAAAGGAGTTTTTAAAGAATAAGGCAACAGTAACTGTCACCCTGTTCAACATGAAACTCTCTATTAATTCTTCCTCAGTAACAATTTTAAACACAAAGTTTGCAGTGGGGATTGAAGCGGGGACTTTCTCCAATAAAGTTGCAGTGATAATGAGTGTCCTGGGGAAACCCACCTGATGAAGGAACAGCCGGTTCCGAAAGCTAGTGGCTTTTGCTACCAAATAAACCTGTTGGACTTTAACCTCGTGTTGTTAGACTTCTTACTGTAATGACCCGGACAGAGGGGAACTGACCATCCATCCCCAGCTCTAATTCCCAAACAGAAAATGCTGCCAATAATCTTCAATAAGAAGTTTAACAACACCAGGTTAAAGTCCAACAGGTTTATTTGGTAGCAAAAGCCACACAAGCTTTCGAGGCTCTGAGCCCCTTCTTCAGGTGAGTGGGAATTCTGTTCACAAACAGAACTTATAAAGACACAGACTCAATTTACATGAATAATGGTTGGAATGCGAATACTTACAACTAATCCAGTCTTTAAGAAACAAAACAATGAGAGTGGAGAGAGCATCAAGACAGGCTAAAAAGATGTGTATTGTCTCCAGACAAGACAGCCAGTGAAACTCTGCAGGTCCACGCAACTGTGGGAGTTACAAATAGTGTGACATAAACCCAATATCCCGGTTGAGGCCGTCCTTGTGTGTGCGGAACTTGGCTATCAGTTTCTGCTCAGCGACTCTGCGCTGTCGTGTGTCGCGAAGGCCGCCTTGGAGAACGCTTACCCGAATATCAGAGGCCGAATGCCCGTGACCTTCGCGACACACGACAGCGCAGAGTCGCTGAGCAGAAACTGATAGCCAAGTTCCGCACACACAAGGACGGCCTCAACCGGGATATTGGGTTTATGTCACACTATTTGTAACTCCCACAGTTGCGTGGACCTGCAGAGTTTCACTGGCTGTCTTGTCTGGAGACAATACACATCTTTTTAGCCTGTCTTGATGCTCTCTCCACTCCCATTGTTTTGTTTCTTAAAGACTTGATTAGTTGTAAGTATTCGCATTCCAACCATTATTCATGTAAATTGAGTCTGTGTCTTTATAAGTTCTGTTTGTGAACAGAATTCCCACTCACCTGAAGAAGGGGCTCAGAGCCTCGAAAGCTTGTGTGACTTTTGCTACCAAATAAACCTGTTGGACTTTAACCTGGTGTTGTTAAACTTCTTACTGTGTTTACCCCAGTCCAACGCCGGCATCTCCACATCAATAATCTTCAAGTCAGCCTGAGTCTGTGGCCCCTCCCTCAATCTGAACCGTCACAATGCCCGGCTGATTGACGGCAGCTCTGGACCAATAGAGGCAGAGGGGCGGGACTGGAGGACCGAGCGGGAGCGGCTGGTCCTCCAACCAATGGGAGTGAATGAGGGGCGGGGCTGGGCTGGGAGTGAAGCATGCGCAGTGTGGTGAATGGCGGTTGGAGAGGTGATTGTTATTTTGATCCACAATCGCTAGCAGAAAATAGTGGATGTGAGGGAGCGATGGATCCAGCTACCGGGCGGAGATGTTTCCTAAACATGTTGTGTAATCCCCGAAAAAGAGCTTCCAGGGTCTTCCAGCTGCACTGAGTGGGTCTCCAGCTCCGAGTGATCGGTCCGGGTTAGCGGCCATCTTTATTGGGGCCAATGTGCAACGGGGATAGTGTGCAACAGGGCTTATGCATGGCTGCCATCTTTGTAGGGGGCAAAGTTGTCAATGAGTGGGAGGAGCTTGTTCCCCATTGTTCAGAATGGAGACAACTTGTCCACCAAACTGCATCAACCCTCTGAGTCCCAATGTCTTATCGATGAGGCGCTCTGGTGGCAGAAAAGGAAAGATGAGGCGCTCTGGTGGCAGAAAAGGAAAGAAAGGGAAATAAATGACTAAAAGATATGGCAAATGCACTAGTGGTAATTTACCAAAATTTGCTGGACTCTGGGGTGGTTCCCACAGATTGGAAAACAGCAAATGTGACGCTACTGTTTAAAAAAGCAGGTAGACAAAAGGCAGGTAACTATAGGCCAGTTAACTTAACTTCTGTAGTAGGGAAAATGCTTGAATCTATCATCAAGGAAGAAATAGTGAGACATCTGGATATAAATTGTACCATCGATAAGATGCAGCATGGGTTCATGAAGGGCAGGTCGTGTTTGACTAATTTGGTGGAATTCTTTGAGAACATTACATGCACAGTGGACATGGGGAACCTGTGGATGTGGTGTATCTGGATTTTCAGAAAGCATTTGACAAGGTGCCGCACCAAAGACTGCTACATAAGATAAAGGTGCACAGTGTTACAGGTAATGTATTAGCATGGATAGAGGATTGGTTAACTAAGAGAAAGCAAAGGGTGGGGGTAAATGGGTGTTATTCTGGTTGGTGATCAGTGACTAGTGGTGTGCTTCAGGGATCAGTGTTGGGACCGCAATTGTTTCCAATTTACATAGATGATTTGAAGTTGGGGACCAAGTATAGTGTGTCAAAATTCACAGATGACATTAAGATGGGTGGCAGAGCAAAGTGTGCAAAGGACACTGAAACTCTGCAAAGGGATATAGCTAGTCTAAGTGAATGAGCAAGGGTCTGGCAGGTGGAGTACAATGTTGGTAATTGTGAGGTCATCCATTTTGGTAGGAATAGCAGCAAAATGGACTATTATTTAAATGGTAAAGAATTGCAGCATGCTGCTGTGCAGAGGGACCTGGATGTCCTTGTGCATTAATCACAAAAAGTTGGTTTGCAGGTGCAGCAGGTAATTAAGGCGGCAAATGGAATTTTGTCCTTCATTGTGAGAGGGATGGAGTTTAAAAACAGCGAGGTTATGTTGCAGCTGTATAAGGTGCTGGTGAGGCCACACCTGGAGTACTGTGTACAGTTTTGGTCTCCTTACTTGAGAAAGGATATACTGGCACTGGAGGGGGTACAGAGGAGGTTCACTTGGTTGATTCCAGAGTTGAGAGGATTGGCTTATGAGGAGAGACTGAGTAGACTGGGGCTATACTCATTGGAATTCAGAAGAATGAGGGGAGATCTTATAGAAACATATAAAATTATGAAGGGAATAGATAACATAGAAGCAGCGAAGTTGTTTCCACTGACAGATGAAACTAGAACTAGGGGGGGCATAGCCTCAAAATAAGGGGGAGCAGATTTAGGATTGAGTTGAGGAGGAACTTCTTCACACGAAGGGTTGTGAATCTGCGTAATTCCCTGCCCAGTGAAGCAGTTGAGACTACCTCAGTGAATGTTTTTAAGACAAGGATAGATAAATTTTTGAACAGTAAAGCAAGCAAGGCTCATGGTGGGCAGGCGAGTAAGTGGAGTTGAGTCCATGAAAAGCTCAGCCATGATCTTATTGAATGGCAGAGCATGTTCGAGGGGCCAGATGGCCTACTCCTGCTCCTAGTTCTTATGTTAAATCCTGCTCTCCTGATCCCACTGTCTCATGGGATGTCCTTCCCCATTTGTCTAAAGATCTGCAGGTCTGCTACCAGTCCCACCTTAGCAGTGAACAAGGCATGAGATGTGAAGCGTGTCCTGGTCACAGACCCAGGTTATTGACCACCATCTTTCACTGGGCAAAGTGCAGAAGGGCATGTGGGCAGTGCTCCCTCTCAGCAGAAGAGAATATGGTGAATTTGAAGAGAAGATGGTGAATTTCCATCCCGGACTGACAGTGATGGATTTTGGAAACTCCTTTTACAAGGCATTAGAAGGGGAGAATTTGCATACAGCAAACTAAAACCAAGAAAAACGTTTGTCTCTTCTGAATTGCATTTCTGCACTGTCAGTGCTGGGATTTGTAAACTTCGTTTACAGTATATTAGAAGAGGATTTGTCGAAAAGACATCAATATCTGATAGCACCATTTGATTACAGCATCTGGATGTTATCGGTCTTTGAGTGGAAGTATCGGGTTCCAGGTCATTACCACTCACTGTGGAAAATTTCTTCCTCATATCCCCTTGGTAGATCATTTTCAAAATCCTCAATCTGTGTCCTGTAATCGGATAATGGGAATAGTTAAACCTTATCTACGTTATCTATACCTGTCATAAATTTGTACACCTCTGTCAAATCTCCCCTCAATCTCCTTTGCTCCAAGGAGAATAACGCCAGTTTCTCCAGCCTAACATTGTAACCATAATCCCTCATCCCTGGAACCATTCTGGTCAATCTCCTCTGCACCCTCTCAAGGAGTCTCACATCCTCCATAATGTGTGGTGATCACTGGTTTGCACAGACCCAGATGTTCTGTGTACCTCCTTGTGATCTCATCACATACCCACAATTCCACAGTGACATCAGCCCCACTCCCTAGGTATTTCCTCAACTGGGAGACTTTTCTCTGACTCCAGTGTTTCTGATATCTTTCCAGCTGCAGGTCCCAACAGAAGAGTTTAAATTTTAAACAGTGAAATTGTTTCATAGATGAGTGTTTCTGACCATTCATCTACAATTGAGAGTTGTTAGTGCTGAGCTTTGTTATCTGTGAGAGGTTCCATGTCTTTAGGGCTGGTCTGACTCCTTTACTGTGGATCTGACTCCATGTGCATTCATTGCTCTGTTTCACCTCTGCTCTCCCTGATCACCTCTCTGTCATTGTCTAACTTCCTCTGTCTCTAATAATGGGTGTATTTCACCTGTGTTCAGTATTTCATTATTAGTTCTGCCAAATGTGTCGAAAGAAGGTTCCCACTTGTAACGATGTGCTGCTGGCTTACCAGCTTCCCGCAATATCTTTAATAGTCAGAAATTATTTTTCCTGTGTTCTAATCCACTTCTCCTATTTCTGAGGTTACATTACATTTGGCACCATTTTTATTCCACATAGTTCACCCTGGATCATTCATTCTGTCTTTCTCACCCCAGCTACTGCCTTACCTGCTGAATATTTCCAATATTAGCTCTTTTTAATTCAGATTTCCAGCGGCATCAGTATTGGGCTTTCATTTTATTGCAGACATTTCTGAGTCTAGAAATAGAGAGGAACTACTTAAGAACTGATTTGTATCAGGGTGGACCCTTGCATCTAATGCAGGTTCTTTTTCATTGAGTTCCACAGATTCACAACCCTTTGTGTGAAGAAGTTCCTCCTCAACTCAATCCTAAATCTGCTCCCCCTTATTTTGAGGCCATGCCCCCTAGTTCTAGTTTCACACGCCAGTGGAAACAACTTCCCTGCTTCTATCTTATGTATTCCCTTATTAATCTTATATGTTTCTGAAAGATCTCCCCTCATTCTTCTGAATTCCAATGAGTATAGCCCCAGTCTATCAGTCTCTCCTCTTAAGCCAACCCTCTCAACTCTGGGATCCACCTAGTGAATCTCATCTGCACCCCCTTCCAGTGCCAGTATATCCTTTCACAAGTACGGAGACCAAAACTCTACACACTACTCCAGATGTGGCCTCACCAGCACCCAATACAGCTGCAACATAACCTCGCTCTTTTTAAATCCATCCCTCTAGCAATGAAGGACAGAATTCAATTTGCCTTCTTAATTACCTACTGCACCTGCAAACCAACTCCTTGAGATTCCTGCACAAGGACAGCCAGGTCCCTTTGTAGAGCAGCATACTGCATTTTTTTACCATTTAAATAATAGTCCATTTTGCTATTATTCCTACCAAAATGGATCACCTCACATTTACCAACATTGTACTCCATCTGCCAGACCCTCGCCCATTCACTTAGACTATCTATATCCCTTTGCAGGTTTTCAGCGTTCTTTGCCAACTTTGCCCTGCCACTCATCTTAAAATTATCTGCGAATTTTGACACTACACTTGGTCCCCAACTCCAAGTCATCAATATAAATCGTCAACAATTGCTCTCCCAATACTGATCCCTGAGGCACACCACGAGTCACTGATCACCAAAAAGAAAAACACCCATTTACACCCACTCTTTGCTTTCTGTTCATTAACCAATCCTCTATCCAAGGTAATACATTTCCCGTAACACCTTGCACCTTGATCTTATGCAGCAGTCATTGGTGCGGCACCTTGTCAAACGCCTTCTGAAAATCCAGATACACCACATCCACAGGTTCCCCATTGTCCACTGTGCATGTAATGTTCTCAAAGTATTCCGCCAAATTAGTCAAACATGACCTGCCCTTCATGGACCCATGCTGTGTCTTACCAATGGGACAATTTATATCCAACCAATGGGACAATTTATATCCAGGACGAGCTGGCCTTGGAAAGGGTCCAGAGGAGGTTCACAAGAGTGATCCCTGGAATGAAGAGCTTGTCGTATGAGTAACGGTTGAGGACTCTGAGTCTGTACTCGTTGGAGTTCAGAAGAATGAGGGGGGATCTTATTGAAACTTATAAGATTCTGCGAGGCCTGGGTAGAGTGGACGTGGAGAGGATGATTCCTGTAGTAGGAAAACCTAGAACCAGAGGGCAGCACATCAGGCTAAAGGGACGATCCTTTAAAACAGAGATGAGGAGGAATTTCTTCAGCCAGATAGTCGTGAATCTGCGGAACTCTTTGCCGCAGAAGGCTGTGGAGGCCACGTCATTGAGGTCTTAAAGGCAGAGAAAGATAGGTTATTGATTAATAAGGGGATCAGGGGTTATGCGGAAAAGGCAGGAGAATGGGGATGAGAAAAATATCCGCCATGATTGAATGGCGGAGCAGACTCGATGGGCCTAATTCTGCTCCTCGGTCTTATGGTCTTATGGTATAAGATTCCAGTAGATGGCGTTCCATGACATCTGTGAACGAAACTTTAGATCCGCCACTTCACCGCTGTTACAGGTGACGGCTGGAGTACGGGGAATATCTGTGCGTCGGGACTCCACGACAAACCACATTTTATTCAGGACAAGAGCGTCTATGTGAATTATCGAAGCATCGACACAGAACCATGTCTTCTGGACCAGAAGCTTGGGGTTCCAATCCCACTTCAGGGTCTTATGTCTGCAGAAAGTGTGATCCTTTTCCGATTCACAGGTTGATGATCAGCTTGGAAACTCTTCCAATCCACCTCATGACAGGTGGTAAGAGTGGGCGCGTTTCCCGATCGGTAATACTGCAGAGGTAATGGAAACTACTGCGGTACTTTGTCAGGCAAAATCATTGACCAATCTAATGGAAAAGTCTGGAAGATGTGAAGAGTGGCGCAGCAGTCTTTCAGATTGAATTTTATCAATCAATGTATTCCCATGTCACTGGGTAGTATGGATAAGACGTTCAGCACAGTGCTACTAATCAACGTCGGTCCTCAGTGTAGCATAAAGAGAGAGAGAGAGACAGAGAGAGAGAGAAAGAGAAAGAGGTCTCCATTTGGTTACTGTTTGTGACAAGATCGAAGTAACCCGGAAATTCCTTTACTCTAGGGTCAGAATGACAGTCCTTTCTGACAGATAATTAAACATTCCCACTGCTCTCTGCGTTAATAAAGTTTCTAACATAACAGCAGTAACTACACTGGGAATGAGCTTCCGGCAGTTAGAAAGCGTTTGGGGGCATATGGAATCTGTAAAAGCCGGAATAAAAGTAAAAGAGTTGCTCTTTTCAAGTGAAATTTGATTCGAGAAGCTAAATTCGTTGTCCTCTTGTTTCTACGGGGCACCGTGAAGTTTATTTTTAATTTTATTGTTTTTATTTCAATTTTTTTTTCCGGATTGGGTTAGTGAGCGGTCGCGATCTCCTGGAATTTTGAGGATTCCGTCCCCAGTCGGGTCAGAGATTCTTTCCGTTCCACAGGACACAGGAAGTTCGTCAGGAACAACACTCCGGGATCTTACCGAGGAGACAGTGCAGTGCTCAGGAAATGCTGCACCGTCAGAGCTGCCAGCCTCTCAGTGACCAGTTAAATCGAGGACACCGTCTTCCCTCTCAGGTGGACGTGATGCATCACATGGCCATTGCTTCCAAGAAGAGCAGGAGAAATGTCCTGTTTATATCTGTTCATCAATCACAATCACTGAAACAGACAGAACACTGCGGTATTACTGGATGAAATTGCAGGGGCCTGAAAAAAAGGATAAATGAAAGAAAAATGAAAAGAGTATGTCTTCTTGAAATATGGGTAAATTTAATGAAAAAGACATTTTCCATTGTTCTTTGTTTTCGAGTGAGTTTCAATATCCTGTTTACTGGGCCAAATACCGTGAACAGATATTGTTTGTTTGAGTGATGTAAGCTAAGCCAATCCGTTTGCTACAGAGCTGCACTTTAAGCCAATCAGATTATTTCGGGGGAGGGAAAAATGGCGGGAGGCAGAGGAAGCTGCAGTGGGGAGACACACGTGGGGAAGAGGAGCTGTTTCCATGCGGTAAAAACTCAGTTTTAACGTCGAGGCAAATAATATTTGTAGACTAACATACTTCACAGTGGGGCACAAATATGACTGTGCAGTTAAAGCTCGTGTTTGTCGTAGTTTAGTAACTCATTTTTTTCCAGTTTGAAGTGAAAGGCAGCAAGGTTTAGTCCTGTTTGTTATTTTCATTACAGTTGAGAAAAAGTGTAAAGCGCATCATCTTGTACTCTCAAGCGTGGACGTTTCTGCCAGAAACTGCCGGTGAGGGACAGTCAGCTATAAACGCCGGGCGTAGTTTTCACTGAGAAGAAGGAGAGAACGAGGATTAGCTGAAGCTAACTTGCTAAGTAGCACTGCCGAGGAGGACAGACTTCAGCGCACTGGACCTGCGTCACTACACGGACAGCTTGCTGCATTTTGTTTTCCTGCTGCATTATCTTCCCGCTCGCAGACCCTTCTGGACTGTGTGTGTCGTGGTTGCGTGAGTAACTGGAGGCTATACTATCAGACACTGAACGGTATCGGCAGTGTATTGTTGAGGGCGTGTTTTCTTCATATGTGCACCAACGTATGGGCCCCAACGTTTATAAATCCAAGCGTTTGGTAATATTTTGAACATTTCTCAGGGTTGAAACTGTTTAATTGAAAAATCTTTAGTTCAGGACTCTTTACCTGTTTTATGAGATGCAACAATGCAAGAAAATAAATTTATTTTTGTTATTCCTTTTGCATGGTTGTCCCGAACCTTTTCTTATTATAAGGTTTACATACTTACCAGTTTAGGAGGCACCGCGCTATTATTAATAGGTTATTACTCTAGATTGCAACTGCATACACTAATAGAACATAGAACATAGAACAGTACAGCACAGAACAGGCCCTTCGGCCCACGATGTTGTGCCGAGCTTTATCTGAAACCAAGATCAAGCTATCCCACTCCCTATCATCCTGGTGTGCTCCATGTGCCTATCCAATAACCGCTTAAATATTTATAAAGTGTCTGACTCCACTATCACTGCAGGCAGTCCATTCCACACCCCAACCACTCTCTGCGTAAAGAACCTACCTCTGATATCCGTCCTGTATCTCCCACCACGAACCCTATAGTTATGCCCCCTTGTAATAGCTCCATCCACCCGAGGAAATAGTCTTTGAATCCTTTTCATTCACGCCTGTACTGACATTTATTGGTAAATAGGAAATTTAGCCTAGCTCAACACCAACCGCTAAGAACTCAGGATCCTGTTAATTGAATATTTACACAGTAGCCCCTTATAACATCAAGCACATCCCAGGTACAGCTTTACGTAACTCAGCTGGTCAGAGCATATAGTTGTCAGCAGGGGGTTACATTTTTGGAGGCACCGCTGAGATATTTCCTGTTTACCAGACAGGTCAAATATTTTTTTTCTTACTTCTTTTCGTCAGTCAGTAACAGTTAACTCAGTAATTACAACAGCAAAAAAAAGTTTTTTTCAGTGTTCGTAGCTCACTTAAGACAATGGATTTTTCTCAGGCTGCTGACTGGAGCCGCCAAAAGAATATCAGTCTTTCTCATGGCGTATTATTGAGCAATGTGCCAATAGATACTCGTGAGGAGACCATTGCTGGAGTCTTAGACACAGTGAAAGTCTTTGGTTGCACCAAGATTTGTGGTTGCCGTGGGGATTCTACTGGCACACAGTTGTTCATACTAGTGGAGACTAGCATTGATTTAACCCCAGACACTGTATCTCCAGATGTAGGTATTGAAGGAGAAGCTGGGCCATGGGCTGTGCAAACGCTAGAAAGCCTTGTCACACAGGATGAAGAGGACGCTTTCCATACAAAGCTGTTGTCATTACTGCAACAGGAAGGCAAGTCAATGGAGGATTTTCAGGCCATACCATCAGAAAATCAAGCTCCCAAAGTGGATGTGAACATGGATTTAGTGACTGCTATTGGCAAACTAGTGGACAAGTGCAACCAAGTGTCTACCGATGGGCCTAGCTACAGAAAACTGAGACTGTTTTTAGGACTGAAACCTGTACCCCCAGGTGAAGAAGAATATGATGCCTGGATGGAGCAGGCTACCCAGATGATCAGTGAGTGGCAATGCACTGACGCCGCCAAGAGACAGCGGAGAGTGGAGAGTTTAAAAGGGCCTGCTGCTGACATCGTCCGATTTTTGAAAGTTAGCACTCCCACTGCTACGGCCATCGATTATTGATCTGCTCTGGACACAGCTTATGGCACCACAAAGAGTGGAGACGACATCTTGGCCAAGTTCAGACACACATACCAGGATGAAGGAGAAAAACTCTGCTTTTCTATATCGACTTGACAAACGTCTCCATCGTGCTCTTCTTACGGGAGGAATTACGGCTGCAGACATGAATCGAGCTCGGATGGAACAGCTAGTCGAGGGTGCACTCACTCGAGACATGGTTGCTCTGCGTGTAAGGATGAGCCACACCCTGGACAAACCCCCTTCCTTCTCCCAGCTGATGCGGGAGGTAAGAGAGGAAGAAAATTGGATTAGCGCCAGAGAAGGGGTGAAAGCTACTGCTACCGCAGCCACCACCACTGTACCACAGTCCTCAGTTACGTCTGAGTTGAACAGCCTACGAAATGTGATAAGGGAACTGACTTCTCAGGTGGCCAGACTGTTGAGCGCCATTCCAGTTACCCCTACATCTGAAAGTACGACAGCAAGGACTGGGTCCGTACAGCAAGCGCCAGAAGCTGCTGTTCGGGACGCGTCGCCCCGAGTGAAAATATCCAAACCACTGCCGGCAGGAATTCTTTGCTACAGGTGTGGGCAAGACGGGCATACAAGGAGAGAGTGCAAAGCACCCGAGGATCTGAGGAAAGTGAATCAGAAACTGATCAAAGCAAGCTGACAGCAGGGAACCTTCCCAGGAGCCAGGTGAAGGAATGGTGCTTTGTTTCATGTGAAATACGTTCCACCCAATGTCCATCCCCAGCAAAGCAAGGCTCAAAACAGTTACCTGCAGGATTAGTGGGGTCCATCTCTGATGTACCTGTGCAAATAGAAGGAGTTGATGCAAGAGCTTTGCTTGACAGTGGCTCCTAAGTAACCATTTTGTATCGCAACTTCTATGACACCTACCTGAAACATTTACCTCTCCAGCCACTTGAAGACCGGGAAATATGGGTTTTAAGCTCTCACCAATACCCATATGATGGCTACCTGTCCATGCAACTCGAGTTCCCTGCTGCTGTAACCAGAGTGCCGCAGGCAGTTGACACTGTCGCCTTAGTATGTCCTAACCCTGTGAAAGATGAGAACATTGCCATGCTAGTGGGGACAAATACACGGCTGGTGAGAGAGTTGGTGGAGTCCTGTAAAGAACAGGCAGGAGAACGCTTCTTGGGTACTTTGACCATACACCCCGTCCTCCGAGAAACCTATGAGACACTCACCCAGTCTGAAGCCACAGAAGGGGTAGACAAGCATAGTACTCTGTGGTTGACCCAGCACAAGCCAATCATCACTGGCCTCCCAAAGTTTCCTGGTGATTTCACAGACCAGCTAGCACTGACAGATCAGCCTAATGACACTTTTTCCTCTGAAGAGTTGTGGGTGAGGCCTGAGGTTCATCCTGTATCAGTTGTTTCCAGCAGATGCATTACTGTGACTGTGAAGAACCTGTCATCCAGAGCAATCTCCTTGAAATGTGGGACGCCACTCGCCCACATTTTTCCAGTAGCTCCTGTTCCTCTGCCGAGGACACCGTGTGCAGATGAAGCTGCAATCGAACTGACTCCTTCATCTTTTGATTTCGGAGCGTCTCCTATGCCAGAGGAGGCAAAAAGGCGTCTCTGTGAGAAAATGATGGAGAGGAAGTAGGTCTTCTCACAGCACGAGTGGGATGTAGGTTGTTCTAAAAGCACCACATGAAATAAGACTGAAGGATGCAAGGCCCTTCCGAGAGAGGTCACGTTGCTTGTCGCCTGCTGACTTCGAGGATGTGCGCCAGCACCTACAGGAACTACGGAGCCTTGGCATCGTCTCTGAATCGCGCAGTCCCGACGCATCGCCGATAGGAGTCGTATGCAAGAAGTCCAGGAAGGTACGAATGTGCGTGAGCTACCGAACCCTTAACCTTCGAACAATACCAGACCAGTACAATATCCCAAGGATAGAAGACGCTCTTCACTGCTTGTCTGCGAGTAAATGGTTCACAGTCCTCGACCTGAGGAGCGGATACTATCAAATACCCATAAGTGAGGCTGACAAGGAGAAGACCGCTTTTTTCTGCCTGTTGGGCTTTTATCAGTTCGAACACATGCCTCAGGGAATTTCAGGAGCACCAGCCACTTTTCAGAGAGTCAGGGAACGTACTGTCAGCGACATGAACTTTCTGGAGGTGTTGGTGTACCTGGACGACCTCATTGTGTTTGGACGAACCCTCGAAGAACACGAGGAGTGGTTGATCAAAGTGCTCGACTGGCTACAAGAAGAAGGTCTGAAACTGTCGCTTGACAAGTGCCAGTTTGGCAGGACTTCTGTCACCTACGTCGTACATGTAGTGTCGCAAGACAGAATAGCGACGGACCCATCCAAGATAGAGGCTGTTGTCTCTTGGCCGAGACCCCAAACTGTGACAGAGCTGAGATTCTTCCTTGGATTTTGTGGCTACTATCACCGCTTTGTCAGGGACTTCTCCAAACTCTGCCGTTTCCTCAACGGACTCCTTCAAGGATATCCTCCCCGCTCCCGCTCCAAGGGGAGTCAGACTGCAAACTCACCTGACAAGACTTACTTCAAGCCTTCTGAACCCTTTGGCTCTCGGTGGAGTGAGAAATGTGAACATGCTTTCCAAGGACTCAAGACCCGGCTCATCAAAGCCCCTGTATTGGTGTTCGCAGATCCACAGAAGCCTTACTTTCTGCACGTGGATGCTAGCCTGGATGGACTAGGTGGTGTCTTATACCAAGAGCAGGATGATGGTCTATGCCCAGTTGCATTCATCAGCAGAAGTCTCTCGCCATCTGAGATAAACTATCCAACGCACAAACTGGAGATTTCAGCTCTCAAGTGGGCTATTGTGGATAAACTACATGATTATCTTTACGGAGCTGCCATACAAGTCAGAACGGACAACAATCCCCTGACAAACGTCACAACAGAATTCCCACTCACCTGAAGAAGGGGCTTGGGGCTCTGAAAGCTTGTGTGGCTTTTGCTACCAAATAAACCTGTTGGACTTTAACCTGGTGTTGCTAAACCTCTTAATACGTCACAACGTCAGCTAAATTAGATGCCACTGGTCATCGCTGGCTCTCAGCACTGTCCACCTACAATTTTAACCTTAAGTATAGACCAGGCCGGCATAACCTTGACGCAGACTCGTTCTCTCGACGTCCACATGACAGCATGACACCATAGATAGAACATAGAACAGTACAGCACAGAACAGGCCCTTCGGCCCACGATGTTGTGCCGAGCTTTATCTGAAACCAAGATCAAGCTATCCCACTCCCTATCATCCTGGTGTGCTCCATGTGCCTATCCAATAACCGCTTAAATGTTTCTAAAGTGTCTGACTCCACTATCACTGCAGGCAGTCCATTCCACACCCCAACCACTCTCTGCGTAAAGAACCTACCTCTGATATCCGTCCTGTATCTCCCACCACGAACCCTATAGTTATGCCCCCTTGTAATAGCTCCATCCACCCGAGGAAGTAGTCTTTGAACGTTCACTCTATCTATCCCCTTCATCATTTTATACACCTCTATTAAGTCTCCCCTCAGCCTCCTCCGCTCCAGAGAGAACAGCCCTAGCTCCCTCAACCTTTCCTCATATGACCTACCCTCCAAACCAGGCAGCATCCTGGTAAATCTCCTCTGCACTCTTTCCAGCTCTTCCACATCCTTCTCATAGTGAGGTGACCAGAACTGCACACAATATTCCAAATGTGGTCTCACCAAGGTCCTGTACAGTTGCAGCATAACCCCACGGCTCTTAAACTCCAACCCCCTGTTAATAAAAGCCAGATGATGAATGGCCAGAAATCGCCGTTCCAGGAGTGCGGGCTCTCTGTCAGACTGTGTCGAGTAGCGCACGAGCAGGACACTCCTATCCATGTGTGATAGGACACATAGGAGCTCATGTGTCTGCAGTTCCCAAAGCTTTCTGTCATACTGCTGCAGTAGTAGCTGATCAGCTGCCCACTTTCAGTCCAGCAGAGCTTCAAGCTGCTCAGAAAAGTGACCCGTGTATAGGAGAAGTATGGCTAGCTGTCAATCAGAAGGCAACGGCAAGTCAAATACAGACAAGCCATCCTGATCTTACACTTCTGAAACGAGAGTGGGAGAAGCTGTCCATCGAGCAGGGCCTGCTTTACAGAACAGTCGAAAAGTCTGATCAATGCTTACGGCAACAGCTTGTGCTCCCCAAGCAGTTCCACAGTATTGTTCTGAAGTCACTGCATGACAACAATGGACTTCTGGGATTTGGCAAGACCTATGCACTCGTCTGTGACAGATTCTTCTGGCCCCGCATGAAGCTAGATGGAGAGACATACTGCAAGACATGTGAACGCTGCATTAAGAGAAAGACTCTGCCACAGAGAGCAGCACCACTTTCCCACATCCAAAGTTCAGGCCCTATGGATCTTGTATGCATTGACTTTCTCTCCATAGAACCTGATCCCCGCAACGTATGCAATGTGTTGGTAGTCATTGACCACTTCACTCGGTATGCACAAGCATTCCCAACCAAGGATCAGAGAGCCATAACGATTGCCAGAACTCGATGGGAGAAATACTTCATTCACGACGGCCGACCAACTCGCATACATTCAGACCAGGGTCGGGATTTTGAAAGCCAGTTGGTGAAGGAGATGTTGACCATGTTGGGCGTGAGGAAATCAAGAACTTCACCATACCACCCACAAGGTGACCCTTAACCAGAGAGGTTCAATAGAACCCTGTTGAACATGCTAGGAACTCTTGAGCCCAGTCAAAAGTCCAAATGGAGTTAGCACATTGCACATCTGGTCCACGCGTACAACTGCACCCCAAATGAAGCTACCGGGTATTCACCCTACTTTGTAATGTTTGGGAGGGAAGACAGACTTCCTGTGGACGTTTGCTTTGGCGTGTCAGCGGATCGGACCTCAACAACTTCCCACTTGCAGTATGCATCTAAGATGAAGAAAGAGCTGCAAGCAGCCTATCAGTTCGCCCAAGCCACTTCCGCTAAAATGAACCAAAGTAACAAAGAGAGGTATGACCAGAGAGTGCGCAACCATTGCTTGGAGCCTGGGGATAGAGTCCTCATTCGAAACCTTGGCTTGAAAGGGAAACAGAAGCTTGTTGATCGGTGGAGTGCAAATCCTTATGTGGCTGAGAGTCAAATGTCTGATCTTCCTGTTTATCGTCTAAAGCCTGCAGATGGTTTGGCACCCATTCAGGTCATGCACCGCAACCATATTTTGCCCCTGGGACAAGAGGTCCAATTGAGCACTGAGTTTGACCCAAAGCCTACTCCCTCTCAAGAGCCCTCAGGCACAGAAAAGCAAAAGAAAGGAATCAAACTCCTGAGGTTCACAAAGGTGACTCCGCAGCTGATGTGCCCCTGGGAGATCAAAACTCTTCAGAGTCAGAGTATGGACATTACCCAGAGGACTTGATCATTGACAATCCTGAGGAAATCTGTGAACAAACGGAACAGGATGTCATGCCCACGGAGTCCAATCCCTCCACAAATGCTACAGAAGTGCCCGAAGTTGCAACGAGCTCAGAATCTTTAGAAGGGCGAACTGTTGTGATAGAAGAGGTAGTAACTGGGCAAAGGGAAGTAGAACAAGAAAGTTCTGTTGAGGGCACTTACACTACAGACACGTCCAACATAGCAAATCCAGGACAGAGATAAGGAGATCACAGAGAGAGAGAAAGCCAGCAGACCGTTTACATTATACAAAGCTGGGAGAGCCGTGTGCAAAGTCTGTCGTAGTAGGACATACAAGTGTTCACTCAGCTACGCCACCCAATATGCATTTTCCTGAACACTGCAATAGTTGTCATGCATGATGGTGTAACTCCTTTGCTCAGTGCTTGTCATGTATGAGTAAGGTACCATTCTTTTCGCCCCCTATTATACCAATCATCACACTATGAGGGCCAGTTTAAAGTACATGGTGTAATTGGTTAACTGGGTTCTCCGTCATATAGCCCAGCATGGGGGCTTGCTGTCTTTTGGTGGGGGGAGAATGTAGGGGCCTGGAAAAAGGATAAATGAAAGAAAAATGAAAAGAGTGTGTTTTCTTGAAATATGGGTAAATTTAATGAAAAAGACATTTACCATTGTTCTTTGTTTTCTTGTGAGTTTCAATATCCTGTTTACTGGGCCAAATATCGTGAACAGATACTGTTTGTCTGAGTGATGTAAGCTCAGCCAATCCGTTTTCTAGAGAGCTGAACTTTAAGTCAATCAGATTACTTAGGGGAAGGGAAAAATGGCGGGAGGCAGAGGAAGCTGCAGTGGGGAGACACACCGTGGGGAAGAGGAGCAGTTCCCATGCGATAAAAACTCAGTTTTAACGTCGAGGCAAATAATATTTGTAGATTAACATGCTTTACAGTATGGGCACAAATATGACTGTGCAGTTAAAGCTCGTGTTTGTCGCAGTTTAGTAACTCGTTTTTCCAGTTTGAAGTGAAAGGCAGCAAGGTTTAGTCCTGTTTGTTATTTTCATTACTGTTGAGAAAAACTGTAAAGCATCGTCTTGTACTGTCAAGCGTGGACGTTTCTGCTAGAAACTGCCGGGCGTAGTTTTCACTGAGAAGACGGAGAGAACGAGGATTAGCTGAAGCTAACTTGGTAAGTACCACTGCCGAGGAGGACAGACTTCAGCGCACTGGACCTGTGTCACTGCACGGACAGCTTGCTGCATTTTGTTTTCCTGCTGCATCATCTTCCCGCTCGCAGACCCTTCTGGACTGTGTGTGTGGTGGTTGCGTGACTAACTGGAGGCTATACTATCAGACACTGAACGGTATCAGCAGTGTGTTGTTGAGGGTGTGTTTTCTTCATATGTGCACCAACGTATGGGCCCCAACGTTTATAAATCCAAGCGCTTGGTAATATTTTGAACATTTCTCAGGGTTGAACTGTTTAATTGAAAAATCTTTAGTTTGGGATTCTTTACCTGTTTTATGAGACGCAACAATGCAAGAAAATAAATTTATTTTTGTTATTCCTTTTGCATGGTTGTCCTAAACCTTTTCTTATTATAAGGTTTACGTACATTTTAGGAGGCACCGCGTTATTATTAATAAGTTATTACTCTAGATTGCAGTGCATACACTAATCCTTTTCATTCACGCCTGTACTGACATTTATTGGTAAATAGGAAATTTAGCCTAGCTCAACACCAACCACTAAGAACTCAGGATCCTGTTAATTAAACATTTACATAGTCGACCCTTATCACATCAAGCACATCCCAGGTACAGCTTTACTTAACTCAGCTGGTCAGAGCATATAGTTGTCAGCAGGGGGTTACAATATGAAAGAACATTCTCAACAAAATGGCCATCGCACAAAGTGCACGAATATTCGAGTGGTCTACAAAAATCAAGTTGCATTCTGATTGCTTCTGTTAATTATGACACATGTAACATGAACCGTGTACATTCTATCTGAATCATAAGGCCCGAGATGTTCTTTACGTTTCCCCCCGCCCTCCCTCAAATCACGATGGCTGAAAGGACTTACACAGCAACCTTACCCCTTTGCACATCTGTGATGGACGCCCCAAGCTATAGTGCATCCCTCAGCACGGAGTCCTGGACTCTGGAATGTGTCAGTCTGCAACATTCGGTCAGGGACAACACTTCACACTGGAAAACCCCTTTTTCCCCCGCTCATTTCACCTTGACTGCTCTGTTGGTTCAATGGTTTATCCCTTTCTCCTTTTCTAAACATGGAACATTTATAGCTCTCCCGTTCTCTGGCACCACTCCCATATCCAAGGAGGATTGAAATATTACGGTCAGTATGTCTGATATTTCCACCATTCCAGTCCTCAGTCAACCTCATACATCCAACCCACACTGAGTAAATGTTTGACTTGATTGTGATACAAAACGTTTTGGATTGAAAGGAGTTAACTGAACGTGTTTGTTTAGTGAGTGTAACAAATGACAGCCTCCATGGATCCCAACTGTGTCACTGGAGGGTTTCCCTCTTCTGTTAATAAGGGATTCCTTTCAATGGGAGCATAAACTCTGGCACTCACAGCTCGAATGATAGGGGAAGGAGAGATCAGAATCTGAGAATAGATTGGAACGTTACAACAATGGATCAGAATCTGGGAACAATAGATTGGAATCTTCCAACATTCGATGGCGATTTCCTCTTGAACTTTGTCGAGTCCATTGACGTTCAGAGACCATTGGGTTACAAGATCAACGATATACTGATACGTATTCAAGAGGGATATTATCCCGTCCTGGCTATTGTTGGTGTCCCTGGTAAGTTTCTCTATCCAGTTATTTATCCTAACTGTGTCGGACTGCATCATTTTTCTGGCTATTTACTTTTTGGAAAGAATGAATCCATTCTCTTCAGCTCCAGTCACTCATTCATTTCATATCCCGCGGCTCCACGCCCCTGTCTTGTTGCTATCAAAGGCTGCTTACAACCTACTATCTCCCTTTGACCCTGACTGGATTTGCAACCCCATATTCTCTCCATCCCAAATCCTGTCCTCAGCCACGTCAATAATATCAGACATCCCCACTTCTGCCTCAGCCCAGCCCATCCGTTGAATAAATCATCATCTCCGTGCTAATATTCTCATTCTTGGTTTTACTGCTGCAACTAATCCCGTTCTTCTGTCCACTCACCAGTTTCCTGCAAATCCTTCCCCTTCAGGATTTGTCCAATTCCCTGTTTGAAATGAATTTCGTTCTCCCACCTGTCTGTGATATTCACATCCACATGGTCAAAGTTGCCAGCTCAAAGAAGCTCAGAAGCAATAGAATGATGTGGGAAGTTCTTACATTTACTTCCCGGTGTGGTATCCATATTGGAGAGGAGGTTTTGCAGCTCTGACGCATGTCTTTGTAACTTGGTCTGTGCCTGTCCACTAAACGCCTGTGTTAGTCAGTCTCAGTCGGACATGTATTCAGCAACACGGGGAACCTCCCCTCTAATGTTATTCCTTAAATATATTTTCATTGAAGTTTTGGCATTTTTACGAATAACACAACACACCCTCAAACCAGTACAGCTTGATGATTTGCCCAGATATAAACATGGAAAAGGACAGGAGGAAGACAATACAGTTCATTCAGTACGTTCCGTAAGCGCAGCGACCTCCACATATACAAAAAAAACAAGAGCAGACAAGTAACAGAATGGCTAAAAGAGGATGAAACTCAGCAGCCGCCCTGTGTACTAGCTTCAAGATGCATTGCAGTAATTCACCAAAAGATCCTTTCACAGCACCGTCCAAACCCACGACCAATTCTATCTAGAAGAACCAGGTCAGACGGATTTGGAACGTTAACTCAGTTTCACTCTGCACAGATGCTGTAAGAGCTCCTGTGCTTTTCCTGCATTTTCTGTTTTCATTCCAAACTTTCAGCACCCGCACTGCTATTCTTAAGTATCGAGCTGGACAGCGACTGGGAGGCCGGCAGGGCGGGCTTCTTCACATGGGCCAATATCGGCACTGACAGATCGACGCATGTGCAATGGCCTACTCAGTATAATACTGGCGGCCCCACCGGCGGGAATACAGATTTCAGCATGAAGCACATTTGGGCTCTCTGTAGTGCACAGAGTGGGGCCGATTCCTTTTGAAACTCCCACTGAAAACACCAGGAGGATTTGCTCCAGTGTTTCAGTGAATTTGACACTTAGAAATCTTTTTGAACAAGAGCCCCCATGATCTTTTCTGTTCTGCATTTCTAATAATTTAAGTGCATGGTAATTTTCTGGAAACCATCTTTTCTTATGTGCGTGTCTGTGGGGTTCAGGAATAAGTGATTGTTCCATTTTTTACGTTTTGTAATAAGTAAATGTTTATCCTATGAAAGCCTGCTTTTTGACAGTTCTCAGAAATCACTCCCCTGGAGGGTTTAAATACTTCTTCTCACAATTGCATCTTGTTGCAGTGAATAAATCAAAGAAAAAATTACAAAGAAAATTACAGCACAGGAACAGGCCCTTTGGCCCTCCAAGCCTGCACTGACCATGCTGCCCGACAGAACGAAAACTCCCTTCCTTTCCAGGGACCATATCCCTCCATTCCCATCCTATTCATGTATTTTTCAAGACGCCCCTTAAAAGCCACTATCATATCTGCTTCCACTACCTGCCCCGGCAGCGGGTTCCAAGCACCCACCACCCTCTGTGTCAAGAACGTGCCTCATATATCTCCTTTAACCCTTAACCCTATGCCCCCGAGTAATTGACATTTCCACGCTGGGAAAAAGCTTCTGACTATCCACTCTGTCTATGCCCCTCATAATCTTATAGACTTTTATCAGGTCACCCCTCAACCTCCGTCGTTCCAGTGAGAACAAACCAAGTTTTTCCAACCTCACCTCATAGCTGATTCCCTCCGTACCAGGCAACATCCTGGTAAATCTTTTCTGTACCCTCTCAAAAGCCTTCACATCATTCTGGTAGTGTGGCGACCAGAATTGAACACTCAATTCCAAGTGCGGCCTAATTAAGGTTCTATAAAGCTGCAACACGACTTGCCAATTTTTAAACTCAATGCACCAGCCGATGAAGGCAAGCATGCCGTATGCCTTCTTGACTACTTTCTCCGCCTGTCTTGCCACTTTCAGTGACCTGTGTACCTGTCCACACACATCCCTCTGCCTATCAATTCTCTGAAGGATTTTGCCATTTACTGTATATTTCCTATCTGTATTAGACCTGCCAAAATGCATTGTCTGACATTTGTCCGGCTTAAACCCCATCTGCGATCTCTTTGCCCAAGTCTCCAACCGATGTATATCCTACTGTATCATCTGATGGTCCTCATCATTACCCGCACATCCACCAACCTTTGTGTCGTCTGCAAACTTACAATCAAGCCAGTTGCACTTTCCTCCAAATCATTTATATATATTATGAACATCAAAGGTCCCAGCACTGATTCCTGACGAACGCCGCCTGTCACAGCCCCCTATTCAGAAATGCACCCTTCCACTGCTACTACCCTATGTCATCTATGACCGAGCCAGTTCTGCATCCACCTTGCCAGGTCACCTCTGATCCCATGCGACTTCACCTTCTGCACAAGTCTGCCATGAGGGACATTGTCAAACGCCTTACTGAAGCCCATGTACGCAACATCCACTGCCCTACCCTCATCAATCATCTTCGGCACTTCCTCGAAAAACTCGATCAAGTTAATGAGACCCGACCACCCCACCACAAAACTATGGTGTCTCTTGCTAATACGTCAAGTTATTTCCATGTGGGAGTAAATCCTGTCTCGAAGAATCCTCTCCAATAAGTTCCCGACAACTGACACAAGGCTCACAGGCCTGTAATTACCTGGATTATTCTTGCTACCCTTCTCAAACAAAGGAACAACATTGACTATTCTCCAATCCCCTGGGACCTCCCCGGTAGTCATGATGTGGTGATGTCGGCGTTGGACTGGGGTAAACACAGTAAGAGTTTTAACAACACCAGGTTAAAGTCCAACAGGTTTATTTGGTAACAAATGTCTTTCACTTTCTGAGCGCTGCTCCTTTGTCAGATGGAGTGGACATCTGCTCTCAAACAGGGCATACAGAGACACAAAATCAAGTTACAGAATACTGATTAGAATGCGAATCTTTACAGCTAATCAGGTCTTAAAGATACAGACAATGTGAGTGGAGGGAGCATTAGACACAGGTTAAAGAAATGTGTATTGTCTCCAGACAGGACAGCCATTGAGATTCTGCAAGTCCAGGTGGCAAGCTGTGGAAGTTACCGAAAGTGTGATATGAACCCAAGATCCCAGTTTAGGGCGGGACCATGGGTTCATGTCAGACTACCTGTAACCCCCACAGCTTGCCTCCTGGACTTGCCGAATCTCACTGACTGTCCGGTCTGGAGACAATACACATTTCTTTAACCTGTGCCTAATGCTCCCTCCACTCACATTGTCTGTATCTTTAAAACCTGATTCGCTGTAAGGATTCGCTTTCTAATCAGTATTCTGTAACTTGATTTTGTGTCTCTGCATGCCCTGTTTGAGAGCAGATATCCACTCCATTTGACGAAGGAGCAGCGCTTCGAAATCTAATGGCATTTGCTACCAAATAAACCTGTTGGACTTTAACCTGGTGTTGTTAAAACTCTTGCTGTGTTTAGCTCCTCGGTAGCCAGTGAGGATACAAAGATTTCTCTGAAGACCCCAGCAATTTTCTCCTTTGCCTCTCTCATTATTCAGGGGTAAATCCCATCAGGCCCTGGGGACTTGTCTACATTAGTGCTCCTCAAGAACCCGAATACTTTCTCCTTTTTAATCTCAAAATGACTCAAACTAACTGCACACCCTTTCCCAGACTCATCATCCACCAAGTCCTTCTCTTTGGTGAATACTGACGCAAAGTACTCATTTAATACCTCGCCCATTTCCTCTGGCGAAACGCACAGATTCTCTCCCCACTCCTTGAGTGGGACAACCCATTCCATTTCAACCCCCCTTGCTCTTTATATATGTATAAAAAGCCTTGGGATTTTCCTTAATCCTGCTGTCCAATGATTTTCTGTGATCCGTTTTAGCCCTCCTTACTCCTTGCTTACGTTTCGTTCGACTTTCCTTGTATTGCACACTTGCTTCGTGTGTTCCCAGCCTCCTAGCCTTGACAAATGCTTACTTTTTCTCTTTGACTGGGCTCACAATATCTCTCATTGTCCAAAGTTACCAAAACTTACCATTCTTATCCTTCATCCTTACACGTATGTGCCAGTCCTGAATGCCGATCAACTTACATTTGAAAGCCTCCCACATGCCAAGTGTTGATTTGGCCCCCAATCTACATTCTTCAGTTCCTGCCTAATATTGTTGTAATTAGCCTTCCCCCAATTTAGCACCTTAACTTGAGGACTGCACTCATCTTGATCCATCAGTATCTGAAAGCTTACTGAATTGTGGCCGCTGTTCCCGAACTGCTCCCCGACTAAAACGTCGACTATCTGGCCGGGCTCACTTCCCAATACAAGGTCCAGTCCGGCCCCTTTCCTAGTTGGACTATCTACATGTTGTTTCAAGAAGCCTTCCTGGATGCTCCTTACAAACCCTGCCTCACCCACGCCCTTAGCACTAAGTGAGTCCCAGTCAATATAGGGTGTGTTAAAATCTCCCACCACAACAACCGTGTTACATTTACACCCTTGCCAAATTCTGCCTGCATATGTGTTCTTCTATCTCCCGCTGGCTGTTGGGCGCCCTATATTAAATCCCCAAAATTGCGACTACACCCTTCTTATTCCTGAGCTCTACACATATTGCCTCGCTGCATGGGCCTCCCAGCTGTCCTCCCGCCGTACAGCTGTGAGTTTCTCCTTAATTCTTAACTGTTCCACCCCTTTGACGTCCCCATCTAACCAGCCTGAAACATCTATCTGCTCAATGTTAAGCTGCCAATCCTGTCCTTCCCTTAACTAAGTCTCTGTAATAGCAACAACATCATAATTCCAAGTACTAATCCAAGCCCTAAGTTCGTCTGCTTTACCTGCTACACTTCTCGCATTGAAACAAATGCACTTCAGTCCATCAGACCTTCTTTCATTTGCAACCACACCCTGTCTGCTCTTTTTCTGAGTCTTAGTGGCCCTACTCTCTGGTTCCCCTTCAGTTAATTCACCTTTGCTTTGTTTCCCACTCCCCTGCCAAACTAATTTAAATCCTCCCGTGTGACACGAGCAAACCTCCCGGCCAGAATATTTATGCCCTTCCAGTTTAGATGCACCCCATCCTTCTTGTAGAGGTCACACCTGCCCCAGAAGCGATCCCAATGGTCCAGATACCTGTAACCTACCTCCTGCACCAGCTGTTCAGCCACGTGTTGAGCTGTACAATCTTCCTATTTCTCGCCTCATTGGGACGTGGCAAAGGGAGTAATACTGAGATTACAACACGAGAGCTACTGCTTTTCAACTTTCTACTAAACACCCTAAACTGCTGCTACAGGACCTCATAACTCTCCCGACCTATATCGTCAGTACAAATATGTACCACAACAACTGGCTGTTCTCCCTCTCCATTCAGAATGCTTTCTGCCCGTTCAGAGACATCCAGGACCGTGGCGCCAGGGAGCAAGATACCATGCTGGAATCTCTTTCACGTCCAAATCAAAAGCATTTAAATATCGTTTCAAATCATTTGGAAAACACATAAATTGTCAACATCTCTCCTCTGTCCCTAACAGGCCCATCACCCATGGCTCCTCCCAGTCACCCCAATGCCCCATCACTCCTGAGTTCTGCATCATCCCTGCATCCCACCACAATCATCAGGATCCCCTGTCACTCTAGACTCTCTCCATCACCTCTGGTTCCCTGTGTCATTCCTGCCACACATTTTTCCGCACACCCTGAATTTATTTCATCTATGATTCGTCCCATTGTGTCACAGACGTTCCCATTTGTTCTATCAGGGCTGATTACTTTAATACATTACAAAATGCAGTACCACGTCTCAATAACACCTTATTCAAACTGGTCATTTTGCCAGCAGCACGATGCATGATTTCATTGTTTATTTCCCTTCCTTACAGTGAACTTAGTCACCATTGTGATCCTCATTCGCAAAAACTGTGGTCTCTCCAGATGTGTCAATCGTTACCTGGTGGCCATGTCATTGGCGGATCTACTGGTTATTATCCTCGACCTGATATTGAGACACATTCCGATTGTTTTTGATGAACAGTTTTGTGTCCTGAAATTCATCCCCGTGTGTAATATCCACGCCGTCCGGCTTTATGCAGCCACCGACTGTTCTGTCTGGTTCACCGTCACTTTCACCTTTGATCGATTTGTGGCCATTTGTTGCCAGAAGTTGAAAAATAAATATTGCAGCGAGAAAACGGTGTCTGTGGTTCTGGGGACAGTGACTGCGCTGAGCTTCTTAAAGAATATTTTCTGGTATTTTATGGTAAAACGTCAGTATGCATTGATGAACGACCCTTGGTTTTGTAAGTGCTCATTTGATGTCAAGTTTTCTCCTGTCTGGGGAGCACTTGTGTTTCTCCATTATATTCTAACCCCATGTATCCCATTTGTTCTGATTCTGCTGCTCAATGTTCTCACCATCAGACACATTTTAGTGACGAGCAGGGCCCGCAAGAGACTCCGGGCTCACTGCAATGGGGAGAGTCTCAGTGACCCAGAAATGGAAAGTCGAAGGAACTCCATCATTTTACTGTTTGTTATTTCAGCCAATTTCATCGTGTTATGGTCAACGTTAATGATTGATTCTTTATCTTTCCAGATGTTCTGGTTGGGGTATCCATCTCCATACAGTGAGATTTTTGTTCTGGAATTGGGCTTCATGCTGCAGCTCCTGAGTTGCTGCACAAACACCTTTATTTATGCGGTCACCCAGACTAAGTTCAGGGAGCAGTTGAAGAATGTGATGAAATATCCCTTAACTCAAAGTCATTAAGGGAAGAACTGAATCACTGAGAGTTTACAGATTATTTTCAATTTTATTTTACATTTCCTGCAAGGGGAGGGTACAAACACGACAGGATCTCCATTGATTCATACAGTTGTGCAGTGCAGAAAGGGCTCCTCGGTCCATCAAGTCTGCACTCACAATGACTACCACTCAAGTCGCAATACTTACATGCTCTAGCATTTGTCCCATATCCTTGAATGTTATGATGTTTCAAGTTGTCATCCAAATACTTTTTGAAGGTTGCAAGGTTTCCCACCTCCATTGCCTTCGCAGGCAGTGCATTCCAGATTCTCACCATCCGCTGAGTATTATTTAAAAATCCCCTCTGTATCCCCTGCCCCTTGCCCAAAAACTACGCTCCCATGTGATTGATCGTCAACCAAGGGGAATAACTGCTTCCCATTCAGTATGTCCATACCCCTCATAATCTTATATACCTCAATCATGTCTCCTCGGCCACCTCTGTTCTAGAACAAAATAACAATCCAAGCGTATCCAGTCTCCCTTTATTGCTCAAATGCTCCATTCTCGGCAAAAGCTTGGTGAATATCCTCTGTACTAGTGGAATTACATCCTTCCTATAGTGGGATGACAAGAACTGTATGCAGTCCGTCTGCTGTGGCCTCACCGGCGTTCTGTATAGCTCCAACATTACCTCCTTGCTCTTCTACTCTCTGCCACAACTGTTTAAAGCAAGTGTCCGTATGCGTTCCAAAATATCGCATTCATCTGCTCTGCTGCCTTCAAGGCTCAATGAATAATTACCCTGTTGTGGGAAAAGTCACCACTCGGAGATCAGACTTGAGATTCAACTTGCAGTTTATTAAATCGAAGTGCTTCGGAAGAAACCCGATAGTTTCTTAAATTTTGCTTGGTGGCAGCACGTTTTTATACATTGAAACATCAGTAGTTTTGCATAAAGCCGTAGGCAGTTCCATGCTCTGGCCAATTGGGCCCCCTTGACAATAGCCAGTTATCAATAACTCCCAATCACATTTTGTTGTAAACAACTCATACCTCATAGTTTCACTTCCCCCTTTCAGGCCATCTGCTGGTGAGGTACCTGGCTATTCTTCTCCTTTGCTGTCTGACTATTCCTGCTTGCTTTGCATTTTAACACGAAAATGAGACATGGCTCACCCTAGCTTGTCACTGAATCAGGGCTCGAGTGTCTGTGGTTAACCACAGAGTGCAACGTCACATACACATCATTTCTTGTCAGCACAGTTTTGAATTCACAATAAATGGTTTAAACAGTTTTAAAGTCACAATAATGGCTTAAGCAGTCTCAACTTTAAGTTTCTCCAGCAACCCCAAGAACCCTCTGTTTCTCTGAGCCTCCTCGTGTCCTGCCATTCATTAAATACTCATTTGTCTTGTTTCTTCTCCCAAAGTGCATCAGCTCGCACTTGTCAGGATGAAATACCATCTGCCACTGCTCTGCCGTCTGACCAACACATCTATATCTTCCTGACAACTACAACCTTCTTCTTTACTCTTAACGACCCTCCCAATCTTGCTCATCATTCCTCTACATTATCATCCGATCATTTGTGTAGATAACAAACAATACGTGTCCCTGCACTGATATTTGTGGTACGCCACGAGACACCAGCTTTCAGCCACTCAAGCAGCCTTCTATGATGATACTTTGTTTACGATTGCGAAGCCAGTTTCCGATCTGCATTGCAAAGTTTCCCTGGATTCCATGTGCGTCAACCTTGTCAATCAGTTCCCCCATGTGGGTCCTTGTCAAAAGCTTTGTTGAATACCCTATAAACAACATTAATTGGACCTTATCATTGGCTTGGTTAACTGTCCAATATCCAACTACCTTGCTCTGACTTGACAGCAAAACAATGACAATGATACATCACCTCTCCGATTCACCCTTCCAGCTGCCCATTATCCCACTGCTTCACTCTGATTGGACCGCAATCATCCAAACATCACCCTCTTGGAAAGTGGTTCTACAATTCCCACAGTGCACCGGTGGGGGTGGCCTGAACAAGTGAGGTCACAGAGATGGCATGAGGTAAACAAAGCGAAGTGAGGTCACAGGGGGCACCTACATGAACACCTGGGGTTAAGAGTTAATTGTCGCGTTGTCAATTTGGAGTCAAAATGGGACAGGGGATTGAAGGGGAGCAGGAGGGTCATTAGGCTCCAGAATCAGTCTCAGCGAGAGAGAGGGAGGGAGGGAGGGAGACATAGAACGTAGAACATAGAACATTACAGCGCAGCACAGGCCCTTCGGCCCTTGATGTTACGCCGACTAGTGAAACCAATCTAAAGCCCATCTAACCTACACTATTCCAATATCATCCATATGTTTATCCAATAACCATTTGAATGCTCTTAATGTTGACGAGTCCACTACTGCTGCAGTCAGGGCATTCCACGCCCTTACTACTCTCTGAGTAAAGAACCTACCTCTAACATCTGTCCGATATCTATCACCCCTCTATTTAAAGCTATGTCCCCGAGCGTTAGCCATCACCATCCGAGGAAAAAGGCTCTCACTATCCACCCTATCTAATCCTCTGATCATCTTGTATGCCTCTATTAAGTCACCTCTCAACCTTCTTCTCTCCAACGAAAACAACCTCAAGCCCCTCAGCCTTTTCTCATACGATTTTCCCTCCATACCAGGCAACATCCTGGTAAATCTCGTCTGCACCCTTTCCAACACTTCCACATCCTTCCTATAATGCGGCGACCAGAACTGTACGCAATACTCCAAGTGCAGCCGCACCAGAGTTTTGTACAGTTGCAACATGACCTCCTGGCTACGAAACTCAATCCCTCTACCAATAAAAGCTAACACACCGTACGCCTTCTTAACAACCCTATCAACCTGGGTGCCAACTTTCAGGGATCTATACACATGGACACCCAGCTCCCTCTGTTCATCCACACGACCAAGTATCTTACCATTAGCCCAGTACTCTGTATTCCTGTTACCCCTTCCAAAGTGAATCACTTCGCACTTTTCCGCATTAAACTCCATTTGCAACCTCTCAGCCCAGCTCTGCAGCTTATCTATGTCCCTCTGTAACCTGCCACTTCCCTCCGCACTGTCTACAACTCCACCGACTTTAGTGTCATCCGCAAATTTACTAACCCATCCTTCTATGCCCTCATCCAGGTCATTAATAAAAATGACAAACAGCAGTGGCCCAAAAACAGATCTTTGCGGTACACCACTAGTAACTGAACTCCAGGATGAATATTTCCCATCAACCACCACCCTCTGTTTTCTTCCAGCTAGCCAATTCCTGATCCAAACCACTAAATCACTCTCAATCCCATGAGTCCGTATTTTCTGCAAAAGCTTACCATGGGGAACCTTATCAAACGCTTTGCTGAAATCCATATGCACCACATCGACCGCTTTACCCTCATCCACCTCTTTGATCACCTTCTCAAAGAACTCAATAAGGTTTGTGAGGCACGACCTACCCTTCACAAAACCCTGCTGACTATCCCTAATCAAATTATTCCTTTCTAGGTGATTATAAATCCTATCTCTTATAATCGTTTCCAATACTTTGCCCACAACAGAAGTAAGGCTCACCGGTCTATAATTACCAGGGTTGTCCCTACTTCCCTTTTTGAACAAGGGGACAGCATTTGCAATCCTCCAGTCTTCTGGCACTGTTCCAGTAGGTAATGACGACCCAAAGATCAAAGCCAATGGCTCTGCAATCTCCTCTCTAGCCTCCCAGAGAATCCTAGGATAAATCCCATCCGGCCCAGGGGACTTACCTATTTTTACCCTTTCCAGAATTGCTAACAGCTCCTCCTTATGAACCTCAATCCCATCCAGTCCAACAGCCTGCATCTCAGTACTCCCCTCGACACTGTCCCTCTCCAGTGTGAATACTGACGAAAAATATTCATTCAGTGCCTCTCCTATCTCTTCAGACTCCACGCACAACTTCCCACTCCTGTCCTTGACTGGCCCTAATCGTACCCTAGTCATTCTTTTACTCCTGACATACCTATAGAAAGCTTTAGGTTTTGTTTGATCCTACCTGCCAAAGACTTCTCATGTCCCCTCCTGGCTCTTCTTAACTCTTTCTTTAGGTCCTTCCTGGCTAACATGTAACTCTCAAGCTCCCTAACTGAGCCTTCACGTCTCATCTTTACATAAGTCTCCTTCTTCCTCTTCACAAGAGATTCAACCTCCTTAGTAAACCACGGTTCCCTCACACGTCTGCTTCCTCCCTGCCTGACAGGTACATATTTATCAAGGACGCGTAGCAGCTGTTCCTTGAACAAGTTCCACATTTCAATTGTGCCCATCCCCAGCAGTTTCGTTCCCCAACCTATGCCAGCTAAATCTCGCCTACTCGCATCAGAATTTCCTTTCCCCCCGCCATAACTCTTGCCCTTTGGTATATACCTATCCTTTTCCATAGCTCAGGTAAACGTAATCGGATTGTGATCACTGTCACCAAAGTGCTCACCTACGTCCAAATCTAATACCTGGCCTGGTTCATTACCCAGTACCAAATCCAATGTGGCCTCGCATAGAAATAAAGCAACAGGATTAGACACCTAGAGAGAGAGAGAGAAGGGGAGAGAGTGAGGTAGAGCGAGAGGAGCAGTGCGAGAGAGGAGGAAGAGAGGGCAGGGAGGGTTGCAGAGAGAGGGAAAGGGGGCAGACAAGGAGGTAGATAGAGAGAGGGTACAGTGAGAGAAAGAGGGCGCAGAGAGTGAGGAGACAGAGAGAGAGAGAGGGGGCAGAGGGAGACTGGGCAGAGAGAGAAGTGCACTGACAGCGTGGGGGAGTGAGAGAGGTACAGAGAGATGGTGGGGCAGTGAAAGCGTGGGGCAGAGACAGCATGGAGCAGAGTTAGTGTGGAAGAGAGATTGGGGTCGAGTGAGAGTGGCAGAAGAGAGGGGGTAGAGAGATAGTGGCACACAGAAAGATGGGGCAGGGAGAGCAGGGGCATAAAGAGAGAAGCGCAGAGATAGTGGGGAAAATAGACACAGGGAAGAGAAAGAGAGACGGAGAGATGGGGGAGGCTTGGGGGCGGGGGCGAACGTAAGTGAGAGAGAGGTGGAGAGAAAGTCACAATAATGTAGAATAATGCTGCAGTTATATACAATAACATTTCAACTTTGCAAATGAACTACGTTTAATCTTTTAAAAATGGACAGAGACAACAAAAAGAGCTGAGCATGCACAGCCAAACAAAGAGCAATGGCTGCAGGGTCTCTCTCTGAACACTGAACACCTCCCTGCGCTTACTGAACAAGTAATTGTAAAACTATCCAAAGACTGATTGCCATCCCCAGTATTGACAAAGGGACATAACAACTATTTTATGTCAGAAACGTTAGATGTTAATTTCCGAGACAAAAATGTGCATCCTGTGTCTCCACTTAGAATATACAAAGACAAGTGTTAAAAACTAGCCCAGAGAGCTGTCCAGGGCTGCTGCCTCACAGTCTGTCAGTCTGTATGTGTTGTGTCTGTGTGTGCCCTGTGAGCAAACCAGCTGGAAATTTGCCACATTGAAAACGATACAGTAACTGGATCAATACCCCTACAAAATGGCCAGCTTTTGCAGGAATATCTAAAGCTCCCTCTCTGACTGTGAAAGTCAATCATCCAGCAGAACAATTGCAGCTGGAAAAGTATCTGGAATCTCTCTACTGAACAACAGGACACTTCAGCTGAAGAGTCAATTACTGGCAACAACCTCTATCGGTCACAGCGCTCAGCATCTACTCCTCACCAAGGACAGTTCCATATATTTTATTTATATTTACTTACTATTAAACACGATTGTCATTTCTAATTTGTATGAATGTAGAGGCATGTGTTTTACCATTTCTTCTTACACTTTTAGGAAGAAATAAACACTCTGGTTGGAATTTTACGACCTCTTTACGCCTGTTTTGCAGCGGAAAAATGACGTAAAATCGGGCATAAAGAGGATAACGTGAATGGCACCCGTTTTTGCGCCTGTCGCGAAATTACAACACCCGGATTTCCAGCCCGGTCAGTCTCTCAATGGAAATGGGCGAGTGGTTGATTAGTTTATTTCATTTTATGGAAGTGTTGGTTTCCATGTGTTTAGCAACTCCGGTGCTCAAACATCTGGGCTCGCTTGACTTCATGGTCTCACCCGTGAGAGGTTCTCTGCATTGAGTAAAACACCTACCTGCTCAACGTGAATGGTGAACAGTCGTGTTGCCCTTTCGGGTGGAAGCGGAGGCAATTGAGGCCTTCTGAGGAGGCCAAGTGCAAGGTTGGGGTGTCCCTAGGGAGTGCCAGACTGGCAGTATCACCCTCGCAACTAGGCAATGCCAGCCCTTTTTTATTTTATTTATCTATTAGTCACATGCACACTTACATCAACACTGCAATGAAGTTACTGTGAAAATCCCCGAGTCGCTACACTCTGGTGCCTGTTGAGGTACACCGATGGAGAATTTAGCATGGCCAATCCACCTAACCAGCACGCCTTTCGGACTGAGTGAAAACCGGGGCACCCAGAGGAATCCCACGCAGACACGGGGACAACGTGCAGACTCTGCACAGACAGAGAACCAAGCCGGGAATCGAACCTGCATCCCTGGCGCTGTGAGGCAGCAGTGCTAAGCACTGTGCCACCGTGCCACCAGGGCAATGTAACCGGGCAGTACTGCCTCTGTGAGCAGTGCTCGGGGTGATGCCAATGGAGGCCGGCCAATGTTGGAGGGGGGCCAGCTGCCACCTTGCCTGTGGTCAGTGGGGGAGGGATGTGAGCCCTGATCGGTCTGGGCAGCGGCGGGGTAGCGGGGGCTGCATCTCAGGCAGCGGGTCCCCGCGATTGCTGGTGGGAGGAGGAGCTAGTTGTGGCTGTCAGACCCCTGCTACTGCGAATGCACATGTGCAGCATCAGAGGTTTGCACATGTGCACTACCTTCCTCTACAGGTTGTCTGGCGAGTTAAGCCCTGCCCACAGCCTCTCTCGCTAGAAATTGACTAACCCATCATTTCAGAGACAGTGTGTATAAGATTGGGCGTGAAAACTGGCCCCAAAAACGGACCTGGAATTCTCCCATTCTCAGACTAGCTGGATACTTAGAAAAAATCTCGTAAAATGTCACCCTTTCTTCAGTCAAGAAAGCCTGATTAAATTGATTCCCGCTTTAACATAACTACCGAGTCTGGAAAAGGTTTTGAAGGGAAAGGGCTCCTTGATATATTAAAAATTGATGCTCAGCACGGAGGGTGGTTGAAAACAAAACATGGAGCCAATCATCCCTCCACACCCGGCTCTGTGTCAATTGGCGGCGGGTGGGAGGGAGGGGGGAACACAGTTGGATGGTGACAAATCGAGGGGTCTCGTCCAGATCAGCAACCTGTGAGGAACTCACCTGGGGCTGGTCGTTACAAAACAGAGAGGGGAGAGGCACAGAGAGGGGAGGCGGTGACATACAGACTGAGAGCGAGAGGGGAGAGAGAGCGCGAGAGAGAGAGACAGAGGCAGACAGCTAGAGAGTTAGACAGAGATGATAGGAAGAGAAGGAGAACGAGACAGAAATAGGTGGGAAGAGACACACAGAAAGTGAAAGAGACAGAGAAAGGGGGGCGAAGGAGACAGACAGAATGGGATCAAGACAAACGGACAGAGAAAATAAACCAGAGAGATACAGTCAGAGAGAAAGAGAGAGAGAGAGAGCACGTATGGAGAGAAGCGAGACATTTAGGCATCTGGCGGCAGAAAAAGAGAAATAGACATGGAGGGGAAGAGACAGATACAGAACATGTGAAGAAAGAGAGAGATAGATGAGAGACAGGCATAGAGAGGGAAAAAGAGTCACAGAGTATCTGTTTTATTGGAGCCAGGATGGAGGCAATGTTGGGTATACATTTCCCGTGGTAGGTTACCAAACCCAGAAACGCTCTTAAATCCTGGATGGAGGTGGGGGCCTTTGATCACCCGCATCTTGTCCTCCAAGTGTACCGCACCAGACTTGTCTGCTCTATCGCCCAGATAGATCACTTGAGGACCTGGAATACACATTTTTCTCTTCTTCGGTAAATCAACTTAGAACTTCCTCAAGCTTCTCTAGCTGTTCGGTTTGTGTTTTTCCCGTTATGATTTCGTCATCCAGACATCAGGGCAAGGCGATGGCCTAGTGGAGTTATCACTAGACTATTAATCCAGAAACTCAGCAAATGTTCTGGGGACCCATGTATCCCCACATGACAGGTAGTAGAATTTGAATTGAAGAAAACATATCAGGAATGAAGAATCTATTGATGACCATGAAACCACTGTTGATTGTCGGAAGTACCCATTTGGTTCAGTCATGTCGTTGAGGGAAGGAAATCTGCCGGCCTTAGCCCGTCTTGCCTACATGTGACTCAGAGCCACAACAATGTGTTTGACTCTCAACTGCCCTCTGAACTGGCTGAGTGAGACAATCAGTTCAAGGAAGACCAGGGATGGGCAATAATTGCTGGCCAGCCAGTGATGACCATGTCCGACGAATGAATAAAAAGGTATAGCAACCTGCGGCAGACCTTGTAAAATATTTTCCATCATTCACTGGAAGATTGAGCAGGCAGACGATACCGAAATGGCAATCTGGTGTACCGTAAAGGTTGTATGAGTATTAATTGTTGAATATCTCTGGGAATCTTGAGTAGCTGCAATTGCAAGTGGACGTGAATCATCAAGTTTTGAAAACGAGAGATCTCCTGACAAATTTGCCCATAAATCCTGGAGCTGCAGATCAGATATTTATCCTGCTGCAAGAAACAGTTCATCCACAAAGGCAGACTATTCATCCAGATTCAAAACTCGGACGACCGGTGCTGTCCATTTCGCAAATTGGAATGGTTTGATGATCCCTTCAGATTCCAGTCTTTGGATTCCCGCATCAACTTTTGCCTGAAGGCAAATAGTGCAGGGCGGATCTTACAAAATCACGGAGTCGCTTCTTGGTCAGCAGGTAACGTCGTCCTGACTCCTTTGTTAGTCCATAGACCTTCCTGGAAAGCCTCAGGGTCTTTAAGCAGGACTTTACAAAGGCAGCCATTCTCCATCTGGAAGATGTAAAGCCAATCGAGGTGGAATTCTCACAACCACTTTTGCCCACATTTGTCTGAGCTAATCTCTTCTTTTTCAGATGCCTGAAGAAGCTTTTACATTGTAACTCTATTTTCCACAGTCATTTCCATTCATATTATCTATTCCTTTCTTAATCATTTTCCCAGTTCCCCTTTGCTGGGTTCTAAATTGTTTGGACATCCAGAATTTTCAGCGCGTTTTTTTCCTGAAGGGATTCCAGTCATTAGTTTGGAGAGGACACGGCATTCAGTAACAATAAAGTGTACCGGTTACAGACAACATGGTGCTGACAAAACATCCTGCAGAGAAACAAGATTAGTATACATTGCTTAAAGGTACAATATCGCCACAATACTGCATTTCAATGAGAGCGGATGGAATGCCCTTGTATATGGCATGAAGGCGGCAGAAGTTGAAGCAATTCCAGCTTGTTCTGTAGTATTTCTGCACTCCAGGATGGAGCTTGTGAAGATGAGATGCTGCATTGCATCAAGATCGAGAAGAGTGTTGGTGCGATGACACACCCTTGCTGGATCCCAGTGCGAAATTGAATTGTGCCTGTAGTGGATCTGTTGGCAGGTCATCCTTGAGCAGGGGGAGGAAGGGGATAAATGTTTGGAGGAGTCACAATGGAGGAGAACGCTCCATAATCGCTCGCATTTTAACGTGTCAAAGGTTTTTGTGAGGTGACAGTAGGCCATATGCAAGGGTTGGTGCTGTTCCCTGCATTTCACTTGCAGTTGCCGCGCCGTGAAGATCATGTCCGTTCTGCCCCGTGCTCCAGCCAGTCCCTCCCCCACACTTTGGTGCTTCTGACCCTCCAATCAGGACCGTTTCTTCCCCGTGCTCTATCAGCTCCTCCTATGGACCGTCGTGGTGCCTGACACTCCAATCAGAGCGAGAGCTTCTTCCCAGTGCTCCGTCTACCCCCTCCCCCACACGCACGTGGTGCTTGACCCTCCAATCAGACCGGTAGGTATTTTCCTGGACTCCTTCTTCCGGCGGCTTGCGCTTTTGCCACTTAAAGACTGAGCTCGTGTGGCCGCTCCTTCAGTCTCCTCCAGTCAGTCTGCAGAGCAGCCTCAGGGGCTCCTCCAGCCCGCTTCCAAATCACTCATAACCCGCAGGGAAAAAATGAGGAGGCATACAAACCCAGAATGTGTGTCTTAACGAAGCCAGTTCCAGCTTCATTTTCTTTCGACAAACCAGCAGCAAAACAAAGCTCACAGAAACCCAGTGTGTGTGTGTGTGTGTGTTTGTGTGTGTGTTGTGGGGGCGGGGGAGGGTACAGATGGAGCGAAGTCCCCTTTCAGTCTGTCAGTGGAAAACCAACAGCAAAAGGACACAAATTGCTGAGGAAAAGACCAGGTGTATCCACGTGGTGCTCGGGCTGCAGGGTTGCTGAAGACGTCATGCCGCTTGATGTCTTTCAGCGATTCCATCAGGAGTCTGGACGCGGCCTCCACTTTTCCATCGATCCTACTGGACCGTCCAGCCGTTTCGATTATGCAGGCAAATTCACTGTTCGGAAAATGAAGATAATTGTCGAGGATCCATATTTGTATTGGTAAACATTAGAAATAAGGCATAGATTTATTTGTGTTTATTTGCTGTTTCTGTGCCTGGAAAGCACCTCATGCTAGACACATGCTGGACAAAGGTGTTTGTATCTGTCGTGTTGCTTAAGTTCTAACTAAATTTCTATTGTGCTCAGAGAAAATGAAGGCGTGAAGAGTAAATGAAGCAGCCAGCAGAGGTGTGTGGTCTTGCTTATCAAGTGGGGGTCCTCACAAGGGAACAGCTTTTAAGTTTTATTTCAGCGAATTTGAGAACATTTGGAACCATATCGCTGAAGCAGTTCTTAACTCTGCAATGAAGATGGGAGTAGGTGGTCTTGTGTTAGTCCATTCTTCATTTAAATGCAAAAAATAAATGCTTCAGTTAATTTTACATCGAAAGATTTTTTTTTTCAGAGAACTGAAGGCAGTTATTCATTTCTAAGTCAATTTTCCCGGCTCAGACATTGTGAACTCTCAGCTTGAGATATTACCTGTATTTCGGTTTGGATCTGAAAACCTAGAATGTGTTGTGAAGCCTGACTCGAACCCTTTACTGTGAGGACAACTTTTTTCATTCCAGGTGTGATTCTGTTGACAAGAGGTAGCTTTTATCAAAGCAAATTTTATTTATCAATACAGTTTAACATATCAAATAAATTAGCTTAACTTTTGCCAATTAATATACTTAAACATGACAAGGCACAATATTTAACAGCTAACCTCGATCTATTAGTTTCAATTCAAGCATTATTCTTCTTATAAACTTAAAATCCTCATCAAAATAAATTAGCAACAGGCAGGCGTATTTGTTTGTACTTGCTAACAGTCCTTTGTATTTTAGTACTCCGGCTGCCAGTCCTCGAGTCTCCAGAACATCTCTGGAGAAAACGAGAGTGAGAGACAATTTCTCCTTGTAGGTCCCAAACAGCTGCCTCCGGAGAGTGAGCGAGCGAGAGACAGAGAGAGAGAGATGCATCTTGCTTCCTTCAGAACCTGACAGTAACTGGTTACTTTTCCCTCCTGCCCTTGCGCACATGACTCCCTCAATCAACTTAATCAAAACGCAACCTTTGATCACTGTCTCTGCAGAGTTTGCACAATCTCCCTGTGCCTGCGGTGGGTGCTCCAGGTTAATCTCACAGTGATTCTTCCCAGAGGGGAAGAATCATAAACCCATACAGTGCGGAAGAAGGCCATTCATCCCACTGAGCCTACACCGACAACAATCCTACCCAGGCACTATCCTGTAACCTTACGTATTTACCCTGCTGGTCTCCCTGATAATGAGGGGCAATTTAGCATGGCCAGTGCACGTTAGGTGCACTGGCCATGCTAAATTGCCCCTCATTATCAGGGAGACCAGCAGGGTAAATACGTAAGGTTACAGGATAGTGCCTGGGTAGGATTGTTGTCGGTGTAGGCTCAGTGGGATGAATGGCCTTCTTCCGCACTGTATGGGTTTATGATTCTTCCCCTCTCAGTGCGGTCATTTAGTCTCAACCACAAATGGACACTTTGGATAAAATCCTTAATGACACGGGAACATGGAATCAGACATTGGAAGCAGTCGGCATTTTCATTGGACAATTGGCAGGAAAAGGAAAGAAAAATAATGCATTTTCAAAGTAATTTCTGGGAAGACGTGATTTCTGATACTTAATTTCCTTCCAGTAGAAGTCTTTATTCTAATGGTTGAAAAGTTGCCCACATGTTCCTGGTACAGGTAAAACAGTAGTGATAAACAGCTGGTATGATGTTGACATTGAAGGATACTTGCATTGAACAAGTGAATTATCCAGGATGTTTTCAGAATTTGGTGGGGATGGCTGGACTGCGTAAGGTTTCAAACTCCATGGAATCATGCTGAAGTGCAATGAAGCTGGTTACTGGGCACAATCGCAGGAGTAAAGCAGCAAGGGCCATCGGCTGGAACTTTAGAATATATCAGAGCTTTGATGGCGGTAAATCCTGGCCACTGTCGGGATGTTGGAGTGAGGCAGAATCGCAGATGGAGCGAGTCTGAAAATCACCCACCAATTGATGGGGAGGTCGGATGTTCTGGGATCTCTGACACCCCAACTTTACCTCCTCCTCCAAACACTTACTGCTTCCCATCTCAGAGTGGCTCCGTTGAAGGTAATGTGACACCTCCACTTTTCATTGAATCAAGCAGAGCAAGAGGAGACATTCAGCCCATCATAGACGTTTCAGCTATTTGCAGAAAGATCCATTTTTTCCCACTCCCCAGTTATTCATCATATTCTTACATTTTTTTCAATGGCTCCGGCCAATTCCCCTTTAAAAGATTCGAGCTCCCGACATTCAGATTTTTCACCAATAGCCTTAAATCTGTGACATCTGGTTACAAAGCCACCCATCAGGGGAACTACTTTCTCCCTATTTACCCAGTCAAAATCCCTCAGCATTTTGAACACCTCTATTAAGTCTTCTTCTCCTTTACTCAAAGAAGAACAATCCCAGTTTCACTCGCCAAACTACTTTGTTCTATTTTTAAATTGACTCTCTAACACACCAGCTACAGTAATATCTCAGGATGTAGATTGCTACAGGCACAGAGGGCAGTTCCAAACTTCACTTATTTTGATTTTGGCAAATGAATAAAAAACCTTGATGATGACTTTCATTATCTCGTGAAACACAGGTTCCTATAACAAAAGCAGATCCTGTCAGATGTCAGTGATGAACGCTTCCAAAAGTGAAATATTCCAATCATTCAAAAGCAATAAGTTCTCACAATGTTCTGATCATTCCACCTGAAATTATAAACATGCAAAACGGTTTTAACTATGACAACGTGGTCACCAATAGGGGATAGACACTGGATGGCTTCATAGTGACTGGAGGCAATGTGTTGGAAAAGTTGTCCATTTCAGGGCTGATATTTTTAAGAATTATTTCTGATCTCTTTCTCTTTGTGAATAGCCGCTGATCTGATTGGTAAAGCTTACAATGGTTGAAGCCGGAAGAAAGGACAGATCTACACGTCATGTCATTCACCGTCGTGAGATGAGTTTGGAGGTATTTTGAAATGAATTTGTGTGGGGCAGAATTTGTGCTAATTGGAGTTTGATGCGGGAGAAATCGAAAGCTGCATGTCACTGGGAATAATCCTGTTGAATCAATGTCTGCATTACTATAGTTAATAAAGACACCCTTCCTCGTCACCACCAAAAATAAATTGCCCATTTTCTGTCGAAACATGACTAAGAGGAAACTATTTATCCTGGGCTTCGTCAGCGGTGTCATCTCTGGAAGAAACATTAAATAAAGTACCTCTCTGTGCTATCAGATGTACATGTATCGGAACTAACAGTGTATTAAACTAATTCACCCTCGCCTCCCCTCTCCACCCGTCTCCCCATTCCCTCCCCCCCCGCCCCATCACCCCGCCCCACCCCAACCTGCACACGCACCACCCAGGAGTCTCAATGCCCTGAGCAGCCTGGTTTTCCCAGAGAGTGAATGTTGGGGAAGAGTGTTGGGGAACGCGTATATCGTTTAAGTTTGTTTTGGAAAAGTACAGGGAATAACCCAAAGAAAAAATATATTTCACTGCAGAAAGACTGACTTCCATGGAGGTAATAATGGATCCGTCCCTAACCCACCCATTGAAGTAACAGCATTCTCTTATCATTGCCAATTCCCCTAACATTTGTATAGAGTCAGTGTATATTAAGCTGACTTTTCCCTTCACCCGGGCTATGACTATGACACTATAATCTGCACCCACACCTTTCCTTTCTCCCTCTCTACACTATAAACGGTATGCTTTGACTGTATAGCACAAAACACAATGTTTTCGCATTGGAACAAGCAAACTGGTTGTGGGCTACATTGATGCGAAGGTTCATGAGGAATTAATTTATCCCGCAAAGGGAGTCTCTGTGGTGGTCAGGTAGTTGGTTTTTGATGTCAAGGCCAACCCCATAGAAACAGCGAACTTCTTCTTGTATTAGCTTTCCAGAAGAAAGTATAACCACTAATCAGCTCCTGAAGCTGCCCTTGCCCTGCCCAAAGGGCCTCACCGATGGCAGTAATGTCAATGCCGAAACGCCTGAGCTCCCAGGCAATGATAGCAGCACACCATTCGGCTTTGTCCCTGTTGGGATTGTCCTTGAGGGCCCTGACATTCCCGATCCAAAATTGCTTTTGTTTTTTGCAAAAATATACTTTATTTCTAAAATATCTGGAAGATTACAAACATGTCAAAGTGGCCATCACACGAAGTGAAATAATGGAAAGTTTCTATACATGTATCATGTTGCACTCTGAGCTGCTTCAACACAGTCAAAGAAATATTGCCGACATTGAAAAATGTTCATTACGAAAGGTACAAATACACTTCAGTTATTTATATTCTGTTCTAGATGGTGGTGACGACCTCCGTGTCCTCCTACTTGATTTGATTTGATCTGATTTATTATTGTCAAATGTATTAGCATGCAGCGAATAGTATTGTTTCTTGCACACTATGCAGAAAAATCACGCCATTCATAGAGAAGGAAACGAGAGAGTGCAGATTGTAGTATTACAGTCATAGCTAGGGTGTAGAGAAAGATCAACTTAATGCAAGGTAAGTCTATTCAAAAGTCTGATGGTAGCAAGGAAGAAGCTGTTCTTGAGTCGGTCGGTACTTGATCTCAGACTTTTGTATCTTCTTCACGATGGAAGAAGGTGGAAGAGAGAATGTTCGGGGTGCGTGGAGTCCACCGCTGGCTGCTTTGCCAAGGTAGCGAGAAGTGTAGACAAAGTCAATGGATGGGAGACTGGTTTGCGTGATGGATTGGGCTACATTCACGACCTTTTTGGTTTCTTGCGGTCTTGGGCAGAGCAGCAGCTACACCAAGCCGTGGTACAACCAGAAATAATGTGGTGCATCTGTTAACGTTGGTGAGAGTTGTAGTTGACATGCCAAATTTCCTTCGTCTTCTGAGAAAGTAGAGGGGTTGGTAGGCTTTCTTAGCTATCGTGCTGGCACGGGGGGACCAGGACAGTTTATTGATGATCTGGACATCTAAAAGCCTGAAGCTTTCGGCCCTTTCTCCTTTGTCCTCGTTGAGGTCGACAGAGATATGTTCTCCTCTACGCTTCCTGAAGTCGATGACAATCTCCTTCGTTTTGTTAACATTGAGGGAGAGATTATAGTCACTGCACCAGTTCACCAGATTCTCTATCTTATTCCTGTATTCTTTCTCATAATTGTTTGCGATCCGATCCACTGTGGTGGTGTCGTCTGCAAACTTGACAATCGAGATGGAGTGGAACTTGGCAACACAGTCATAGGTGTATCAGGAGTTAGTAGGTGCTGAGAACACAACCTTGTTGGGCACCGGTGTTGAGGATGACCATGGAGGAGGTGTTGTTGTCTACCTTACTGATTGCGGTCAGTGAGTTAGGAAGTTCAGGATTCAGTTGCAGAGGGAGGAGCCGAGGCCCACACCACGGAGGTTGGAGATGGGTTTCGTAGGAATAATGGCGTGTAAGGCTGAGCTGTAGTCAATAAATAGGAGTCTGACATAAGTGTCTTTGTTATCTAGGTGTTCCAGGGTTGAGTGCAGGGCCAGGGAGATGGCATCTGCTGTGGACGTGTTGCAGCAATAAGCGAACTGCAGTGGATCCAAGCAGTCCTGGAGGCTGGAATTGATTTATGCCATGACTAACATTTTGAAACACTTCATAAGGATGGCTGTCAGAGCCACCAGACGATATTAATTAAGGCACGCTGCTTGCCTTTTCTTTGGTACTCGGATAATGGTCGTCTTCTTGAAGCAGATAGGGACCTCACTTTGCTGTAAAGAGCGCTTGAAGATGTTTGCGAATACCCCGGCGAGCTGATCTGTGCAGGATCTGAGTGCTGGTATGCTTACCCCATCCGGGCCAGCCGCTTTCCATGGGTTGACCTTCGAAAAAGATGTTCTGACATCTGCAATGGTGACCTCAGACACAGGTTCATCCAAGGCTTCCAGAATGGAGGGAACGTGTCGTTTATGTAGTGTACTGGTTACCACATTCACCTGACGAAAGATTCCCAGTTCGAAAGCGGGCGGAAACATTTGAAAGTACTTTTAACAGCAGAGTGAGGAAAAGAACAGTGCTTCACGTTTAAGGTTGAATATTAACTGAATACTGTATCTTACGCTGTGTTAAATTTACCCTTCCCTTCACGGTTCCGGACGCACTCAAACCCAGCAAAACATTTTTCACTGATTCTCGCTCTGAGGGTTCAGAAAGCCTCCCTCAAACCTGCACATTCCGGCTGATTGCTGCTGATTTGTGTCAGATTATTAAAGGCTCCTGCAGCACCACCTCCGTTAATAACAGTCACTCGAAGCCACATTTCAAACGGGGAAACAAAACCAACAATGATTCTCTCTTCTCCGGCTTCACAGTGAGTGAGACAGAAACAAGCAGCAGATTTTACCCCGCAGTCTCTAATCACCCACTGTCAGCAGAACGTCGCGACTGCAGATGCATCTGTACGTTGTTTTAAACTCAGAGTGAGGATCAATAATTTATCGTCGAAAATTAACTCAATACAGTATTTTAATTTCCTCATACCTCTATCGTTCTGTGCACACTGAAACCCAATATTTTTCACTGACTCCCTTTTCCAGCTCTGACAGTTCAGAAAGCTTCTCTCAAACCTGCACATTCCGGCTCTTTCTTTCGTTGGTTTGTTGAGCATAAGCGTCACTGACCGGCATTTACTGCCCATCCCGTGTTGAGAGAACCACTTTGTTGTGGTTCTGGAATCACGTGTAGGCCAGGCCAGCTAAGAATAACAGATTTCCCCCGCCTCAAGGACATTAGTGAATCATGGGTCAATGGACAGTGGTTCATGGTCATCAGTGGATTCTTATTTCCAATCTTCTTTATTGTATTCAAATTTCACCAGCTGTCGTGACTGTCCCAGAATATTGGCTGATCGAGCGATAATACCGCTGGGCCAACGGCCCACCTGAAGCATCTGCTCCATGTGAAGCTCGAACTCATAACCTCGGCATCGCCTGCTGGTTGCGTTGCTGTATAAGTACCGTGCACTAACCAATTGAGACACTGGAGCAATGCTCGCTGCTGCATTGCGTCAGACTATTAATGGCTCCAACAGCGTCACCTCCGTTAACAGATAGTCGAAGCCACATTTCAGTCGGGGAAACAACCCCATCAATGACTCTCTCTCATCCACGTCTCCACAGTGAGTGAGACAAGGACAAGCAGCAGGACTTTACCCCGCATTCTCCAATCACCCATCCGCTGCCAGCAGAGAGCGCCGACTGCAACTTCAATCAGCGGGTTACTGCACATCCCTGGGACACAAGACCCAACCCGGGTCAAACCTTCCAATACACCGAGCACAGGCTCAGGAAAACAAAGGCAGATTATACCCGGCTCACTGAACCTTCGAGCAGCATTTACACAATACCCGAGTGAGTCACAAACAGAATTCACACCAACTTTCCAAACCTTTTCAGTGATAAATTCCTCCATTTGATTGAAAAGCTGAGTGTTGTGAATCTGAAAATGAGCACCATGGATTTGTGTTACCCAGTGACTTGTTTCCCACTGTTCATCCGTCAGGTTTGCAATTCCATTTATGTTGTATATTGAAGGGAATCTCATTTGAAAATGAGGAGAAAGCAAGGAAAATATTAAATCTTGGAACAAATCCTGATGGAAATGGATCACAATATTTGGAAACAGGTGCATCTGTGAATGGTGTTATTGATGATTGAGTGGAAAGTATTGGATCCTTGGCCTTCTGGTGGTCAGTTAACTTCCCTCCCGTTGAGTTCCTCCCTGTGATAAGAGACATGGATTCATTTTACATGCACGTTCGTAGGAGAAACGGAATAACTTCTATACCACAGCAATACTGCGGGATCAAAATAACCAAACAGACTTGTTTAGGGTTGTAAACGGTGCCGTCACGTTGGAGATCTGGAACAGGTTTAGCAGAAATATAATTGTGGTCATTCACACCCTGGTTTTGAATATCTCTGGTAGCTCCTGTCGTAGGCTCTCTGGCGCAAATTGTCAGCTCGTTCGGTTGTTAACCGAAAGGCTCGTGGTTCGAGGCCACCCAGGGACGGACCTTTGGCTGTTTTCTCCGCATCGTCATCCAAGCGCAAACAGTTGCGAGTTGGCAATGTTCCGTGGGCGTCAATAAGAAAAAGCTCTCAAGTGTTACCGGCTGTGCTGTTATCTGGTGCTCCCTACATTATTTAATGTCTATTGATTTCAAACATATTGCATATAGTAATGTATATATGCTTCCATTATACTAAGAGACTTAACAATTGGAATAGAAACATTAATTTGTGGCTCAACATTTGTTCCAATTCCATATTCCATGTTCCCAGTCATTGCTGGATAGATCACAAATCTGTCCAACCCAGACTGAAATGTGTTCAATGATGGAGCATTTACAAGCCTCTGGCGTGAACTCTGAAGATTAGCTACCCTTTGAGTGAAGCAATTCCTCCTCACCTCAGACCTCAATAATCATCGCCTTATCCTGAGATTGTGTTCCGTGTTTTAGATTCCCGGACCAAGGAAAATGTTATCTCAGCAACCACCCTTCAAACTCGTAGAATCTGCAGTGCAGAAGGAGGCCATTCGGTACACCATGCCTATACCGATAACAATCCCACCTCCACAATATTCCCGTCACACCACGACTGTGAGGCAATTTAGCATGGCCAATCCACCGAACCCATACATCTTGGGCAGGAAAGCGGTGCACCCAGAAGGAAATGCTCGCAGACAAAGAGAAAACGTGCAAGCTCCAAACAGAAAGTCTCACGAGTCCGGAATTGAAGCTGGGTCTCTGACGCTCTGAAGCAGCAGTGCTGCACTCAGTCAGTCTTGTGTAGGTTTCATTGAGATCTTCTCTCATTCTGCGAAACTCCAGAGAATTTCACTTTAATATCGTCAGCCTGTCATCACAGGGTAACTCAACGCAGAGGAAAATCTAGTAAATCTTCAGTGTACTGTCTCCCATAAATGCATAGCCTACTCTGACGAAGGGTCGTCCTGACTCAAAACGTTGACTTTACCCTCTCTCCAAAGATGCTGTAAGACGTGTTATGATTTTGCAGCATTTACTGTTTCTGGTTCAGTTTCCAACATTCTCACTATTTTGGTTTTATTCTGTCTTAAATGTGGAGACCCAAACTGCGCGCACTATTCCAGATGTGGTCTCAACAGTACCCTAATTAACTGTAGCAAGACTTCAAACACTTGGGAACTTAACTGCGTGCTGAAGGCTGGAAGGAGAAGGTGAAAGTGGATAATTGGCATTGAGTACATTCTTGTAATCAGTGACTGGGAGGACCAGGAAGATAAGATATTTGTGTCTCTTTATACTGTCATCTCTAAAGTCCATGTCCTCTCAATGCCGTGTGCCTTACATTCCCTGCCCCTGCTTTCCAGCTGAAGCTCGGGTTCACGAACTACCTGTGTCTGTATCAAGCAGCTAATTGGCCCTGGGTGCTGGACGGCCAGAGGGAGATGGATGAGAGGCAGAGACAGAAACAGGAAGAGAAGCGACATGATAGTGTTTCATAAATGACTTGTGCCAGTTGCTCTCCGTGATGAATGCCTGCCGTGTGTTACCTTGTAAGTTTCACAGAAGCCACAATGATGAGTTTGGTGGGTTTTGGAAACTGAAAGTGCCACATGAGCAGCTTGCGGGACTATTTCACCTTAATGTCGATTTCATGCTCCAGCGAACAGGAATCGCTGTTTTCATTGGCTGAAGCAGTTCATGTGTTCGATCTAGACATGACAATTTAAAGGAGAAAATTGTTTTGGCGAATAAAACGTCTGCAATAAAAATTAAAAGCAGATGGTTCATGGCTAAATTAGTTTCTTAAATAACGTGCATCAACTTTCCTGATGGTCTACTGGTTCGGATTCGGCGCTCTTACGATCGTGACCCCGCTTCGACTCCCGGTCAGGGAATATAGATTTCTTGATGAGCAACGACCCTGCGTTACTTTCTGATCAGCACCAGTTCCGTCGGAATCAGTATCAGAGAGATTTCCTCTTTTGCGTCTGAATTGGAAATGTCACATGTAAAGAACAATAAAAAGAGAGCGATAGGCTGCAAAGCGCTGACGATAGAAATGGTGATGCGGGGTAAAATCTGGCTGTTAATGGGGTAGATTCTATTGTTTTCACTGACACAAATACCTCTCAGGTCTGTGTCCAAATCTCAGGCTCAATGACAAGAAAACCTTTAATTGAATTAAACAATAAATTCTACGACCTCCAGTGAAGTGGAGGCAGTTTTCACTCAGAAACCAGAGCTGATGTTCACCCAGAAAAACAGCAAATTTTATAAACAATGGCGCCCAAACTCACGATTCATCAACGGTGATGAATTAATGCAGCTCAGCAGGATTGCCACAAGACGGTTTATCGCAGGTTCATGCTAACACTGCTCTTTGAGTGCAGTAAATTGCAGTAAAATTGAATGCAGTAGAAGGGCGGCACGGTGGTACAGTGGTTAGCACTGATGCCTCACAGCGCCAGGGACTCAGGTTAAATTTCTCAGGCCACTGTCTGTGCGGAGTCTGCACATTCTCCCCGTGTCTGCGTGGTTTTCCTCCGGGTGCTCCGGTTTCCTTCACACAGATATGTTGGTTAGGTTGATTGGCCATGCTTAATTGACCCTAGTGTCAGCGGGATTAGCAGGATAAATAAGTGGGTTTACTGGAATAGGATGTGGGTGGGATTATTGTCTGTGCGGACTCGATGGGTCAAAAGGCCTCCTTCTGCACTGTAGGGATTCTATGAGAATATATCATTACTCATTTTGACTGGAGGAACCAAAAGAGGCAATGCAAGTATAAAGTGCTGTGGCTAATTGACGGGATGGTGGAATGGGACGGATTTTTCTCTCTGCTGTGAAACTGGCACCAATATCATTCATGTTTTCGATTTGGAAGTAATTCCAACTGCACTTTAATCATGTGCTGCACGAAAACAATAAATCTTCATTTTCTGTCTGGGAATCGAACCGCTGCGGTGAAAGCACCAAGTCCTAACCATTCGACCACGAGAGAAACTGCTTGTAAGAATTTTTATCTGACCTATCCATGCTCACTTGGCGCTTTGTTACTAATTCAGCAGTTTTTTTTTTGCATACGAGGGGCAAGTCGGACTATCAAGTGCCTTTTGAAATAAACAAATTTACTGCGGATGCTGGAATCTGAAACAAGAACAGAAAATGGGGGAACATCGCAACAGGTCTGTAACCACCTGTGAAGAGAGAATAGAGCTAACGTTCAACGTCTGGATGACTCTTCGTCCAATCTGAAGACAAATACATTTGGACGAGATTTATACTGCAATGCTGAGAGATATGGGTGTGGTGTGGGTGACAAAGGTGTCAGATGTAAATAGAAAAAAACAAAGGGAATTTTAATGGTGGTGATCAATGGCTGAGAAGGGAGCTGCTGGCTGCCCATTAAGTGATCAGAATGTGTAAATGGCAGAACAAAGGAAATGTAAGTGATGGCCCGAGTAGGATGGAGGGAGAGGAGACAACAAGATGGAAAGTAAGATTTTAAATAAACAATGCAAAAAAGGGAAATTAAAAAATAAATATACATAAATAAAGATATAGGATAATAAAAATAAATAAATAAGATGAAATGAAATTAAGCAAAATAAATGGAAATGGGGTGAAGATGGCAGACAGGAGATGCCCTGAAGTTGTTGAACTCAATGGTAAGTCCGGAACGCCGTAAGTACCGAATCGGGAGACCGGGGCGATATTCCTCCAGTTTGCATTGGAGTGCCTCTTCATAGCATTGTTTCTTGCCCCTTCCATCATATTACTGATGATCAAGAGTAGACTAGTGGTACTTGGTGGCGTTGCATTTGACCTGACACCGGGCAATCTTGGGCAAATTTTAGCTTTGGCGGCTAGATGGCAGTGTTGCAGTTTAGGAACAGCTTAGCTAAGGCTTTGGCAAGTTCTGAAGCACAATTCTTCAGCACCATTGCCAGATTATTTTTCAGAGCCATAGCATTTGCTCTTTCCAATGCCTTCAAGCTTCTTTTTTCTTGAAATCATACGGAATAGTAAAGTGTTTCTGTCCCGCTCAGTATCAACCCACTCTGGCTTTGTGTGCGTTTTCTCAGAAATAGTGAAGACTAAATATTCAATATTTTGATTGATACCCAATTCAGTTCACATTTAACAATAAACTTGAATTCGGAACCTTCAGAGCAGTGAGTTTTGATAACGTTTCTGCCCTGTTTATTGCCTGGGACCTGCACAAATATGAATAGAATGTGATAACACCTTCAACACTGAAAGTTCGCTCAGGATAAAAGCGACTGGTCTTGAAGGTCAAACCGTGCAATCTGATTTAACTTCAGAACCTGACTTGCGGAAGTACAATTCGGCTCAAAACCCATTTTTCATGCGGCAGAGAAATTCATCTCACATTAGAATCATAAAATTACATTTGCGCCTTTTTTTCTCTTTTTCCATGTCTCGGGCGGCACGGTGGTACAGTGGTCAGCACTGCTATCTCACAGCGCTAAAGACCCAGGCTCAATTCCCAGCTTTAGTCACTGTCTCTGTGGCGCTTGCGCGTTCGCCCCGTGTCTGCGTGGGTTTCTTCTCACAGCCTGAAAGACGTGCTGGTTATGTGCATTAACCCCAACAGGCGCCGGAGTCTCGCGACTAAGGAATTTAACAGTGTCTTCATTGCAGTATAAACCTTACTTGTGACTAATAAATATACTTTACTTTAACTGAGCATTTTGCAGAATATTATTTAACACTTGGAAATGCAACTGCAGTTAGGCTGAGAGACAATGTTTTCTGTCACTATTTAATAACAAACGGAAATGAGGTAACTTTTCCTCACACTGAGAGATGAGGAAGTTTGAACACTGTTGTCCTATTTCACACAGGGAACCATTAACATTTTAGGTGAATTTATTAAACACCACACTTCAGAAACAGAGAATACATGACTCTGAAGTACAATCAGACAGCACGGTTCGACACTCCAGTCAGTTGTCGAGCATAGTTTTTGTAGTGTAGTGTTTATCACAGTCATCTGACACACGAAAGGTTCCCAGTTCCAAAACGGATGGAAACATTTATACATACTTTTAACCTCAGAGTGAGGAAAAGAACAATAATTCACGTTAATTGCTGAATATAAACTGAATACAGTATTTTACACAGTGTTGCATTTTCCCTTCCCCTCTACACTTCTGTACACACTCAAATCTGACAGAATATCTTGAACTGGTTACCGTTTCCAGCTCTCACTGCTCAGAAAGCTTCTCTCAAACTTGCACATTCGGGCTTTTTCATTTGTTCATTCCTTAAACATGGCCGTCGCTAGCCATCATTCACTGCCCAACCCTAGTTGAGATGCAACCATACTGCTGTGGCTCTGGAGTCACATGTAGGCCAGACCAGGTCAGGAGAGCAGATTTCCTTCCTAAGATACATTGGTGAATCATATGGGTTCCTTCATCAATCGAAAATGCTTTCACGGTCATCAATGGATTCTCAATTCCAGATTTTTCCTATTGTATTCAAATCCCACCAGCTGTCCTGGCCGGTCCCCAGAATGTTAGCTGGTCGAGCGATAATTCGCCCCTCCTAAAGCATCTCCGAATGGAAAGTATTGGATCCTTGGTCTTCTGGTGGTCAGTTCCCTTCCCTCCCGTTGAATTCCTCCCTCTGGCCAGAGACATGGATTCATTTTAGCTGCACGTTCATAGAAGAAAGGGTATAACCGCTACACCACAGCAATACTACGGGATCGAAAGAAACAAAGAGACTTGTGTAGACTTGTAAATGGTGCGGTGATGCTGTAGTTCTGGAACAGGTTTCGCAGAAATAGAATTGTGATCATTGACACCCTGGATTAGAATATCGTTAACAGCTGCTGCATCAGTCTCTGTGGTGCAATTGGTCAGCGCGTTCGGCTGTTAACCGAAAGGTTGGTGGGTCCAGACCACCCAGGGACGGAGCTTGTACTGTTTCCTTACCATGATCCTTCAAAAGCAAACAGTTGCGGGTTGGCAATGGGTCCGTGGGCGTCAATAAAAATAGCTCTCAAGTTTTACCGGCTGTACTGTCATCTGGTGTCAGTTTGAGTGGTGACGCTGCCGGAGAAATTCAGAGCTGGATTTCACCCAGAAAAGCAGCAAAGTTTAAAAACAGTGGCGCCCAACTTGGGGTTGCAACCCACGGTCCATTAACGGTGATAAGTTAATGTTGTTCAGCAGAATTACCACAAGACGGTTTATCACAGGTTGATACTAACACTGCAGTAAAATTAAATGTAGTAGAAAAGGACGGCATGGTGGCACAGTGGTGAGCAATGATGCGTCACAGCGCCATTGGCTCAGGTTAAATTCCTCAAGTCACTGCCTGTGCGGAGTTTGCACCTTGTCTGCGTGGGTTTCCTCTGTGTGCTCCGGTTTCCTTTCCAAAGATGTGTGATTTCGGTTGCTTGGCCATGCTAAATTGACCCGCCTGTCAGCGGGATTATCAGGGTAAATATGTGGGTTTCCGGGAATAGGGCGTGGGTGGGATTGTTGTCAGTGCGGACCCGATGGGCCGAACGGTCTCCTTCTGTACTGTAGGGATTCTACAAGAATGTTTCATTGTTCATTTTGACTGTAGGAACCAAAAGAGGCAATACAAGTATAAATTGCTGTGGGTAATTGACGAGCTTGTGGAATGGGGCGGATTTTTCTCTCTGCTGTTGAAACTGGCAGCAATATCACTCATGCATTCGATCAAGAAGTAACTGCAACTCCACCTGCATCATGTCCTGCAAGAAAACAATAAATCTTCATTTTCTGACCGGGAATCGAACTCGGGCCGCAGTGGTGAAAACAACAAATCCTAACCATTGACCACCAGGGAAACTGCCTGCAATGGTTTTAATCTCGCCTATCTATGGTAACTTGGCGCATTTTTTTCAATTTCAGCGGGGTTTTTTTGTATTCCAGGGACAAGTCCGTCTGACAAGAGCCTCTTGCTATAAACAAATTTCCTGCGGACGCTGGAATCTGAAACAAGATCAAAAAATGCCAGAAAATCTCAACTGGTCTGAAAGCCTCTGTGAAGAGAGAATAGAGCTAACGTTCAAAGTCAGGATGACCTTCGTCAGAGCTGAAGACAAAGAAACGTGGACGAGATTTATACTGTAATGGTGAGGGATATGGGTGAGGGGTGGGTGGCAAAGGTGTCACATATCAATCAAGAAAAACAAAAAGGCAAATTAAATGGTGGTGATCATGGCTGAGAAGGGAGCTGCAGGCTGCGCATTTAGAGATCAGAATGTGCAAATGGCAGAACAAAGGAAATGTAGGATTTGGCCCGAGTGGGACGGAGGGAGAGGGGGCAACAAGATGGAAAGTGAGATTTTAAATAAACAGTGCAAAACATGGAAATCAAAAAAATAAATATAGATATAAAAGAAAAAATATTAATTAATAAAAATAAATTGCATAAAATTAAATAAAACAAAATTAATGGAAATGGGGTGAAGATGGAGGAAAGGAGATGCTCTGAAGTTGTTGAACTCAGTGTTAAGTCTGGAATGCAGTAAGATCCGAATCGTGACATCGGGGGATGTTCCTCCAGTTTGCATTGGAATGCCTCTTGATATCATTGTTTATTGCGCCTTCCGTCACCTTACTGATGATCAAGAGTAGACTGGTGGTAATGTGGGGCGTTGGATTTGACCTGATTTTTGTAAAGCGGGCAATCTTGGGCAAGTTGTAGCATTGGCGGTTGATGCCAGTGTTGTAGTTTAGGAACAGCTTAGTTGAAGGTGCGGCAAATTCTGAAGCGCAATTCTTCAGCACCATTGCCAGAATATTTTTCAGAGCCGTAGCATTTGCTCTTTCCAATGCCTTCAAGTTTTTTTTTACTTGAAACGGTATGGAACAATGAAGTGTATCTGTTCTGTTCAGTGTCTACCCCACTCTGGCACTTTCTCTTTTCTCTCTGTAGATCTGTCTCAGTCCTTCCCTCTCTCAGTCTAACTATCCATTCCCCTTTTTTGTTTTTGTTCCATCTCTTCTCTCCCTGTTTATGTGGAACCAAATTTAACTGAATTGATTCCTGAAATGAGGCAGTAGTTGAGCTCGGAATTGATTTAAAGTGGGGGAGGAGACTCAATGGGACATGTGATCTAATCCAATTCCATTCATTTGGTTCATTGCCAATACCAGCTCTGACAGCAATGACTTCTGCTGGTGTCCTTGATGGGAAATCTAAGACACTAAATTTAGGATATGATTTTTATGAAGGAGGGGGATCACATTCTCCCACTGTTCGATTTTCACTTAAATTACTATAAACGTTATGAACAGCTTTGGTCAAACATGTGATTACTAAAATTTAATGCAGTGGAATGAATCATCATTCATTTTGATTCGAGGAACCAGCAGAGAGAATGTAAAGTGAGCAACTGGATAAAAGCAAATTACTGTGGATGCTGGAATCTGAAAGCAAATGTGTCACACAAAACTTTGACAAAGGGTCATCCCGACCGAAACGTCAGCTCTTTTCTCTTCGACAGATGCTGCCAGACACAATGTGATTTCCAGCGTTTTCTCTTTTTGTTAAAGTGAGCAACCGACGGGCTTGTCGGACGAGTTTAGTTGCTCTCCCATTAAATCGGAGCTGCATCATGTACCCACGTTGGTATGTGGTCATCATGCTCGCTTTGCATCTCGAAAGCCCACGGTTCGAAACCAGGTAGAAACATTTCCCGATGGCTTTGTTTCAAAGTGGTTCGGATTACAGAGTTATCCTCGTTTATCACGAAACTTGAGTTGAACTATTGAGTTTTCTACGGTATTTCAAGCGGAAATAACTCAGTAAAGAATATAAAAGGGAAGGTCTGTGACAGTGAGTAAGACAACTGACACAAGGAATAACGGTCAAGGGCAACATTGGTTGGTTCCGGTTATGTTTAAACTTTGCTGCTTTTCTCAGTGTACTCCAGCTCGCTATTCCTCCCGCAGTGTCACCGCTGAAACTGAGTCTTTCTCCATCCCGCTTTGTAAATTTCACAATTACTGCTTTCTGAATGAAAACTGCTTGCAATCAGTCGAAGTCAAATAGTTTAGTATTTCATTCATGGAGAGGTTTTCTTGTAATTTAGCCCGAGAATGTTATCCAGAAATGAGTGATATTTCTGTCAATGCAAACGGTTAAATCTGACCCATTACCACCCAGGTTTTCCCTTGTATCACCACCTCTATCGGCAGCGTTTTGCATCATATCACTGTTTTTCACTATTTGTTTTTGTTCTTGACCTGTTGCACGTGTGACATTTCCAACTCGGAAGTAAAAATGCAAATCTCACTCCACCGATTCTGGCAGAGCTGCTTTGGACCAGGCAGTATTGCTGGTTTGTCTATGAAAATCATTAAATCTTAACATATCGAACGCAGCCTGCGACCCTGAAAGCGCCGAATCCTAACCACGAGACCACCAGGATCCCATCTGCCTGATTTTCCGAGAGACTGATTACAGGAATATGCACAGCGCCAATTGTCCACAGTCACACACTCCTTTCTGTCTGTTAAGATTTGAAATTCTTCATATTTTCACATTGGCTTCCAGTGTGATGAAAGCAGAGCTCTGATCAGCTGATGTTGTTCAGTAAAATTACCACAGTAATGTTGATATCTGTTCGATGCTAACATTGCTCTTTGAATGTGATCAGCTGCAGTGAAATTTAATGCAGTTGAAGGTAGCCTACTCATTTTTACAGGAGCAACCAGCCAGGGCAATGTAATGATTAATTGTTGTGGGTAATTGACGGGATTGTACAACGGGACTGATATTTCTCCCTGCTGTTCAAATTGGCACAAGTATTGAGCGACGATTTTCAGATGGCTGCCGTGAGTTGGGTTTCGTGGTGTAATGGTGAGCACTCTGGACTTTGAATCCAGCAATCCGAGTTCAAATCTCGGCGGAGCCTTGCTTTACTTTGCAAAGGCAGATGATTGATTTGCTGAAGGGCGCTTCGTTTCAATTTCTCACAAAGCACGAATAGAGAGGACAATTTGTCAGCCAGTTCAACTGCTATTACAATGCACATTGCTGAGCCTCAGGCGCCAGATCCCTGCAACGTTAGTGTTTTTCATCTTTTCGCTGTCCTTCAACTCCTCTGTTGAAAAAAAGAAGTGGTTGGTGTCACACAATAACAATTCGACTGGAGTCTGGCAATTATTGAGCAAGTGTGTGTGCCTGAGCGTGTGTGTGCGTGAGCGTGTGTGGTGTGTGTGTGAGCGAGAAAGAGAGGGTGTGGGTGTGTGTGTGTGTTTTGGGATAAAAGTCTACTGTCTTCATTCAGATTGCTGTTGATTCCACGGGTAACTGGGTTTTGGTCTCTGCAGCTGAATTCCAGAAGTTCAGAATGAATGCAGGAATTTGAGCCGTGTCGATTTTGGCAGGAAGAAATAGGAGAAACAGACCAATGTAAACAGTTGTTGAGGTAAAGGAGCGTGTGTGGAAGGAATGGAGCAAATTAGTGCTGATGTTGGAATCGGAAACAAGAAGGGAAAATGCTGAAAAATCTCAGCAAGCCTGGCAGCATCTGTGAGGAGAGAAGAGCTGAAGTTTCGCATTGAGATCAGCCTTGGTCAAAACTGGGGAAGGATTGGAGTTGCTCCGATAGAGAATACAAACGGGAACACAGGGTGAAAGGCTGTCTGCTGATATAAGTAACAGGATCGCAAACATTGAGTCTGCAGTCACGGCCCAGGGGATGGATTGGGATTTTCTAACTGAGGCTCAAATCCTGTCATGTCGCTTCCCGTCATTCCTCATTGTGACTTATTTTTATTGAAAGTAATTGAAAATAAAGAGATGATCAACTGATTGCAAGTCTCCCACATCAACGTCACTGAGAGTCTAGTGATCAGGATCGGCGTCGTGACGCGGTTTCAATTCCCACTCACGGAGTGAATAACTTCTTGCTCAATTCTTCATTTAATGAAAACACGCCTCACAGGGTCTGTGAAGGGAGCAACATCTAATTCCTCCAGCTGGATGAACTTGCATCGGAGCTGGAAAAGTCAGAGATGTAACATTAACGATAAACTCTGAAGAAGAATCACATGACACGCACAACATTCATGTCAGATACACACACATGTCAAATCATGTCACTTTCAAGTTGTGTCTTTTAACTTCCTGCTCTCCACTTCAGACATTTCCACATTCATAGAACATAGAACATAGAAAGCCACAGCACAAACAGGCCCTTCGGCCCACAAGTTGCGCCGATCACATCCCCACCTCTAGGCCTATCTATAGCCCTCAATCCCATTAAATCCCATGTACTCATCCAGAAGTCTCTTAAAAGACCCCAACGAGTTTGCCTCCACCACCACCGACGTCAGCCGATTCCACTCACCCACCACCCTCTGAGTGAAAAACTTACCCCTGACATCTCCTCTGTACCTACCCCCCAGCACCTTAAACCTGTGTCCTCTCGTAGCAACCATTTCAGCCCTTGGAAATAGCCTCTGGGAGTCTACCCTATCCAGACCTCTCAACATCTTGTAAACCTCTATCAGGTCACCTCTCATCCTTCGTCTCTCCAGGGAGAAGAGACCAAGCTCCCTCAACCTATCCTCATAAGGCATGCCCCCCAATCCAGGCAACATCCTTGTAAATCTCCTCTGCACCCTTTCAATGGCTTCAACATCTTTCCTGTAATGAGGTGACCAGAACTGCGCGCAGTACTCCAAGTGGGGTCTAACCAGGGTCCTATAAAGCTGCAGCATTATCTCCCGACTCCTAAACTCAATCCCTCGATTAATGAAGGCCAGTACGCCGTACGCCTTCTTGACCGCATCCTCCACTTGCGAGGCCGATTTAAGAGTCCTATGGACCCGGACCCCAAGGTCCTTCTGATCCTCTACACTGCTAAGAATGGTACCCTTCATATTATACTGCTGCTTCATCCCATTGGATCTGTCATCAAAAATTCCGACCTCAAACCCCTTCCTGTTCCTCAATCCACTGATAATGCTACACATATTGCGGGGGATTGGTAGCATTTGGCTCCGTAGCTCAGTGGTTAGAGCACTGGTCTTATAAACCAAGGATCGCGAGTTCAATATCTCGCTAGAGCATGCACGTAAATTTCAGCTGATCGAAGTTTTAGGGTAGAGGCAGACAACGGGGGAACATAACAGAGGGCTTTGATAACTGGATGGCAGATCAGGTGCAATTTTTGCAGAGCGAATAGATATTCTCTTCTTCGTAAAAATAGAAAGGGCAGAACGTATTTGAAAAGCTGAAAATGATACTGAGAATAGAATAGATGCGTTTGTGCAAGGAATGCATAAAGTTAATACGTCGGTGCAGCAGATAATTGGAAGGGAAATGACATTTTGGTCTTTATTGCCGGCAGACTGGAGTCCAAGAATAACGAGGTGTTGCTGCAGCTGCACAGGGTTTTGTTGAGACCACATGTTGAGTATTCTGTGCAAATATGATAGTCACATTAAAAAAAAGATATGTTTGCATTGGAAACTGTAAAGAGAAGGTTCACCAGATTGTTCCCTGGGGTGAGGGAGTTATCCTCTGATGAGAGGCTGAGTAAACTGTGCTGAAATTCTCTGGAGTTTCGAAGAATAAGAGGCGATCTCATTAAACCTACACAACTCTGATTAGGTTTGAGAGGATGGAGGCTGTGAGATTTTTTTCTGCTGGTCGGGGAATCTAACCCAGTGCGGCCCAGATAAGAGGCTGATCATTTAGGGCTATGACAAGGAAAGATTCCTTCACTCATTCTCTGTACCTGACAGTTACGTATGCCCCACCATCGAGCACATTTAATTCTGGGAAACAGGTATCTAGTCCCTTGGGGAATTCAGGGATCTGGGGAGCTGGTGGAAAAACTATGTTGCAGCCCAAGATTAGCCATGATGGTATTGAGTGGTGGAAGAATCTCGATGGACCGAGTGGTCTGCTCCTCCTCCTATGATTCATGTCAGAATAAAAACAGAAAGTACTGGAAGTTCTCAGCAGGGCTTGCAACAAATGTGAAACAAGGCATAGAGTTAAGGTTCTGAGTCCAACATAACTCTTTTCAAACCAGTAACTGAGTTTGAATTATAACAATTAGCAAAACATCGAGACTAGGAATTGAATTGGATCCAGGCAGCGAAAGCCCTGAGTTTAAACTGCTGCATTATTTCTGTAGGAAAATTGTTCAGAAAAGTGTGCTGCCAACTGAACGGGTGGAGGTTTGAGAGCACCCCGAGACAAAAAACTTATTTCTGTTTCTCCTTATATTTCCGACGGAGAAACACTTTGTGTCTTTCTGCAACAGGGAAATAGTGTCCAAACTTTGCCAATCTTGATGTTATTCAGTAAATTGTCATACAAATCGATCTATGAATATTCATTTAAAATAAAACGAGATACATTGGATCATGCTGCTGTACTTTTACAACCTATTAGAAATATGGGTTTACAGTAGCTGATAGAATTTGATGCTGCGGTTGCAGATAGAGAACTGGAACCCACCATCACAACGAGTGATTCCACTGTCTGTTTAAATGTTGATCAGTGAAAATTTCAATCATTCTCTTCTGTGTCACTACGGATGGTGAGTCAATAAGCAATATTCACTCAACAAAGCCCGAATCAGTCAATCTTTCTCGCAACTTTCAAACATGTTGTTATTCTCTGTACCAATTGCCATTGAGGTATACGAATAAGTGAATGCAGTTGGTGATGGCAAAAATGTGCTTACCCTCTCGGGGAACACAATCACATTGATGCACACACAAGGTAGCAATGGATTCCAAAGGTATGAATTCATGAAAAGAAAAAGGAAATCATGTCTGACTAATTTATTAGATTTCTTCGAGAAGTCCCTCCCAGAGTGGATAGAAGGGGACCAGGGGATGTATTGTTTTTGGACTTCCAGAAGGTGTTCAACAAGGTACCTCACAAAACGTTAACTCGTAACATAAGAGCCCATGATGTTGGGGGTAGTATATTTGTCGGTAGAGAATTGATGGCAGGAAGCAACAATTTAGGATAAAGGGTTTTCAGTTTGGCGACGTGTAACCGTAGGCTTCCAGCGGGATTAATATTGGGATCACAACTGTTTACAATAAATGTTAATGACTTGGAGGGAGGAAGCAAATATATCGTAGAAAAAATTTCAGACACAAAAATAGGTGGAAAGGCAAATTGCGACAGGGATACAAACAGTTGATATCGATATTGTGATAGGTTATCTAAGTAGTCGAAAAGTTGGAAAATAAAATTTAATACGGGGAAATCTAAAGGTGTTCAATTTGGATGGGAGAACAAACGAACAGAGTGCTATGCAAATAGGGTAACTGGATAACACTACCACACAAAGGGACTTAGGGGTACTTGTCCATGAAACACAGAAAGTTAGCAGACATGTGCAGCAATAATCAAGAAGGATAATGGGATGTTGATTTTTATTTCAAGGGTGTTGGAGTATAAGTGTAGGGAAGTTTTGCTGCAGCTGTACAAGGTATTGGTGAGACCACATCTGGAGTTCCGTCAGCAGCTTTGGTCCCCTTATTTAAAGACATATATTTTTTCATTGCAGGTAGTTCAGGGAAGGTTCACAAGGCTGATCCCGAGTATGGAGGGATTGTTTTATGAGGAAAGATTAAACAGGTTGGGACACTACTCATTGGAATTTAGAGAAATGACATGTGCCCTCATTGAAACATAGGATTATTGAAGGTCTTGAGAGCCTAAATGCTGAGAAGATGTTTCTGCTCGTGGGAGAGTCCAGGGAGAGAGGGCATAGTTTCAGAATAAACGAGTGCTAATTTATGAGTGAGATTATTTGTTCTGTTAGGTTCAACACCCTGACATATTCCATAGTAAGAAGTCTCACAGGTTAAAGACCAACAGGTTTATTTGAAATCACGAGCTTTCAGAGTGCTGTTCCCTCATCAGGCGAGTCACCTGTTGGAATTTAACCTGCTGTTGTGAGACTTCTTAACATGTCCACACAAATTCAACGCCAGCATCTCCACATCACGGATCCTCCATAGTGCATAGACACTTAGAAACGAGAAGCAAGTGTAGGCCATTCGGTCCTTTTAACCTGCTCCGCCATTCATTTTGATCATAGTTGATTATCAAATTCAAAATCCTGATCCTGCCCTCCATCTATATCCCTTGATCCCTTTAGCCTAAAGAGCGACATCTAGTTTCTTCATAAAATCACACAACGTTTTGGCCTCAACTACTTTCCTGTGGTAGTGAATTCCATACATTCACCACTCTCTGGCTGAAGAAATCTCTGCTCACCTCAGTCCCAAAAGGTTTAACCCTTACCCTCAAACTGCGACACTTAGTTCTGGACTCCCCCATCATCGGGAAAATTCTTTCAGAATCTATTCTGTCTAATCCTAGAGAGGGAGCACAGCAAAGGTTTAACAGGCTGATTCCTGGGATGGCAGGTTTATCATATGAAGAGAGACTAAATCGGTTAGGATTGTATTCATAGAATCATAGAAATCATAGAAACCCTACAGTGCAGAAGGAGGCCATTCGGCCCATCGAGTCTGCACCGACCACAGTCCCACCCAGGCCCTACCCCCACATATTTTACCTGCTAATCCCTCTAACCTACGCATCCCAGGACTCTAGGGGGCAATTTATTTTTAACCTGGCCAATCAACCTAACCCGCACATCTTTGGACTTTTCACTGGAGTTTAGAAGAGTTGGAGGGGATCTCATATCAACTTATAAAATTCTAACAGGGTTAGGCAGGGTAGATTCAGGAAGTATGCTCCCAGTGATGGGGGAGTCCAGAAATAGGGGTCATAGTTTGAGGAAAAAGGGTAAGCCTGTTAGAACTGAGGTGGGAAGAAATGTCTTCACTCAGAAAGTGGTGAATGTATAGAATTCACTACCACAGAATGTATTTGAGGCCAAAACGTTTTCTGATTTCAAGAAGAAATTAGATATAGCTCTTGGGACTAAAGGGATCAAAGCGTACGAGAGGAAGGGGGAATCAGCATATTAAGTTTGATGATCAAAATGAATGGCGGAGCAGGCTCGATGGGCCGAATAGCTTATTCCTGCTTCTAGCTTCTATGTGTCTATGTAATCCTCTTAGAATTGTATCAGTTTCAATGAGATCTCCTCTCACTCTTTCGAACTCCAATGAACATGATCCTAACTGATTTATTCTCTGCTGAAATGACAAACCTAACATCCCAAGCAACAGCCTGGTAAACCTTCTCTGCACTCCCTCTATAGCAAGGACGTCCTTTCCAGTATAAGGACGTCAACGCTGCACAAAATACTCCAGGTGTGGCCCCGACAATGCCCGATAGAATTGCAGCAAAACATCCCTATTCTTATACTCAAATGCTCTTGCTATGAAGGCTAGCATATCATTTTTCTTCTTTACTGCCTGCTGTAACTGCACGTTTACTTTCAGGGACTGACGCACGAGGATACCAGGCTCTCGCTGAGTATCCATCTCGCTCATGCTTTATCACTTTGAACATAAGAACATAACATAAGAAATAGGAGCAGGAGTAGGCCATCTAGCCCCTCGAGCCCGCCCCGCCATTCAATAAGATCATGGCTGATCTGACGTGGATCAGTACCACTTACCCGCCTGATCCCCATAACCCTTAATTCCCTTACCGATCAGGAATCCATCCATCCGCGCTTTAAACATATTCAGCGAGGTAGCCTCCACCACCTCAGTGGGCAGAGAATTCCAGAGATTCACCACCCTCTGGGAGAAGAAGTTCCTCCTCAACTCTGTCTTAAACCGACCCCCCTTTATTTTGAGGCTGTGTCCTCTAGTTTTAACTTCCTTACTAAGTGGAAAGAATCTCTCCGCCTCCACCCTATCCAGCCCCCGCATTATCTTATAAGTCTCCATAAGATCCCCCCTCATCCTTCTAAACTCCAACGAGTACAAACCCAATCTCCTCAGCCTCTCCTCATAATCCAAACCCCTCATCTCCGGTATCACCCTGGTGAACCTTCTCTGCACTCCCTCCAATGCCAATATATCCTTCCTCATATAAGGGGACCAATACTGCACACAGTATTCCAGCTGCGGCCTCACCAATGCCCTGTACAGGTGCATCAAGACATCCCTGCTTTTATATTCTATCCCCCTCGCGATATAGGCCAACATCCCATTTGCCTTCTTGATCACCTGTTGTACCTGCAGACTGGGCTTTTGCGTCTCATGCACAAGGACCCCCAGGTCCCTTTGCACGGTAGCATGTTTTAATTTGTTTCCATTGAGATAGTAATCCCATTTGTTATTATTTCCTCCAAAGTGTATAACCTCGCATTTATCAACGTTATACTCCATTTGCCATATCCTCGCCCACTCACTCAGCCTGTCCAAATCTCTCTGCAGATCTTCTCCGTCCTCCACACGATTCACTTTTCCACTTATCTTTGTGTCGTCTGCAAACTTCGTTACCCTACACTCCGTCCCCTCTTCCAGATCATCTATATAAATGGTAAATAGTTGCGGCCCGAGTACCGATCCCTGCGGCACGCCACTAGTTACCTTCCTCCAACCGGAAAAACACCCATTTATTCCGACTCTTTGCTTCCTGTCGGATAGCCAGTCCCCAATCCACTTTAACACACTACCCCCAACTCCGTGTGCCCTAATCTTCTTCAGCAGCCTTTTATGGGGCACCTTATCAAACGCCTTTTGGAAATCCAAAAACACCGCATCCCAAGATCACAAGGTTGAGCTCCTACACCCAGCTTACAAGCAAAACTGAAGCGGGAGAATCCGTCAAAGAATGGAATTGGATAATCTGCTTGGAGTCAGTGGACTGGTCAGTATTTAAAAACTCTGGGACTAGCCTGAACGAGTCGCCACTGCAGTAACTGACTTCATTCGTAAGCATGCAGAAGACTGTGTGCAAAAAAAGCAAATCCGCGTGTTCCCCAATCGGAAACCATGGATGAACAGGGATATCCAATGCTTGCTGAAGTCCAGGTCTGAGGCATTCAAGTCAGGCGACACTGACCTTTACAAGAAAGCCATATACGATTCAAGGAGATCCGTTAAAGATGCCAAAAGACGGTACTGCACCAAACTAGAGTTCCAGGCTAGCCACACAGATCCACGCCATGTATGACAAGGTCTGCAAGACATAACAGGATACAGGATGAAGACATGTAAAATCTCGGCTCCAATGCACTCTTCCCTGACGAGCTCAATGCATTCATGCCAGTTTTGAGCAAGAGGTCAGCGAGAGCATGCCCTCCACCCTGGAAGCTCTGGATGAACCTGTATCTGGCGTCACCATTGCAGATGTCAGAGCAACTTTCTCGGAAAGCGACTGGACCAGATGGGGTACCCAGACGAGCACTGAGATCCTGCGTGGATCAGCTGGCGGGGGTATTTGCAGACATTTTAACTTCTCTTTACAACAATCTGAGGTCCCTATCTGCTTGAAGAAGACGACCAGCATCCCGGTACCTAAGAAAAACCAAGCAGAGTGCCTCAATGACTATCGTCCCGTGGCTCTGACATCCATCATTATGAAGTGCTCTGAAAGGCTAGTCATGGCACGAATCAATTCCAGCTTCCCGGCCGCCGGGGATCCACTACAGTTTGCCGATCGCTGCAACAGGCCCACAGCTGACGCCATCTCCCTGGTCCTGCACTCATCCCTGGGACACCTCGATAACAAAGATACCTATGTCAGACTTCGATTCATTGACTACAGCTCAGCCTTCAACATCATTATTCCCACGAAACCCATCTCCAAACTCGGTGGCCTGGGCCTGGGCTCCTCCCTCTGCAACTGGATCCTGTGCTTCCTAACTCACAGACCACAATCAGGAAGGGTAGGCAACAACACATTCTCCACGATCATCCTCAACACCGGTGCCCCACAAGACTGTGTTCTCAGCCCCTTACTATACTCCTTGTACACTTATGACTGTGTGGCGAAATTCCCCTCCAATTCAATTTTCAAGTTTCTGACGACAGTACCGTTGTGGGACAGATCTCAAACAATGCCGAGACAGAGTACAGGAATCAGATAGAGAATCTTGTGAGCTGATGCGGCGGCAATAATCTCTCCCTCAATGTCAACAAAACGAAGGAGATTGTCATCCACTTCAGGAAGCGTAGAGGAGAACCTGACCCTGTCTACATCAACGGGGACGAAATAGAAATGGTCGAGAGCTTCAAGTTTTTAGGTGTCCAGATGACCAAAAAGCTGTCCTGCACCCGCCCCACCCCCCCCTCCCGCCGCACGCCGATCTTTCGTTAAGAAAGCCGACCAACGCCTCCACTTTCTCAGAAGACGAAGGAAATTTGGCATGTCAGCTAAGACTCTCACCAGCTTTTACAGATGCACCATAGAAAATATTATTTCTGGTTGTATCACAGCTTGGTATGGCTCCTGTTCTGCCCAAGAAACTACAAAAGGTTGTGAATATAGCTCAATCAATCACGCAAAGCAGCCCCTCATCCATTGACTCTGTCTACACTTCCCGCTGCCTCAGCAAAGCAGCCAGCATAATTAAGGACCCCACGCATCCCGGACATTCTCTCCTCCACCTTCTTCCGTCGGGAAAAACGATACAAAAGTCTGTGGTCACGTACCAACCGACTCAATGATAGATTCTTCCCAGCTGCCGTCAGACTTTTTAATTGACATACCTTGCATTAAGTTGATCTTTCTCTCCACGCTAGCTATGACTGTAATACTACATTCTGCACTCTCTCGTTTCCTTCTCTATGAACGGTATGCTTTGTCTGTATAGCGCGCAAAGGACAATACTTTTCACTCTATGCTAATACTTGTGACAATAATAAATCAAATCAAATCAAATCAGTGAAAAAGCAGATAAATGGATGACTTCCAAGTCCATATCGCGAGCAAAGTGAACATTCTTCAATTTAGGAATTTGCCAGTTAAGAGCGCTGCAGCTGTGAGGATTTCTTAAAGCCAACATGTTCACAGAACCAATGCTGGATGTGAACTCAGCAAGTTGAAGCTTAATTGCTCGATTTCAGATTTCACAAGATGTTGAGTAATATCCGACCTCACTTGCGATTGAATCATTCCTGACAGAACCAACAGGAGATCCCGAATCAGCTCACGATTCCTTTGTCCTACATTTCATCCAACCAGCTCACAGTGTGTTTGTTCTTTAAAACATGACGTCAGAGGGAGGAGCACGGAACTATTTGAATCTGTTCTCAGAACAATGCACTGGGCAGAAGGACATCAGAGAATAGGGAATAGGAACTGGAGTGAACGTTTAGTTCCTTCACTCGGGCCCGCTACCGCCGTTCAACAAGACCATGGTGGATTTACCGCACATACACCTTCCTGCATATCCCCATATTTCTTATTTGCCTTAATATCCATCAATCTATGCCACCCTGCTTGAATAAACTACGTCTCTCTGATGGAGAATAGTAATGTTGGGTATTAAAAACAATTTTGTTTCTTTATCAGAGTTAATCTTTGCTTCGTTCACTTATGGGTAACAGTTCATGTTGTTTCCATAACAGCACCAGAGCTTCCCCGTTCTTGAAATGCTCGGAAACAGATATGATGACGGATTTTACAGAGAGCGACACACATTCAGCGCCGCAGAAATAAAGCATTCGAGCAAGTTGGCCTTTTTAAATGTGTTTCCGTTATATTAACAGTTCACAATCCAGGGTCACAGGTCTGATACAGTGAGACGAGGTGAGAGTGCCTTTGCTGTTTTTTGTACGGACTGACTGTGCCTCTGTAACAGTGTGGGGATCAGCGCACAGTGATACACGGCAGAGTCAGAGAGACAGACCCGGGTGATATTTAACGGAACCGTTTTCTTGTCTTGCTCCAAATCAGCAGAAAACCGGTCAAGGAAATCGGTAGAATTATCCCCCCTTCCCTTTGCCGTAACTCCTCAGTAAATATCTCAGAGCTTTCCCAAGACACTGGATGTACCAGAAGGGAGTATTGCCTGCATATTTTGTTTCGTAACTGCAGTTCAGTATTACCGTCTGTCCTTCCTCAACCGTAATTCAGGCGGCTCCTGGGAAACTGACTCCTGTAGGTTTATTTGGTAGCAAAAGCCACACAAGCTTTCGGAGCTCCAAGCCTCTTTTTCAGGTGAGTGGGAATTCTGTTCACAAACAGGGCATATAAAGACACAGACTCAATTTACATGAATAATGGTTGCATTATTCATGTAAATTGAGTCTGTGTCTTTATATGCCCTGTTTGTGAACAGAATTCCCACTCACCTGAAGAAGGGGCTTGGAGCTCCGAAAGCTTGTGTGGCTTTTGCTACCAAATAAACCTGTTGGACTTTAACCTGGTGTTGTTAAACTTCTTACTGTGTTCACCCCAGTCCAACGCCGGCATCTCCACATCATAACTGACTCCTGGCCATTGGTTCCTGTAACATGATATGGAATGTGTGAGAAATCTGTGAGTGAATATAATCCATGAAACGCACACTGTGAGGATTTGAGCTCAGACTCACGGGGCAGAATGGCCATTATTATCAGTAAAGCACACAGGTAACACATGGCCCCTGATTGCACAGTAAACAACGACATTATTTAAAATATGTTGCTGCATGGAGTCTTATATCACAGAGTGACCTCAGATCAGAGGCGGCTCCTCTTATCGGGACATTGAAGGGCGTTTCTTCGTGCTGCAATTGGCTGGTTTCTCAGCTCTGAAGTCAGCTGAGGGCCAGTCACGGTTAGTTGTGGGTATAATGGGTGACTCTCCAATCACATTCCATCCCTGGCTGTGTCTATCTCTTTCACATTCTCTTGCTCTATCTCACATTGTCAGCCATTTGTCACTTTCTCGGTTTGAATCCCTTTCCTCTGAACTGCGTGTCCATCCCTTTCGCCCTAATGAAGGTAGAAGGTGAAATAAATATATTAACGTAAGTCTCAATGCGCCGATGGGCCTTTTCTGCGTTGTATACTTCTCTGATTCTATCACTATATGACTCAATTCACAGGGATAGATTGTCAGCTGATCCAGAAATTTTACATGCACAGATTGATTAAGTTATTCATCCAGGAGATCTGCGGGTCTGTGCGAATGGGATCGGGAAATGATTGAATTCCATCCTAGAGTAATATGTAATCTTTACCAACAGTGACAATCATTGACTTCAACGAAAGAAAGCCTCTCAGATGGCGCTGCATTGATGCCTTCATTATCTGTACATATTATATGAAATTCAACCCCATGCGTTGTCCTGATCTCAAACTCTTGATTATCAATCAGCACCTGGATTTTGTATGAGGCCCGCGGAAGGCTCATTCACTGTGGGTCCCAGTGCGCAGTCGTACACGGCGCTGTCTGTCATCTCCAAATTTTCACACCTCCGGTTGAGGTTCCCGCTGAGGCGTTAAAAGCCGGGAGCTGCCTTCTTATTCCCTTAAGTATCGGCTCTAAGCAGATACTTAGGAGCTTGCTGTGGATACAGGCGATAGCAGCACTGGCCATATGCTCTCGCTGAACTCGGAACAGAGTACGTGCAGGGAATTGCTGATTCTTCACCCTCTGCTGCTCCAACTCCTGTTTCTGACTGGTACACTGAGACTCCATCATTCATCTTTGAAAAGGAACAGCACACAAACGACGGTAGAAGGAGTAACATGAGGAGGTTGAATACCCAGAGATAGAAATGATTTAAATATAAGGAAATGGGGAATTTAGAGCAAAGGTTCAAATTGACCGACCTGTGATTCGGACAGAAACCAGAGGCAGACATGGTTGCAGTCTGAAATCCAGAAACAGAGACAGTGACTGCACTAGATCTGCAATTGACATTTGCACCAGCCGGAAACAAATGCGATTTTTTCTCCCCACCCATTTTCATGTCTGCAAACAATGGCGTTCTCGAGAAGGGGATCGTGACCTCTAATAATCGGAGAGCGCCCTCCTGTGGACACCATGACCATATGTTGGAAACAGATACACACGTGCACAGATATACACGTATAGAGACCACATTTGTCAGGGACAAAGGAGGACAGCACAATAAGTTTGCTTCCGTGGGTGCCGTGTAGAAATAAATGACCTGTGCACACATCGTGCATGTTCACAAGCAACTCATTGAGAGTGCAGCGTTGTTACACTGAAGAAAATAAGGCGGATTCCATGTGTTGAAGTAAATCCATTAAATTCTGCGCGTTCAATCCGAAAGTTTCAACGGAGAGGAGGCACAAGATGAAAAGCTTGTGACCAGCGTAGAAATATTTTGACTAATTTCGAGAATGAAACTTTTGTTTTATAAAATCTTCTGGCATTCATATTTGGTGGATGTATTTACGTTCACAATCGTGTCGATCTGTCTATTCCACTATATATGCACTTGTATTTATCAATCTGTTGTTGCACCAATTCTCTCTGTATATCGGGACCGACGTGTCTATGTCTTTAGGTGTTTCACGCATCCCGACAAGCTCTCAAAAGCACACCACTCTATCTCTGAAATTGCCAGCTTATCTATTCATCCATTTATCCATCCATTGACAACTGATGTCTGCTTTGCTTCAGGCGCCTGAATACCACCGAATCAATAAAAAAATAAAAATAACAGCGTATGTTTAGAAAATGATATGAAAGCGCGTGGAGGGGCTTGGTTTTTCCCTTTATTTATCTCAGCCTCTGAATTGTTTGTTGGAACATTTGTTAGGAACAGTAACATAAAGAGGAATCTGGACGTGCAGGTCCACAGTTCCCTAAAAGTGGTAACACAGGTGGCCAAGTTGCTGAAGGAGGCATATGGCATGTTTGCCTTCATCAGCCAGGGAATTGAGTACATGAGTTGGAAAATCATGTTCCAGCTACATAAACCTTGGTTCGGCCGCATTTCGAGTATTACGTGCAGTTTTGGTCCTCACACAATCAGAAGGACATGGAAGCTTTGGAGAGAGTGCAAATAAGGTTCACCAGGATGTTGCCTGGTCTCGGGGGGTGTTGGCAATGATGAGAGGTTGAATAAACTAAGATTGTTTTCACTGGAAAGGTGGAGGCTGAGCGGAGACCTGATAAACTCGACAAAATTATGAGAGGAATAGGCAGGGTGGATAGTCGGGTTTTCTTTACTTCTGGTGGAATTGCGAATTGCAAAGGGTCAGAGGTTCTAGGTGAGATGGGGAAAGTTCAAGGGAGATGTGAGGGGAAGGTTTTTCACACAGAGAGTGATGGGCGCCTGGAACGCGCTGCCAGAGAACATGGTGGAAGTGGGCACATGAGCAACATTTAACAGGAATCTGAATGGCTGCATGGATAGGGAGGGAATAGAAGGATAAGGCAGAAGGTTTTGTTTTCGTTAGGGCATCATGATTGGGACATTCGTGGAGGGCCGAAGGTTCTGTTTCTGTGCTGTACTTTTCTTCGTTTTCTGCTGTTCTTGAAATAACCGTACACTTTTGTTTGCAGATGCTTAATAATATGTCCAAATGCAGTTGCAAGAATTGCATATTTTCAGTGAAAGACGGAAATAAGTTGCACGTACTTATAGCCTTTCAAAGTTAAAGTTTATTTATTAGTCACAAGTAAGGCTTACATTAACACTACAATGAAGTTACTGTTAAGATTCCCTAGTCGCCACACTCTGGTGCCTTTTCGGGTCAATGCACCTTACCAGCACATCTTTCAGACTGTGGGAGACAACCAGAGTACCCGGTGGAAACCGAAGCAGGCATGGGGCGAATATGCAAACTCCACACAGACAGTACCCAAGCCGGAATCGAGCCCGGGTCCCTGAGCGGCGGAGTTAACCACTCTGCCAGCATGCCACAAGTTCATTGCACAACAATGTTCTTTTGAGCTGCATATGTTATATGCAATATATAACATATTACGCTGTTGTATAATGTATAACAGTTATACATTATAACTGTTATAATGTGTAGAATATAAGCTGTAAGAGCCATTCGGTCCATCGATTCTGCGCTGTCATTGAATAATATCATGACTGATCTGATGTGATAATCCTTAACACTATTTTCCTGCCTTATCCCTATGAAATTTGATTCACTTACTGATTAAAATCTGTTTACCTCAGCCCTGAATATACTTAAGGACCAAACCTTCTCAAACTTCAGCGTAAATAATTCCACAAATTACTGTCCTATCAGAAGAAATTCCTCCTCATATCTGTCTTCGATGGGCACCCTCTTAATGTGAGATCATGTTCTCTGGTCCTGGGCTCTCCCTCAAGGTGAATCAACCTCAATGCATCTACCCTTTCAAATCCCTTATTAGGAATCGGATATGTTAATTAGACATTAAACTGCGTCTCATCTTAATTTGAAATCAACCTCCTCAGGACAATTAGAGTTTCGTTTGTCTTTCGGGTCTATTCAAGATCCAATATCCAGTTGGATATATGTTAGCAGGTATATATGCTGCTCTCTACTCAATGGGATGGGGTGTTAACCTTCATATTTCCTGGAAATAAACATGCACTTATAAAGGAGCATTAGAGCACTCAGCGCCATTGCCCACGGTTCTAGATGATTTACTGCAGGAAGTGACATCAGATAAGCTCCGCAGGCATTGTATTTTTGCAGGAAGTGACATCGACCCAGTCCAAACTCTGAGGATGTATTGTCCTGTAGGCGGTTACATCTGCTGTTATTTATTGAATATTCTGCAGCTTTCCCAGATATGAAAACTCCTCAGAATTCCGGAGCGGCAGCAATGCGTCTCCCGGTTCTCGCTTTGGTGTGGATGACATTGATTGTGGGTAAGAAGATCAAAACGTGAAAAACGTTTGAAAAGCAAAGAGCTCATTTTAATCTTGTGTCTAAACTTGGTTAGACCCAACTATGAGTGTTAGGACAATAATATAAATACAAAGGTGAAAACAGAAAATGCGATTTGTCAGGATGAAATCAGATTTCAGGTTAAAAAAATACTATCTGAAATTATTGCATATATTATTGCATATGTTCTTATCGCAAGGAAAGGAAGCAATGCGTCAGCCTAGTGGAGGTTTTTGAAAAGCTGAAGATCTTTCAGAAATTAATCGTGCGAAGGATCTTCCCCCAAATTTGGACGATTTTAAAATGAGGAATCTAAAATTTATCAATGAGCCCGAGAGAGATTTCAGGAAAAACTGCCCAACCCATACTCTCATGTGGAAATCACTATCAGAGAGTGGGTTGTTTTTATTAATGCAATTAAAGGGAAAATAAATGAAAAGATTATGGGCAAAGGAGTGGGAGGAAATTTTCGGTGCGTGAGATGAAGAGGATTTCAGGATGTTCTCTGAAGTACTAACGAGCCCACCGAAGATTTATTCTAGGCTTTCGTTCTATCTGACTTAATAAAGAACTGACCACCATTTTTTCCCCGTCCCAGATCTGAGCGATGAAGATTCTGTTACTCAGCGGGAATCCTCACTCACACAGACAGAGGGAGAAGTTGTCACTTTAACCTGCACCTATACCGGCAATAATTTTTATTTGTTCTGGTACCGTCAGTATCAAGGCAGACAGCCCGAGTTTGCAGTCCGGAGATATACCGACGGCCGTTCCGAATTGAAGGCGAATTTCGCTCAGAGCCGGTTTTCTGATTCAGTGCAGCAGTCAGTGAAGTTGTACCGATTGACCATCCCGGAGCTGGTGCTGTCTGACACCGCGGTCTATTACTGTGCACTCAGACTCACAGTGATGGAAACGAGTGAAATCCTCGTACAAAAACTGCCACAGGTTTCTGATTCACAGCTGTTGTCTGTTGGGAACTGTTTACAACAGCGGATCTGACACTGTCACGTGAATACATTCCCGTGAGCGCAGATATCGAACGCAATCAAACGGAAAACTTCCTCCCACTCCTTTGCCCATAATCTTTTCATTTAGTTTCCCTTAATTACATTTATAATAATCACCCCAACTCTCCCTGTGATCGTGATTTCCACATTAGTGATACAATTTAAAACAATTCACATTGAATCCTGACTCTGTCCGATGGTTGCATTCATTGTGTGAGGGCGGAATTTGCTGTTCACCATCCACATTAACAAAATAAACTCCAGCCTTTTTCCCAAAACTAGTTCTTTCTGTTTAGCTGCTTCACTGTACAAAGAGAAGCTAGATAATATGATATGATCATAATATATAGACTGATTAAATATTCCACAATGTTAAAACACTTGAAGTCGGATATTATTACAAAGGATAGTGACTATATTTATACTACAACAGATCTTGTCTCGGTTGCTCCTGCAATAAAGTAGTATGAGCATATCTATGACTATTTCAATCCATTGAGAGGGTGAAGAGGCGATTTACCGGGGTGCAGCTTGAGCTGGAGGTTCTGAGCTATGAGGAAAGATTGAATGGGCTGGGGCTGTTTTCCTTGGAGCAGCGAAGTTTGAGAGGGGACCATGAGATCATGAAGGACATAGGTACGGAGGATTGGAGCGCACTTTTTTCCCATCAGTAGAGGGGTCAGTATGCAGGGGCATATATTTAAGCCAAGTGGTAGAACGGATTCGAGAAGAAGCTTTTCCACGGAGAGATGGTGGGAGTCTGGAACTCAATTAACCCTCCATGGCAATGACCCAAGCGATAGAATATAGGATTAGCGTCATCAGATCTTTGTTGATCAGCATGGACAGAAGCCAAATTGCCCCCTTCTGTGCTGTAAATATCTCTGAATATAAGAATCCGTCGTCATTTCCCTGGGCAGCAGCATGGGAAACACGGAAAGCTTTTACTACGCAGGAGAATATCTCGTGACTGGGCAGACTGGGTATAAATGTTGAGCTGAATGGCCTCCTTCTGTTTTGTAAGTGTCCATGTAAGTCTGAATCTAGGCTTTCATTGCATATCGGTCAGGGGACGAGGAGGTGATCTAGTTGAAGCATACAATTCACAAAGAGCTTCACAGGGCAGTTTTTGACAGATGCTTTCCCCTGCCTGTGAAATTCTGTGCTCACATTCTCTAAATTCAATGATCATGAGATGAATTGCATAGGAATTCTTCAGTCAAAGCGTTATGAATGATGGGAATCTTCCATCTCCACGAGTTCTTTATACCAGATCGTTTGAATATTGGGTGCAAAGAGAGTTTAGGAATTTGGGGAGAGGGTGAGAAGGTGGAGTTCACGTAGAAGACCGGCGTGGAGGAGCAGTCTGGAAGGGTGAAACCGTCCAAAACTGCTCTCATTGTTTAAATAATGCACGGTTACTAATGAAAAAAAAATGAAATTTCACGATAAGTGTTGTCTGCAAAATTAAACAGGAAATTCAACATTGTGAACAATGGTCTCGCCAGTTTCCTCAATCATCAGCAAAGTAATGGATGTCTTTGACAGTACGAGCAGGTGGCACTTTATTTGCAATAATTTGCGCACTGATGCTCTGTTTGGGTTCCATCACAGTCACTCGGCTTTCGATCTCATTGTAATTTTGGTCCATATAAAAGCGTAAGAGTTGAAATCCAGATGTGAGGGGAGAGCGATTTCACTTAACTTAAAGGCAGCCGTTGATCGTGTGGCATTACGGATGGCACAATGACACAGTGGTTGGTGCTGCTGCCTCACAGCACCAGGGACCAAAGTTCAATTCCAGGAGTTTGCACGTTCTCCCTGAGTCTGTGTGGGTTTCCTCCGGGTGCTCCGGTTCCCTCTCAAAGTTTAAATACGTGCGGGTTAGTTTAATTGCCATCCTAATTTGCCCCGCAGTGTCAGGGGAACTGGCAGAGTAAACATGTATGGTTACGTTGATACGGCCTGAGTGGGATTGTTGCTGTTGCAGACTTGATGGCCGAATAGCCTCATTCTGCACTATAGGGATTCTATGATTCTATGATTCTAAGAATCAAAATTGGTATCAATCGGAATCATGAGCCTATATCCAGTTCAAATGAAGATGGAGGCAAACAAACCCTGCCTGTCGCAGAATTTTGTTGCAAGAGTTCCTCAAGGCAGCGTTCGTGACCCAAAGATATTCACCTGCTTCATCAATGACCTTCCTTCCATTATAAGATTAGGCATCGTTGCCGACGATTCCACAATGCTCTGAAGCATTCCGGACTTCTGAGAAAAATAAATCGTCGATTTTGGCATGTAGCGATAGCAATGGTCGATAGGTGGCAGATATCATTCGCGCCACAAAAAATGTCAATCAATGATCATTTCCAACAAGAGGGTTTCTAATATTCTACGATTTCGTGTTAACTACATTTCCATCGCTGAATCCCCCACCATCTACACTCTGGAAGCTAACATTGATCGACCTTTAAAACACTGGCTTCAAGAACATGTCAGGCATTGAGAATTTCCCCGACTCCCCAAAGCCTGACCGCTAACTGCAAAGCAGTCAAGAACGCGATGACATTGTTTCTACCTACCTGGACAACTGAATCTCCAGCAATCCCCAAATGCTCGACATCAGCCACAGCTCCTTGATTGCTACCCCGCCTACCACCTTAAACATTCACTCCTTCCATTAAAGGCACACGATGATAGCAGATAGCAGCATTATGCAAGGTGGAATGCAGCAATTCGCCAACAGCACTTCGACAGCACATTACAAACCCGCGGCCCCTACCGCCCAGAAAGAGAAACACAACAGCGGCACGGGAACAACATCATCTACAAATTCCCGAACAAGAGTGCAGCTGTATAGAATGGCAACTCACTCATTCCTGTTTAAGGTCAACTAGGGATGAGCAACACATTCTAGCATCATCTGAGATGATGAAATCCTTTAGATGTGTGAACACAAATTTAACATTTGAGGGGGAGTCGCCGTTCCCAAAAAAATTAAACTAAGGGAATTTAAGAGTACAAAATACCCTGGAATAAAACCGAAAGCTCGAGCTATGGGCACAATATAACCAGACAGTGTTTCATATTCACGCTGTTCTTTCCTTCCGAAGTCACGAACACAAAATGAGTAATGTCTGTCACTCAGCACGGGTAACTGGCTCAGCACCCACCGGCCTCACAGTGCTCCCAGCGATACAGAAAGTGAGATGTCTCCTGAAGATTACCCCATTCCCATTTTACATTGCGGAGAGTGGCAATGCAGCTGCTCAGCACCTGGGTTGTGTGGGTAGGATGCATGACAGGTAATTCATGATTAAGTGCATTTCATCTTTTTTCTGATTTATCAAGCATGGTTCAAATCTTACCAACCTCTCGCCTGATCTGTTTCAGTGTGACTGCCATTTTTCCATATCTGATTCATGCGGATTCTGTCACCCAGCTTCTCTCCTCAGATGCTCAGGCAGAAGGAGAAGCGGTGGCAATGACGTGTACCTATGACATCACAAAGAGGAGTTACAGATTATATGGATACTGAGAGCGCCCAGAGTCTCAGCCTGAGTTAATCGTGTGGAAAAGGTCTGGGGCTCTAAATATCAAGCAGATTTTGCTATAATCCGTTTGGCTGCTGAACTCCACACCGGAACTAAATTCATCATCTTAATCATCTCGTGTCTGCAGCTGACTGAGCCGGCGACTATTAATGCACTTTCAATCTCACAGTAATAGAATACAGTCTTATCGCCGTCCAGAAACCATAAGTGGCAGCGCTTGCCTGCTGCGGGTTGTTTAGAATCGGGGGAAGATACAGCTTCAATGAGCGGCGCCGCCGTCGGACACAGCGAGAGGAAACCAGATTAACCTCCGATCAAACTGTCACTCAACCGTTACGAGGAGCGGCTGAGAAAACAAACTGGCGAACCAATGGGACAGAGGCACAACACAGAATCTTATTTGAAATCATACACTCTCTTTCCAAGCCTCAACAAACCTCGGTCTTGTGAGATCTGTCAGGGGTGAATACAAGCATCCAAACAGAGTGGCACAGTGGTTAGCACTGCTGCCTCAGAGCACCAGGCTTATGGGTTCGATTCCAGACTTGGGTCTCTGTCTGTGTGGCGATTGTACATTCTCACAGTGCCTGAGCGGGTTTCCTCCAAGTGCTCCGGTTTCCTCCCACAGTCCAAAAATCCGTGGGTTAGGTTAATTGGCCATGCTGAATTGCTCTTTATTGCCTTGGCTGTGTCGGCTAAAGGGCTGTTTGAGGTCGTGGAATAAGGCCCAAGGTGGGATTGTTGTCGGTGCAGACTTGATGGGCCGAATGGTCTCCTGCACAGTCGGGTTTCTGTGATTCATTCCCGGCTGGGCTGCAGACAAATTCCCTGCAGGGGGAATGGATCGGCTGTTGCAGCGGTGGCAATGGAAGCCTGATCCGTCAATGAGCAACGGTTCAAAATGTAAAATAAGTGCAGGCTTTCGAATCAAATTTTTTGCGCTCACAAATCATTTACACTACATCTGTGCAGCAATAACTCGCACAAATTTCTAGATTAATTTGAGAACTCCGTATGTACAGTAATATCCATCATGTTGGCATGACCACTGCAACAGATCAATCACTAAATTACATGAGAATGAGGAGGGTCATTTGTTAATCTTAACTCACCAATTCTGGAATTCCCAAGAGTCTCTATTATTTCCTTAAGGGTAACTGTCCATTTTGTTGCTTTTCAAATGTGTCACTTCGAATAGATTCCATTGCAAGTGATGACCACGATCAGTGTAACGAATTGTCTCCTATCTGAGCCCCAATTTTACCTTTTACTCGACTGGACCTATGTAAATTTACCGCCCCTACAGCTGAATTTAAGGTAGAACTCAGGCTCAACCCTTTCCAGACCCAATGCTACTTTGGCTATTTAGGCTTTGTTTAGGTATTTATGTTTTCTTACTTCCTGCAACGCTGCTTCGATATGATTCGTTTCTTTTTCCCCTTTACACCTGTTTCTCTAATTTTTCCTCCAACCCCTCTGACATACCGTTCTCTCCCCCGACCAATGCATTCCTATGTTCCCAAGCTTCCTCATACTCTCTCCCTCGCAAAATCTGTCCGTATCGATTCCAGTTTCTGGGCTCCTTCATTATTGGAATAAGAAACAGAGTTCCCTTTGGCCATCCAACCCTGCCATTTGTTCCTCAATCATTTGCCATAATGTTTCCAAATAGACCGTTGTTTTTCTTTATTCTACCTGACAATGTGAATGACCTTCTTTTTTTCTGAATTATGTTCCTGTTTACCACTTCCTTCCCGAGTCGCTCAACAACCCGCTGTCCTTTTGCAATTCATTGTGTCTCTTAGTTTATAACCCAATTCACTCCATATTTCCAGAACGTTAGTACATGTTACACGTGGTCCTTCTCCATATGAATAAAATACAAATGGAACTCAGCGGTTCAAAAAGTCGGCACATCAATATCATTTGCTGCTTCAATTGGGATGAGCAACAATTGTGACTTTGCCAGAAACGCCGAGAAAACTTGAAGATGTTTAAAAAGGAACCATGGGGAGGGATGGGACGCGGTGGGGAAGGCGGGGAGGGAAGTGGTGGTCGGGGAGAGAGAACTTGTACTTGAGTCACACTATCCCACTATCCTGATAGTGAGACTAACGGAATTATCGAGAGCAAATTGACAAAGCGATTTGAACAATCTGAATTCCGTATCACAATCAGCAGACGAGGAATTATTCCCTAACCCGGGTCCGAATCCGAAACCATTCACTCCGTAGGGATAGTGATCTGAATCCAGCTCAGGGTGTTTCTAATTCCTGTCTACTATCTCACCACCCACCGTCTCACAGCACCATGGCGAGGAACTGAGGCTACAGCATCTTGAGACTAAAAGAGAAAATGTTGGAAAATCACAGCAGGTCTGACACCATCTGTAAGGAGAGAAAAGAGCCGACGTTTCGAGTCCAGATGACCCTATGTCAAAGCTAAAAGGCATAGAAAGTGGGAGATGTTTATCTTGCAGGGTGAGAGAAAGAAAGATGAGTCTTGGCGACAGAAACCAGGGGAAGAGGCTGCTAATGGCGGTCCATTGAAATAATAAAAGGCGTGAATGGCCAAAAGGCAGAGAAACTGAAATCAGAGGGAAGATTAATGTAGGTGAAATTTAAAACGGGTGTCTAAATTTCCAATCCCGCCCCCCCTCCCCCCCTCCTCCGTTTCATAGAGTATGCAACGACAATGCAGCTACTCAGCATACGTTGTGTGGGACGCATTCCTTACAGGTTATTGCGGACCAAGCATACTTCACCTTTTCTCTAATTTTCCACGCATGGATTAAATCAGATTTTAATCCGCTGCCCGTTTTATGTTTTTAATTCTAATATAACTTTTCAGATCAGGCTCATGGAGAGTTTGCCATTCAGCCTCTATCATCAGACGTAAAGACAGATGGGGACGCGGTGACATTGACGTGTAACTATGAAACTACTGAAACTGATTATGCATTACACTGGAGCCAACAATACCCGGGTGCATAGCTCGAATTATGAGTATAAAGCAGACTTTACGAAAAACCGTTTCTATGCCGAGCTAAAAAACGCTATTAAATTCACCAGTGTAACGATCTCGGGCCTGTAACTCACTGACGCTGCTCTATATTACTGTGCTTTGTAAGTGTCACAATGATGAAAAGTAATCTTACCCCTGTCCAAAAGCTATCTTTGGATAGTAGCTGGGAAATCCTGTGTGTTAGAATTTGGGTGGAATCTCGGGCAGATGCAGCCACGCTGAGCAACGACTCTGTCAGAGGCTCAAACACACACCTAGAGGAAACCAAATTAACTTCGGACCAAACTGTCACCCAACTGTTTCCAGGAGCGGTGGAGAAAACCAAACCAATGGACAGGCAGACACAAAACAGAATCATAATTAATGACATCCGTTCTAACGCCACCCTCACTATTTGCAGCTGCGTTAGTATGATGAGTGCTGAGTTGGTAATTAGTTAATCGCACCATCCCAAACTGAGATACAATTTCCCTACTTGAGTAATAATTCTGTGATTGAAGATCAGAAGGTGAATGAAATGCTGCCCTCATAATGGTCAACAACAGTCAAAGAAATGGACAAGGAAAATATTCCAGCATTGCGAGATAGCAGGAAGGATAATGGAAACTGAGGGAAATCACAAATTCCGTTGGTTTTAAACACCCTTCATTAGCTTGTAAAATCTCCTGATTGTGTATAAACTGTGCCTGATACAGCAACATACTTTGATCAAAAATACTCTGTGAAAATAATGTGTCGCGTGGGGGTGTAGAGTGTATTTAACTTCCAACCCATCTTCCTTCCAACTCGTTTTTCAAGTTTGCTGCTGACACCACCGTAGTGGTTCGGATCTCAAACAATGATGCGACAGAGCACAGGAAAGAGATTGAGAATCTGGTAAACTGTTGCAACGGCAATAACCTCTCCCACAATGTCAACAAGACGAAGGAGAGAGTCATCGACTTCAGGAAGCGTAGTGGAGAACATGCCTCTGCCTACACAAACGCGGACGAAGTGGAAATGGTGGAGAGCTTCAAGTTACTAGATGTCCAGATCACCAACAACCTGTCCTGGTTCCCTCATGCAGACGCTATAGTAAAGAATGCCTCTACTTTCTCAGAAGGCGAAGGAAATTTGCCATGTTTGATCCGACTCTCACAAACGTTTACAGATACTCCATAGAAAACATTTTTTTCTGGTTGTATTAGGGCTTGGTAAGTCTCCTCCCAAGACCAAGACCGCAAAAAGCTACAAAGGATTGTGAATGAAGCCGAGCCCAACACTCAAACCAGCCTCCCACCCATTGACTCTCTGAATTTCCCGCTGCCTTGGGAAAGCAGCCAGTATATTCAAGGACCCCACGCACTCGAGATATTCAGTCTTCCACCTTATTTCATTGGGAAAATGATACAGACGTCTGAGGGCAAGTACCAATTGACTCAAGAACAGCTTCTTCCTTGCTGCCATCAGACTTCTAAATGGACCTACCTCATATTAAGTTGATCTTTCTCTACACCCTAGCTATGACTGTAACACTATATTCTGCACTCTCTCATTTCCTTCTCTATCAACGGTACGCTTTGTCTGTATAGCACGCAAGAAAAATACTTTTCTCTGTATGCACACATGTGACAATAATAAACCAAGTCAAATCACTTCATCATTATTCATTTGGATTTCAGGCCTTAATTCAGGCAATAGAATACAATTTAGCCACGTATGTGATGAAAACCTATTAAGTAACCGAAGTTACACGTAGAATCCAACAGTTAGTGGAAGAATGGATGTCAATACCGAAGGAGGTTTTGAATTATGATAAGGATGAGGGGTGATGCGGATCAATTCCCATAATGCTGCCTGATACTGCTGTTCTCCAGCTCTAGACTCCTCAGTCCGAGTGGAAATACATGTCCCACACCAATGCACAACTGTTCGTAAGACAGAGACAGCAACCTCTCCAATAACACAGGTCAGGGAGGACAGAACAAAACGAGAACAACAAACTGAAGTTATTGGCAGAGGAGCCAAAAAGGGATGAAGAGAGATATATATTTTAAAAATGTGTTTCTTGACGTTGACTTTCTTTTGAAATATAGTTTCCAGATGCTTATCGCTGGGGGGATGGACAACGGATTCATTTTATTCAGCACTGTATCCCAAACCATCACTGCGACCACACCAAAAAATCAACTCAGAGGTTCAAGTGCAAAAATTGATAACATAAAATGGCATTTTTTCTGCATCACCCAGAAGAGGAAGATAGTACCCACAGGCCATACATTACACAAAAAATGAAAACAATTGCATGATGCAACAGATGAATTACGAAGAATTGTGGCCGCTTAGATCAGCGAGGACCAAATTGGTCAGTCAGTGTTGTGCATTCCCAAATGCTGATTGTCATGTTTTGCGTGCTATTCGTTTCCTGTCATGGTGAAGTGTTTCTAGAATTGCTATTTTCTCTGTTTTATTCTGCTATCACCGCCTCACAGCACCTCTTCTCCAACTCTCGCACATAGCGAGCGCACAAAACGCTATGAAAAATATTGTAGCTGAAAATATCGAGGTTCACGGTCATCCCGAGAAAGTAATATTTTGGCGAAGTCTTAGACCGATAGCTTTTTGAATTCCCTTGTTGAGTCAATGATTGAACAGGCTCATCATATCCGTCTTTCACCTTGCTTCGCTACATTGCAATACATGACAGTGTCTGCAAACTGAATCATACTGACAATTAGATTGCTGGAACCTATATTACCGCCCACAGGTGCTTGAAACATTCCCCCCCAATATTTTCATAGAATCATAGAACCCTGCAGCACAGAAAGAGGCCATTCGGCCCATCGAATCTGCACCGACCACAATCCCACCCAGGCCCTACCCCCATATCCCTACATATTTACCCACTAATCCCTCTAACCTACGCATCTCAGGACACTAAGGGCAATTTTAGCATGGCCAATCAACCTAACCCGCACATCTTTGGAGTGTCAACCTGCATATTGTATATGAAAATATTATAGAATCCCTCCAGTGCAGAAGGAAGCCATTCGGACAATCAAGTCTCCACCAACCTTCTGACAGAATGTCTTACACAAGCCCTCGCCCCCAAACTATCCCCGTAACCCCACACATTCAGCATGTCTAATCCATCTAACTACTCATCTTGGGACCCGAAGAGACTTTTTGTTATCATGGCCAATCCACCTGACTTGCACATGTTTGGACAGTGGGAGAAAATCGGAGCAACCGGAAGAAACCCACCCAGACACGGGAAGGATGCGCAAAATCTGCACAGACAATCACCCAAGGCCAGACGCGAATCCAAGTCCCGGGTACTATTAAGCAGCAGGGTTAACCACTGTGGGACCATGGCATCCTCTGGAGATGCTCGCAAGACACATAAAAACAATTGTTCATTTTCGCAAATATACACCACCTGCCTCTTCACGACACTTCACATGCACGTGGCCATGAACGTTCAAGGTATTATTTGAACTTAAATTCGAATTATGCTCATTTGACATTTTAATCATTTGGGCCACACGAGGCAGTTTGGTGAAGTAACTCTGGAAATCTTTAATACTTTGTGGATACCTATTAAATACAGGGCGGGACTTAGCTAGCGTGCTAAGGCTAGTTTGTCCTTGGGCGCAGGTTGACACTCAGTCTCTCTCTTCCCGTAACCTCACCTTTCCTTTGGACAGCAGTCACTTGCTGCAGAAAGTGCTCAGTGAAAGTTTATGCCGATTAACTCATTCCAAGGTAGAACCCACAGGTGACCAATGAAGTTATTGCATCACAATTAGCCTAGGTTGGCAGGGGCTAATTCTTAATTGCCCGACGGGGTGCGTTAGCAATTTGTGATTGGTCTGGGTGGGCAGTTAGCAATTGGGTTCTCGATGGTGATGGTTGTCTATTAATGCAATTTCCCATTGTGCCCTGACTGGCCCTCTAAGTATTAATTACTCGTGGAACCATCCCTCTCATGAACAGAATGTTCCCTTGCCCTTTTGTTAAGGATGCGGGGAATTTGCTGTCTTGTCGCCATGATTGATATCTTGAGCTGATCGTCTCAAAACCTCATTTAATTGATTTGCGTCAGACCCCTTTCAGCGACTCTATGTTTTGAATTTCGATGTTACTTTTCTCTATGATTTCGTGAAATAAGTTTCTTTACGTTTAAAACAAAAAATATGAAATGGTAAATTTGCTTATATCCTTAAATGCAATGAAGATATTTACAAATTACAAATATAAAATATATTGCTATTTATAGTATGTAAATGAGTGTACTTTTCATGTCTGCATTTACTAGATATAACACAGCAAGCAATATCTCATAATATTGAGTCAGGGAATGTCTCATTGATCTACAGGAAGTCATTAAAACTGGACCTTAGCAACGTGTTTTTGATCAGACAACTACTTTCCAAATGATGCTTGTGTCGCTTCAATCGGTGCTTGGTCTGAGTTCATTAAAAAATCAGAATTGCTTTGTAACATTACAAAGTTACGCAAGTTACACTAAGTCTAACCAAAATACATATCAACGCTTGAAAGTGATTGGTCTGCTAAACATAGTACAGTACATTCAACTCACAGATATCAAAACTTAAAAGAATGACAGCGTTTTAAATTCTAAACTTGAAAAAAAACAAAGAGTTACATGGTGTGAAATAAAGTGACTTGCCTTAAACATGACGAGTTAAACTGCACTAAATCAATGCACAAAACTGAATGTTTTTTTAAATTTTAAGGCCACCAGTTCTTTACCTTGTGTCAAGTTTGAGTGCGAAGCGACAACCAAGTCATGTGCAGTCACCTTTTCCATTGTTTAAAGTAACCAGTGATAATGGAGAAGGGACACAGAAGCACCTTCTTCAGCTCCCCTCGGAATTTGGTCTGGGCCACAGAGTAGATGAAGACGTTATTGCAGGAACTGAGTAATTGAAGCATGTTGGTCGTCTCCTGAAAGATGTATTCTGGGTCATTGAAATCTAAGCTGTTGAAGTAGCTCTCGCCTGTCATCTGCACATAGAGGAAATGTCCGAAGTAAGTCACCCACATGACGAGGAAGCTGAGGGAGATGGCAAAGAGCAGGACAATTGACTTCTTGCGGTTGGCCATCTCAGGGTCTTCCTGACTTTCGGAGCTCCGGAGCCGCCTTCGGGCTCTGCTCGCAGCTAAGATGTGTCTTACAGTCAGAGCGTTGAGCAAAAGGATGAGGATGAACGGGAGAAAAGGGGTTAAGACATGATCCAGCCAGTCAAAGGCCTGCCACGTCGGCGAGGTACTGAAGCTGGTCTTGATATCACAGAACCAGGCCACCCCATCCATGGTGAATAATGGTTGGTAGGTGAAATAGAATGGAATGTTCTTGATGCAGCTCAGGGCACAGACTATGCCGATAACCAACAAGGCCGTTTTCTCTGTGCAGTATCTTATTTTCAGCTTCTGCCAGCAGATGGCCACATAACGATCAATGGTGAAAGCCACTGTCAGCCAGACTGATCCATCCAGGCTGATAGAACCCAGAATCATGGTGTGCGCGCATATTGGGTGAGTGAAAAGCACACTGTAGCCAAAGTAGATCCGTCCAATCCGGTTCAGGATGACACCAGTGATGATGACAAAGAAATCACTAACTGCTATCGCTACCAGATAGTAGGTGATGCACCGGGAGAGTCCACACCGACCTCGGGATAAGATTATAATCGCCAAAACGTTGGCTGTGAGAGATAAGAAGAGAGAGATGTTGCTGAGCAGACGACAAATTCGATGTGCTTACTAATGCAATTGGTTATCAAATCCTTCCTGATCCGTCTCTTTGTTACCTCGAGACTCGGACTATTCGGAACTATTTTGTAATTTTTCAAAATTTAGCACTGGATTAAACATTTCCAAAACAGGAGACATTTCTATCAGTCCCAGTCCGAACTCCAATCTCTTGTCAGTGTGCCAATGCCCAGAGCTCGCTACCCAACAGGGCAGGCGATGGCCTATTATTGTTAGAAATTAATGTAGAAATGTAACTAAAGATCTGGGGACCTGAGTTCGAATCCCCACAGGGAAGATGGTGGCATTTGAAATCAGTGTTAAAGTAATCTGGAATTAAGAATATACTTATTGCCATGAAACAATTATTGTTTGTTGGAAAAAAAATCTGGTTCACTAATGTCCTTAGGAAAGGAAATCTGCTGTCCTTATCTGGTCTGGCCTACATGTAACACCTAAGCCACAACAGCGTGTTCAGCTCTCAACTGCGTTCTGAAATGGCCTATCAAGCCACTCAGTTCATGTGCGACTAGGGGTGGGTAATAAATGCTGACTAGCCAACGACGCCATGTCCCACGAATGAATTTTTTAAAAAACTTAAACTCGTCCAAAATACGCGCGTCAAACCTCGTATCTCTTGCAAGATGATTTTCATTGGCCTCATTTGTAAATCTCCCTTTCATTAATCTTTTGCTTTGAATATTAAATACCTCCACTCTCTCACCATCCCACCGCTACAACTATCTGAGATCACAGCATTTCTCCAATCATATATTTTGTATGTCCCCTCATATTAATCCCTCCATCGGTGATGGTTATTCCTTTCTTCAATTTTCTACATGCTATTTGGAATACGACGTTAACAATGGAGTCTGCCCGGTGGGATCTCACTGCACTGAAACCATTGCATCCTTCTAGCAATCGCACAGTCAATTCATGTGATCACTGAATGCATCTTTTTTTTCCACAATTCATGTACTAGATGGTTGAACTGTGATAATTTATTCCCCACACTGCAATAATATCAGTGCTCGAAAATGTAAGTTGCTACATTGCCAAAGCTCATATTCATGGTAAGATCCGTTGCTCCGAATTTTTCATAGTAACTTCGTTGCAGTGTTAATGTAGGCCTATGTGACAATAATGAATAAACTTGAACTTTAAATTTTAAATAACACTAAAACAGTAGGTTACATTTAGTAAATTAGAATAAAAGCCAAATTTCAACAATAAAATAAATCAGTGTTCATACAAAGTCATACACTTCAGCTAGTGATTTAATAAATGGTATTTCTATGAATGTGCAGCTAAATAAATAAAATGCTATATTGTAAGCTTCATAATGTAAGTGCAACGAATGCACGGTAATTCATCATAAACGCGGTTGAAAGCACAGACGGTGCAGAAAATTAGAAAAAATAAGCTCGATTCTTAAAGAAGAGAAAAAAGAAATGTGTAGATTCAGAGAAAATAAATAATGAAATTTGGATTCATTACTTACCAGGGGCACCAATAACAGCGAGGATGGGATAGGAAATGGCAAAGAAGAGTCCATTCGCTGGCCCGTGCATTGTCTATCAGAAACTAACGGAATTAGCAAAGCGAAGGTCATTCGATCTGCGACACATTCAAGGTGTCTCTCACTTATTCTGACTGAACGTCTCCGGAGGGACCATTACATTGCAACATACACGTCAGTTACAGTTCGCCAAACAAACAGATGAAATCACAGTGTCATGCCTTCCATTTGTAACTTGCACAAGGGGGATGATTACATTTTATTCATGGATGAACTGATGGCTGCGAACTTGTGGTCCAGCCACCCAGCCCCACCACAAGCCATGCCTTTATGTCTTCCTCAGGGAGAGATGCTGGTGTTAGATATTTCCAACTCTGCCAACTTCCCAATCATTTCCTGCTTTCAGGTGTCAGGTTATGTCACGTGTGTGGTTTACTGGTAAGCATTTCAGTATTCCAGTCTTCAGTTTCATCTAAAAATGTTAACGATTTAATACTGAACTGTTTGAAAACTATTTTAGCTAACGGGGGCAGACAACGGAGCTGGAGACGATTGCATTAAAATCCTGGGCCATTTTGAAGGTTCAGAATTCTTCATTGGTACTGCTAAACTGCAAATGCAGGAAGGACCTAACGGTACTCCGGATCAGAATTTCTGATGCAGCAACAATTGGTATAAGATAAACAGATATATATATTTTAGGTGAAATAAAAACTGAGGCATGGCAAGCGAATATCAAACCATGCGTAGTGGCAACTGAGACGCTGGCAATTAAATGTAGAAAGATACACGCTCTGGGGTGACAATAAAGGAAGAAACCAAATGCGACGTGCACAGCGAAAGGAGTAAAATGATATTTAGTCTCGTACAGTAGCAATTAATCGGACCTATTTTAATACAAACTGAGATATACGTCGAATTCAGCAAGTAAGGTGTGGTCTTGTAGGCCTGACCTACTGAAACGGAGGTACGACCTAATGTTGTAAAGACTGACGAGGTCACTATAGTTAATTCCTGGGCATGACACGGAACAGTGTAGTGAAAATAGGGACAAGGCCAACGCAATGCACAATGATATGTCGTCTCGTGCAATAATAACTGGGACGAGGCCGAGTCAATGTGATATGAAAGGAGACCTAGCTTACGTAAGAAGATGCATGATCCAGTATAATATAAACAGCGATAAAGTCAAGTCAAAGAATGAACGGCGACATGTTCTAGAGTAGTACTAAGTAACAACCTCTAGTGTAATTGAAACAAAGGGATAGACTGGTGCAGTGACAACGGGGAAAGTGAAAACATAATGAAAACAGATGGAGGATCAACTTCGTTAACAGTTGTGATCGAGTTAATTGTCGTCCAGGTATAGATTGGAACTTGTGCAGTAATTTCTTGAATAGGTGACTGATGTATTAAGGCAGCATGCCATGGACGTGCATAATGATAAACAAGGTTTTCTGAAACTGAGGCAGAGCTAGTGTAATAATCACGGGACCAGAGACGAGTAGAATAAAAAATGTCTATAGAAACGTGGAATTAATGTGATGATGACATTAATATGATATTAGTACCAGGAGACAGGTACCAATGAAATCATGATGAAGGCTCGATCAACACTAACGGAGGCAGAGAGCTTAGTGTCATAATCAAGAAGGGGAATGCACAATAATAATCAGAGGGTTTGTGAAATGCTAACAGAGGTTCAAATTCCAAATCCAACTTTCAGCACCCGATTTTCCTTCTAGGAAAGGGGTGCCGATAAAGAGTTACGTTTTCTGAGAAGTGCTATGCTGAGCTGTAAGTTGTTCGGCAGGGAAACCAGTTAGTTAAAATGTGAGAGCAACAATTGTTTTTTTGCCTTGTACTGCAACAATAATCAACCTGGATTGTTGAATGTCAGGACTCCAGCAATAGAATGAATCTATTCAAAGAAAGTGTCATTATAATGAGATTTATGCATTTGGATGGACAGAAGGACATTGCGGATATTCTGCTGTGCGGGGAGATGGATCACGACATACGGCTTGTATCTGTGAAGTGCGGTCAGGAGTTTTTCTGTGACTTACGGACGATCGTGCTAGTGTACCGTACAATCAGCCAATTTGTGTGAAGTATTGTGGTTACGAAGTCCCCTCTTGGTCTTTGTTGCTGTCTGCATGGCAGCCTATAATATTTAACAGACACTTCCTATTGATTCTGTTATTTCCTTGAGCCTCTAACCGCAGCCACAGACATAGGTTTATTGATCAGAGAGTGTTGCTAGATTGGAGAATCGTAACAGACAACGAACGGTTTTTATAAGTTATAAGTTCATGGGCTTGATCTTCAAAACGAGCCCCATGTACAGAGCTCCCACAATCTTCATTGTCCTCCCTAGAGTTGGTTCATTCTCTGTCACTGCGGACAGTAACACTGGATGTGGCAGAACTGAAAAATAATAAGTGCTAAATGTAAACATTCTTTTAAATACAAAGCACAGGTTGTGCTGGTACAGAGAACATGTGTTTAAATGAGAGAGTTCACTCTGCGAGGATATTTTCAGTAGGGTGTATCATGTTGTAAATGGATCATCAGTTGCTGGATTGAGGGAAGCTGTCGGGTCGAAGGCTCCGGCATTCTGATCCGGCCGAGATCCCGCCAACGCGTTCAGAGTGTTGTTAAACATAATCCCGGCAGAATTGAAAAAAAGCATGAAACAATACCTCAGGTAACAGCACATGATCCGGCCTCCCAACTCCTTACAGTTGGGGAAAGGAGGAGGACAGTTCCAGTGACAGAAAAACGCTCCCACCATCCCCTCCTCAACAGACTCCGGTGTGCGGGGAATTCAGATCCGGATTACAGATCCAATGAGGCGTTCGATATCTTTAGTTCCTTCTTTTAACATGAGTTATTTTCATAACACATAACCAGAGACCGTGGATGCATGAGGAGCATCCAACGATATCGTGGACACTGGATAAAAGCAAGTCACTGCGGATGCTGCAATCGAACCCAAAAGAGAAAATGCTGGAAAATCTCAGCAGGTCTGGCAGAATCTTAAGGAGAGAAAAGAGCTGAAGTTTCGAGTCCACGTGATCCTTTGACAAAGATTTGTCAAAGTTCCATTGCAACCGTCAGCACCCGATTTTCCTTCTGGGAAAAAGTAAAGTTTATTTATTAGTCACAAGTAAGGCTTACATTAACACTGCAATGAAGTTACTGTGAAATTCCCCTAGTCGTCACAGTCCAGCGCCTGTTCGGGTCAATGCGCCTAACCAGCACGTCATTCATACTGTGGGAAGAAACCGGAGCACCCGGAGGAAACCCACGCAGACATGGGGAGAAAGTGCAAACTCCACACAGACAGTGACCCAAGCCAGGAATCGAATCCGCGTTCCCAGCGCTGTGCAGCAACCGTGCTAACCACTGTGTTACCCCGTCCAAGGGTGCCCATAAAGAGTTAAGTTTACTGATGAGTTCTATGCTAATCTGTAAATTGTTCGGCAGAAAAGCCAGTTAGTTAAAATGTGTGATTAACATTTTTTGACCTGGTGCTGCAACAATGACCAACTTGGATTTTTGAATGTTAGGACCCCAGCAATAAAAGAAATCTAATCAAATGAAATGGCATTATAATGGGAGTTTTGCATTTGGATGGACAGTGGGACATTGCGGATATTCTGCTGCGCTGGGAGATGGAACAGAACAGCGGGCTTGTGTCTGTGAAGTGCGGCCAAAGGTTTTTCTATGACTTACGGACGATCATGCTCGTTTACCGTGCAATCAGTCAATGTGTGTGAAGTGGACACTGCCCTCTACAAAGCAACTCCAAGGGAGATAAAGTGAAACATTGACAAACCGTGGATCAGAACATCCAGTGCGGTCACGGGAAGAGATTCTGGGTTTGGGAGCTTCGAGGCAGCAACAGCTGCGGAGCTTCAACTGCATCTTCAGACTTCCTGCGACCTTTAAATCCTCAAATGTCCTTTTTAGAAGCTGGGCGTGGCCCAAGTTACCGTGGTGAGGGCCTCATCTAAATATTTTGGTCCACTTCTGAGATCCAGTCTCCCAGATCAGTCCAGCTCTGCTGCCTTCATCTCCCTGTCATATAAACCTTCAGCTCCACGGAGCTGACCGATAGGAATCCTCCTTGTTTTTGCCCTGTGTGTCTATTTAGCCCATGAGTACCGATCAAAATAACCAACATTGTGTGGGTGGAAACTAAAGCTCTCCAGTCCATCCCAATTATAGACGCTGTCTGGGCCCCATTGTGTGGTTTGGTTCTGGTGGTCCATTAAACTCTCTGTGTTTAATTTTCAGGATCTTTCAGTCAGTCAGTGATACAGAGCCCGGCAGCGGTGACCAGGAAGGAGTGTCAGTCTCTCACCATCACCTGCATTTTCCATGGTATCGTTATAACTTCGGAAATGGACACTTCTTCGGACAAACTCAGACCGGGACAGGGTGGGAACGGATCTCCAGGGGAGGGACATTTGTTGTGTCTGTGAATAAAGCAGAAGAGGCATTTTCATTGGAAATTCAGGATGTGAAAATTGTACACACCGCCACCTATGATTGGAATGATTGATTGCATTTGCAAACGGTCACAAAAGATGTGCCCCTTTTCAAGACAGCTGGAAACAGGAACCAATGTAGTTGTTGTTTAACTCAAGACCCCACAATCCCAGCAGTTCCCAATGGTAGGTGCAAGGGTGGTGCAGAATTTATACTGACTTGTAGCACTGTGTTACTCGGATATTCACAGCGGGAGAGACCTTAGCAAAGCTCAGTAGTGGTACAACACACAAAGTGATGCGTCTCAGCTTCCCGCTATAACAAAACACTCACTGCAGATTCTCACAGAAACAAATTAAAGAGAGAATTGAATCTGCCCTGTAACACATACACTTCCGAACCAAACCGTCTGTTCCGCACTCTAGTTCAGAACGAGACTGAATTATTACTGTTAACATCCCAAGTTTTATAAATGCCGAGTGTGTGCGGATGGTGTGATCATTCCCGGGATTGGTTTCAGTGAATGGAGATAGGGAATGATTGATTGCATTTGCAAACGGTCACAAAAGATCTGACCCTGGTCTAAAACAGCTGGAAACAGGAACCACAGTAGCTGTTGTTCAACTCAAGACCCCACAATCCCAGCAGGTACCCAATGGTAAGCGCGAGGATGTGGCGGAATTTATACTGACTTGAAGCACTGTTACTGGGATATTCACAGTGGGAGAGACCTCAAGCAAATTTGAATAAAAATTAAATAACAATTCTCCGGGCCGGATAGTGAATAATTGGGCTCATGTTAGTATCGCTGTTACTGGTTTCATGCCGTTTAATTCCAACCACTCATAGCTTTCTTTGTCATATATTTTTTTCGATTTATATGAGGCGAATGTTTCCCATCTGGGGTTATTCACGAAGAGCTCAGGGCATAACAAAGAACAGTTGGAACCAAAGGAGACTTCGAAACGTTGAATATTGTTTATTTATTTAAACCCCCCGAGTAAATGTATCGTTCTGACTGTATGGTGGAAATTGTTTGGCAGTTTGAATTGTCGCTGGTTCTTGTACGGAGCGGTGTCACTGTGGTACTATTATGATCCAAGATGGATCCGGGACGGAGGTGACAGTCACAGCCGGTAAGTGACTCCAAACACCGCCGTGTTCCGGATTCTCCCGGTTCATGTTCACAGTCAGATTATTATTGGAATCTGAATCACTTCAATTCCATTGGAACCAAAACGAAACTGCTTCCTGCGGAATCTTTTCCATTGCAGATTTCGATTTCGGCGCAGGATACGTTTCTGGAGACGGGCCCAGTTCTGTCCTAGGAAACGCTTATGTGTCGCCTGACGGAATAGGGTCGGTGTAGTGGGAGATGGGGGTGGGTATTGGCGTTGGTTGACAGCATCTGGACCATTGTTGGTTTAACGTGCAGATGTGGGATACAAACATTGACATGGGCTTTCACATATTTAATCGCTTTTACTGAGCAGATTGTCGACACTCAAGACTCCACTATTCGTGTTAACTGCAAGGGAAGGCACTGAGAAATCTCTGAGAAATACTGCGTGCATTGGTGATCATTTTCCAAAATTCGATTGACTCTGGAGCAGTTCCTACAGATTTAAGGGAGGGAGAGAGAAAAGGAATAATTACAGAGCATTTAGCCTGACATCAGTGGCGGGGAAGATACAGGTCTATTATAAAAGTCGTGAAAACAGAACATTTGAAAAGAATTAACGTAATTGGAAAAAAAACATGGAACTATGAGAGGCAAGTCATGCTTAGCAAATCTCCTGGAGTTTTCTGGACGATGGAACTTGTAAAATAGAAAGGGAGAACGAGTAGATGTAGTGTAGATGCAGTTTCAGAAGCTTTTGATAAGATCTGCTAAAGAGGTTAGTGGACAAATTTAAAGTATATGTGAGAAGTGGTACTGTATTGGCATGGGTAGAGAGTTGGTTGATGGACGGGAAACAGAGAGTGGGAATAAATGTGTGTTTTTCTGAGTGGCAGGCAGCGAATTTTGGGATACCGCACGGACCAGTGGTTGGAGCAAAACATAAACATGATCTGGATGAGGGGAACAAAAGTAAAACTTCCAAATTTGTTGACGACACAAAAATTGGTGGAATTGTGAGTTGTGTGAAGGATGGAATGAAGTTTCAAAGAGATTTAAACAACATGAGGGAATTGCCAAACACATGGCTAAATGTGAAGTTATACCACTCAGTGTCAAAAAAGAGGAAAAGTATTATTTGAACGATGATATTGGGAGGAATGGAGGGGCGGCACGGTAGCACAGTGGTTAGCACTGCTGCTTCACAGCTCCAGGGTCCCGGGTTCGATTCCCGGCTCGGGTCACTGTCTATGTGGAGTTTGCACATTCTCCTCGTGTCTGCGTGGGTTTCCTCCGGGTGCTCCGGTTTCCTCCCACAGTCCAAAGATGTGCGGGTTTGGTTGATTGGCCAGGTTAAAAATTGCCCCTTAGAGTCCTGAGATGCGTGGATTAGTGGGTAAATATGTGGGGGTAGGGCCTGGGTGGGATTGTGGTCGGTACAGACTCGATGGGCCGAATGGCCTCCTTCTGCACTGTAGGGATTCTATGATATACAAAGGGATCTCCAACACCAATCAGTGAAAGTAGTGAAGCGGGCACACCAAGCAATTGGAAAAACAAATATTATGTTGGTCTTCATTGCAAGAGGATTTGAACTCATAAGTAGGGACGTTTTAATAGCGGCCCTTGTTGAGTCCACACCTGGATTATTGGGTGTAGATTTCGTCTCACTCGGTAAGAAAGGACATACTTGCTATAGAGGGAGTACAGTGGATGTTCACTCGGCTTGGTTGGTGGGACTGACCGATGAGAGATTGGTTGGACTGGGCTTGTAATTACTGGAATTTACAAAGAACAAAGAACAATACAGCACAGGAACAGGCCCTTCGGCCCTCCAAGCCCACGCCGCTCCATGGTCCAAACTAGACGTTCTTTTGTATCCCTCCATTCCCACTCCGTTCATATGGCTATCTAGATAAGTCTTAAACGTTCCCAGTGTCTCTGTCTCCGCCTCCACCATCTTGCCCGGCAGCGCATTCCAGGCCTCCACCACCCTCTGCGTAAAATACCTCCTTCTGATATTCGTGTTAAACCTCCCGCCCCTCATTGTGAACCTATGAACCCTCGTGAACGTCACCACCGACCTACGAAAAAGCTTCCCAGCGTTCACCCTATCTATGCCTTTCATAATTTTATACACCTCTATTAGGTCACCCCTCATCCTCCGTCTTTCCAGTGAGAACAACCCCAGTTTACCCAATCTCTCCTCATAACTAATCCCTTCCATACCAGGCAACATCCTGGTAAACCTCCTCTGCACTCTCTCTAAAGCCTCCACGTCCTTCGGGTAGTGTGGCGACCAGAACTGGGTGCAGTATTCCAAATGCGGCCGAACCAACGTTCTATACAACCGCAGCATCAGACCCCAACTTTTATACTCTATGCCACGTCCAATAACGGCAAGCATGCCATATGCCTTCTTCACCACCTTCTCCACCTATGACGTCACCTTCAAGTATCTGTGGACTTGCACACCCAGGTCCCTCTGCGTATCTACACACTTTATGGTTCTGCCATTTATCGTATAGCTTCCCCGTACGTTAGTTCTACCAAAATGCATCACTTCGCATTGAACTGGATAGAACTCCATCTGCCATTTCTTTGCCCAAATTTCCAGCCTATCTTTATCCTTCTGTAGCCTCTGAAAATGTTCCTCACTATCTGCAAGTCCAGCCATTTTCGTGTCGTCCGCAAACTTACTGATCACCCCAGTTACACCTTCTTCCAGATCGTTTATATAAATCACAAACAGCAGGGGTCCCAATACAGAGCCCTGCGGAACACCACTAGTCACAGGCATCGAGCCGGAATAAGACCCTTCCACTACCACCCTCTGTCTTCTGTGACCAAGCCAGTTCTCCACCCATCTAGGCACCTCCCACTTTATCCCATGAGATCCAACATTTTGCGCCAACCTACCATGAGGGACTTTATCAAATGCCTTACTAAAGTCTATATAGACGACATCCATGGCCCTTCCCTCGTCAACCATTCTAGTCACTTCTTCAACAATCTCCACCAGGTTAGTGAGGCATGACCTCCCTCTCACAAAACCATGCTGACTATTCTTAATGAGTTTATTCCTTTCTAAATGCGCATACATCCTATCTCTAAGAATCCTCTCCAACAACTTCCTTCCCACGGACGTCAAGCTCACCGGCCTATAATTTCCCGGGTTATCCTTCCTACCCTTCTTAAATAACGGGACCACATTAGCTATCCTCCAATCCTCTGTGACCTCACCTGTGTCCAGTGACGAGACAAATATTTGCGTCAGAGGCCCAGCGATTTCATCTCTCGTCTCCCTGAGCAGCCTTGGATAGATTCCATCAGGCTCTGGGGATTTGTCAGTCTTTATATTCCCTAAAAAACCTAACGCTCCCTGTTAGAAGGATGAGAGAAGATCTGATTGAAACGTATAGCATTCATAGAGTGCTGGACAGCTTAGATGCAGGAAGGATATTTTCCCCGGTTGGGACCTCGAGAAGCAGGGGGTGCAGTATCAGGATATGGGATCCTGATTTAGGACCGAGTTGAGAAAAATTTTCTTCACTCCAAGGGTCGTGTACCTCCAGAAATCAGCTACTACAGAAGGCTGTGGAGGAAAAAGTCACTTAATGTATTGTAGAAGGAAATCGATTTTTCTTTTTAGATTTTAATGACACCAAGGGTTTTTGGAAAAGGAAGAATATGGCACTGAGGTCCTGGATCAGCCATGACCGCATTGAATGGAAGTGCAGGCTCGAAGCAAGGCAGCAGATTCGCCAAGCTCACGCCTGGGCAGCAGTTTGTAATCCGAGTAATGCAATTTGAAAGAGGTATGGGTGAATAACCTGAACACGACTGCGGCCATTTTGGGTAACAACAGCCGCTACTTCAATACGTGACCCAGATCAAACCTGACACAACAGGCTTCAGATTCATAAATATTCGGAAACTTGTGGTTGAAATTAGTGAGATTTTACCAGTCATGTATTTAAATCTTCTTCACATAACCAATCGCTTTGCTCTTTTTATTCGCTGTCAGACCGATATGTGAAAGCTTGGAACTGAATACATTCCTCTATATTGAGTGTAAATGTTTGAGATGAGGGATTGCTGTAATTATGTATATCGCTGATTGCTGTTAAGTGAAACAACACAGTGCTGTTCGAGTCTTAGGAAGATGCCTTAATCCTATGAAGCGAAGCGCGAACATGAATGAACAATTATAAACGGGGAGAATGTTTACTTAAAAGCAGCAATAAATAATTGTTGCAAAAGGGGAGAACGATTGAATGATCTGCATTCACACCTGGGTAATGCGCGAGGCTGAGCAGAACATACCTCAAATGAGCCCCAATGTGCAAAGTTTTAGTCTATAAATTAAGTCAGGCTCGACATGATGTGAAGGGACTGCAATTAATGTTCACCAGATTCATTCCTGAAATGGTGGGCATTCCCTGAAGATAGGAGTCTGTATCGAATGGTCACAGTTACATAACATGTGGATCAGACATTAGGGATAAGAGGAAAATACCTTTCTTCAGTCAAAAGATTGTTATAAATCTGTGGCACACAATATCTCACAGATATTGGACACTCAGTTGTTGAGTGTATTCAAGGCAGTGCGCGATGGATTAATGGATACTGTAAGGTCACGGTGTGGGAATGTGATGTTCAAGTAAGAGATCAGCCACAATACTGCTGGGTGAGGAGCAGGTATTAATGTTTGTGTGGACACCCCTGCTTGTTGTCAGCTTTGATAATTTACATGTCTGAGGAAATATATCAGCAATTATCCATGTCTCTCTGGAGCGGTTGAACTCGTTGGGTGCCTTTTCTGTGGAAAACAAAAACCCATGAGGGGAATTCACAGAATATCTTTTAAATTATGAACAGGTTCAAGTTATGAACGGGTTTTGCACGTGGCGAAATTATTTATTTCTGGGTGAATGTAGAGCAATAGGCCATCAATATGTGATCCTGACTATCAGAAAAATATAGATATTCAGAAAAATAAATTTAAACCAAGACACGTAAGAATCTGTAATTTGATGCCAATGAGAGAATTTGGAGCAGAAAATATTGATATATTCGTGGGAAGTCCTGGTAATACAGGAAGAGGGTAAAATAGATTGACAAATGGTGGAATGTCTTTCGGATCGAGAGATTGTCCTGGACTAGGTACACAGCCATATACCAGGTGGGTCAAATGGTCTGTTCCTCTTATACCGTTTCTGTAGCATGTAAACTGGGAGACAACTCTGCACAGAGAATCCGGTGGAAAATTAGTTAATGGGCAAAAATAATTGAAATTGTCAGGGAGCCGGAAGAGGCAGTTCCCAGTGAGTAGCTGTAAAACCACTGTGAACAGACTGAACACAACCAACAAGTGAAAGGCTTTGGGACAAGTTCCCACGTTTGCAAGAAACCCAAAGGAAATGCCAAATTAAATAAATTGAATAAATTAATCATTTCAAATTGGAGAGACAGGAGAAATTTGGATATAATTGAAAACGAGGCAGAAAGAGCAAAAACAGATATAAACTGCCGGAAAATGTTAAAATGAAATAAATGTTTGACACTTGAACACTGATGTTCATCAATTGGTGCTGATGAACCTACCTGCTTTATTTTGCGTCTTGCTGCGCGCACCAATAAAACGCAGTTGGCTTGCTCTCAATGAATCATTTTTGGAAACTGATCACCTCACTGACTTTGTGTTCCTTCGAGTTTGTCTCTCACCAAGGAAATAAGAAATAGTAACGGAATAATATCATACAATCATACTGTTGGGAAGGAAGATATTCGGCCCCTCGGGTAGGTGCTGTCACTTTAAATGTGCAAGCCAAGAGTTCCCACGCCACCTATACTTTCCCCCATAGCCCGACAGCTTTCGCTGTTGTAACACAACTCCATTATAGGTTTGACAGTTACAAAAAAAATCTGTTTCCACAACCAATTCTGACCTTGATTTCCAGATCGGAAACATTCGCTATGCAAATTGATAATACCACTTTATTCCCCATTTCGTCATATTTGATATTTCAATCATAGTGAATCTGGTTCGATCAGGCTTGAAGTCAGGGAAAAAAAAGGTATGTTCACTCAATGGTCAATTTCAGTGAGGAAAACAAACAAATAATGTTCATCCTTCCCTTCCAGCTTCCAGCTCCCTCACGTCCTAGAGTCTGGCGCTCCAAATCTCTGTTGCCGGTGAGACGGTTACTTTGCGTGTGAATATTCAGGAATCTGTCAGTACACAGTACACTGGTACAGTCAATACCCAGGGCAGGCTCCGAAATATCTGCTTCAGACACACACTTCAGGAGGGGACAATGAAGAAAAGACTGCCGGGGGGAGAATTTCTGCTTCCGTCGATTCTGCCGAGACAATCACCCAGTTAAAGATCTCCAAACTACAACTGAGCGACTCCGCTCTGTATTACTGTGCACTGACTCGGCGCACAGCATAATGACACAGAAGAAGTAGAGAGCTGTATAAAAACATATACATGGTGAGGATTACAGACACCGTCTTGCAGAACACGGAGAGAGCTGTACAACAACCTGAACATGGTGAGAATTACAGATGAAAGCGAAAATGATGGAAAATCTCAGCAAGTCTGGCGTCATCTATAAGGAGAGAAAAGAGTTCTCGTTTCGAGTCCAGATGACTCTTTGACAAAGCTGGTACCTGTAATCCTGGAAGTTACATGCGGGATGGAACTTGAGTTGAAATCCACATGGGGCAAGTCAGAGACGAAGACAGTCACTGAGCAAGGAAATGTGGCTGTGGAAGCGAGTCTTGGTGAATAATTTGTCCAACACTAAGAGAGAAATGGGAAGCAGAGAAGGTGGATGAGGCGGGAGGTGGGGGGAAAGAGGGGGAGGGGAAAGAGCGGGGGGGGGGGGGGGTAGCGGGGTGGGGGGATGGTGGTGGGGGGGAAGGGAGATGGAGAGAGACATATGGAAATACCTTATCATAGTGAAGAGTACAAGAATCAGTAACCCTCGCCATGTTTAGGTTTCTGTGCACCTCTCTCCGTGTTCTGTATCACTGTGTCTGCAATCCTCACCATGTTCAGGTTTCTGTACAGCTCTCTCCGTGTTCTGTGTCATTGTGCTGTCAGACGACTCACTGCACAGTAATAAACAGCGGAGTCGCTCAGTTGTAGTTTGGTGATCTCTAACCGGCTGAATTTGACTGAAGAACGCATATAAACAGAAATTCTGCCCCCGGCAGCGTTTTCGTTACTCTCCTCTCCTGATGTGTGTGTCTGAAGCATGTATTTCGGAGCCTGTCCTGGGGACTGACGATACCAGTGTACTGTGTACTGACAAATTCCTGAATATTCACAGATTAGAGTAACCGTGTCATCTGCAGCACAGGTTTGGGGCAGTGAACTTGGTGACACAGATGAGCTGGAATCTGCAGGATAGAAATAAAATGGATTGTTTTTTTGTTAGCCACTGTCGGCATTCTGTGAATTTGTTTCAAATTGCATTGATTATTGGAAATGGACAAGCGTAGCAGATCTTCAGTTTTTATTTTCACCGATAATAGCACTCACGTGAAGTGCACTGCGGAAGGGGCAGTGCTGAGAGAAGACTTAACATTAACTTTCAAACGGTAATTGAGGAGGAAAAAGACTTCTGGGACAGGGCAAGATTCCAGTGCCAAGGGGACGAAAGAAGGGCGAATGCGTACATTGGCAGCACCTTCAAATTACTGTCATTATTGACAGAATTGTATACTTTTTGCGAAATATGACTCTATTTTTATTAAACATCTGCTGAAAAATATATTGGTGAAATATCAAACCAGAGAAATAAATCATGAAAATTCACTCTTCTCCTCGCTGAAATAATTGCTGGCTAGATTTGATGGCCCAAAGGAAAATGAGGCTTTTTAATGTCCCTGCGCTTATCAAGGTTCAGCACAGGGCAGAGATATTGGTCTGCACCTGTTAATCCGAACAGACAATATGTATCTGTGGGTCAAAGACTAACCACTGGCCGTAGTTCAACACTGCAAGGTAACTCCTGTCTGCCATTGGGCTATTTGTCTGTTTCAGTCCATCAATTCAATCGTTTTACTTAGAATATAAATATTTGCAAGTTGATTTCATATTATTTCTACATCTGAGATGTTTTCTGTCTGTTCCTGGTGGTTTCTAACCGTCACTGGAACTTGTCCTACTTTCCCTAAGTTGTCGGTTGGGTTCAGCTAGTTCAATTTCCGCAGTGGTTTCATTGTTACTCACTGGGAACTGCCTTCAGGGTATGTGCGAATTTCACTCCCTTTCGTCCATTGGCTGGCTGTTCTCTGTCCTTTCCGAACAGAATTGCCTCTAACTTTTAGATTCAACATTTTCCACTTACCACGAATAAGGCATTCGGCCCAGCTGGTCGAAGCTTGTTCTTGTGCGTCACTTCTCCTCTCGAACAGGAAATAACAATTAACAGCCTGACCCCTACGTCTATTTATTCCTTTCTCCCGCCCATATTTTTCAAGCTGTGCCATAAATTCATCGCGCCGTTTCTCCACATAAACTCGAATGTGTCTCTGGGTAAATATACCCGAATGTTTCTATCTGGTCTGGTAGTAATTTCATGAGTAAATATATTTTTGTTCTGGACACACAGGTTCGAATCCTGTCTCGGCAGCTGGTAGAATTTGACTTCAATAAATAAACAAACTTGGAATTAAGAATCTACCGTTGACCATGAAACCATCATCGATTGTTGGAAAATCCCATTTGCTTTCCTTCCTTCAAGGAAGGAAATCTTCCGTCCTTACTTGGTCTGGCCTACACATAACTCCAGAGACACGGCAATGTGTTTGACTCTCAACTATCCTCCGAAATGGCCTAGCCAGCCATTGATTTCAAGGGTGACTAATACATGCTGGCCAGCCAGCGAAACCATGTCACACGAATGAATTAAACAAACCTCTCCGACCGAAGTATCAGTTTTTGCACATGTTTTTGCACACCTCCTTGAAACAATACATAACGTTAAATGTTTCTATGCTATTTTTTTCATGTCTTCCTCGCCTTCGAGAGACAAATGGCAATGCTTTACCAAACTTTCGATGTCCATACACATTACTGGTTACTTATTTTCTCAGGAATGTAAGAAATTCAAGCTGATAATAAGATACATAAGAAATAGACTCGTGGTAGACCAATCCAACTAGGGGGCCTGCTGTACAATTCAAGAAGTTTAGTTCTGATCATCTACCTTAATGCTAATCTATTCCCAAATCCATTGATTCCATTAGTACTCAAAAATAAAATCCATGGAACGGTTCAGCACCCTCAGCCTCGACACAACCCAATCCTTGAACGATTGATTATACTTCAATGAGCACAATGCCATGTTTTTGAAATCGAGAAAAAATAATGCAAACAGATTGGTCCACCGTTGTCTTTCAATATGTGCAAGAGAATGCAATTCACACTTTTTACAATTCTGTCAAAGCAGAAATGACTGTTTATAGGAAGGAAATAAAAATCAGGTAGAATAAAATTATTTTAGTCACTGATTATACAAGAATGAAATGCCATGTTCAACTATAAAATGATCTCTTGAAGCTATGTGCGTCACGTTCCCGTTTCCCCTGACGCGGCAGGTATTGGACCGGCCGCTGTAATATTGGGTTACCTCTCCCGGTATCTCATCCACATTTCCTGGAGCACAGAGAAATCCTGCGCCCAGTGACTCTGCTCTCTTCCAGTGGAGAGCAGGGAGCAGAGTTCGGAGTTTTTTATTCATTCATGAGAAATGGGCGGCGTCGCTGCCTGGCTGCCCATCCCTAGTTACCCAGGGCAGTGGAGAGTCAACGACATTGCTGTGGCTCTGCAATCACATGTAGGCCAGGCCAAGTAATCACGACAGATTTCCTTCCCTGAAACACATTTGTGAAGCAGATGGGTTTTTTGAACAATCGAAAATGGTTTCATGGTCATCAGTAGATTCTTGATTCCAGACACTTTTTATTGAATTGAAATTCCACCATCTGCCCTGGTGGGGCTCACCAGGACTTTAGCTGTGTTTTTGAATTAATAGTCCAGCGATAATTCCACTTGGCCACCGCCTCCCCTAATGTGCGCTCATGGAAACCAGTATGGAGAGTGAGAGTGCAGGTTGTTGTGAGGATCACGCGATACCTCCCTTAAATCAATAATGGTCCAGGTGGGGTCAGCTGAATCTCGTTCCCCGTAGGATACTCGTCATTTGGGGTCTCACACTGCTTCAATCCGTTCTCACAGCCAAACCCGAGTTCAGTTTCTTACCCTGCTCCCAAGTCTAAATCTGCAATTGAGAATCTTCCTCTGGAAACCACCCTGCTTTAGAAGCAGCGAATTGAAGTGATACTAAAAACGAATATAAACTGACGGTGAATACTAACCAGGACAGTCTGTAACACGGAGGGATTTGGAGTCACTTACCGGCTGTGACAGTCAGCACCGTCCCAGACCCATCTGCAAATCTCCATTCTCCCCACAGTGACACCGCTCTCAGTCAGCCCAATACAAGAATGACTGACACCTCAAACTAACAGCCAGCATTACCGGACACTCAGCGTTTCTCAATTATTCACGGGACTGGGGTCAATAATGAACATAGATTGCATCAAAAAAATAATTGAATTACACTGTCCTTTGTGATTCTCTGAGCTCCTGGGAAAATGGAACAGGAGCAGAGATGCAAGGTTATTATTAACGGAGAAAAACCTTAAAGAATGAAAACTGATCGGAGGAAATTACACTGAAATTAAACCAGGTTGAATTGGGAATAACATCATCCTGACAGCTTAAGTTGCCTAAGCTGAGAATTGCTGGGAGTTACTGGGGTTTTTTTTGTCCTTGGGTATTTGTCCTTCTCCATTCCATTGTGGTGTCCTCTGTGTGTAGTACCAGTACTGAGCTTTACAGTAATAGGTGGCAGTGTCTTCAACTCTCATGTCCTGAATTTCCATTGAAAATGTCTTTTCTCCTTTATTCACAGACACAACAAATCTCCCTCCGCTGGAGATCTGCTCCCGCTCTGTCCCGGTCTGGGTTTGTCTGAAAAAATGACCAGTTTCTAAATCATAAACTCCATGTAAAACACAGGTGATGGTGAGAGACTGACACTCCTCCCTGGTCACGGCTGTCGGACTCTGTGTCACTGACTGACTGAACGATCCTGGAAATTAAACACAGAGAGTTTAATAGACCATCGGAGCTGAACCACACAACTATAGTGTGACAGTGTCTGTAAGGGGGGTGGACTGGGGCAGCTTTATATTCAATCCACACAATGTAGTTTGATGTGGTCGGTACTCACGCGATAAATAGACACACACAGTGAAAACAAGGAGGACTCTCATTGCTCTGCTGCCTGGAGCTGATGGTTTATATAGCGGGGAGCTGGAGACTGCAGTGCTGGACTGCTCTGGGAGACCGGATCGCAGAGATGAATTGAAATACTTCAGATCCGAACATCGGCAAATTAGGCCACGCCCACAGTTTAAAATAAAAGTCAAGGATTGTAATGGGGAATCCAGTTCTGAACTTTCAGTCGAAATTCCAGGCAGCGAGAGCCCAAAAGCTCATCAGGTGACCAACAGTTGTGCTTGAAATGCTCTACTTGGTCTCGAGTACATTATTTATGTTTTTTAATTCAGGCGATGCGAGCAGAAATTACCAATCTCTAATTTATCTTCATTAGGTGGAGGTGAACTGCCTTCTTGAACGGTTGCAGTCTCTGTCGTGTATGTACACCCACAGCGCGATAGGGAGGGAATTCTAGAATATTTACAGAGACCGAGGGACAGTGAAGGAACGGAGGAAATGCCCGAGTCTGCATAATGGCTGTGTTAGCGTTTCTTTCTAGATTGCAGCTGTTTTGTGTTTGAAATGTAGCGCCTAAGGAGGCTTAGTGAGTTCCCGTAGATTAGAATATCATGAAAATGGTATACACGGCTGCCACTGTGCATCGGTGGTGGAGGGAGTGAATACTTGTAGAAGAGCTACCAGTCAAACAGGGCTGCTATGGCCTGGATGAGACTTCCTGCAAATTGGAATCTCATTGTGCGATGTCGGAAACACCTCCTTTGTCTCAGAAAGAAGGGGAACTTCACTGGAGGCGCATCCTGCTAATTTTACTTTTATTCAGAGCAGCAAACTCAGTCTACACTCCTTATGAAAGAGAGGCAAATAACGGCTGGTCGGATCAACTAGACAGGCCCACTACACAGATATTTACTTGAAGGCAGCAGGATCTTTAGGGAGATTCTAACAGTTCGATTGTAGCTCGCCTTCTGGAACAGCTCAAAGTCGGAGAGGAATTCAATTCTGAGAGAACAGAAGTATCCACGAATTTCGTGGTTTCCGTTTTGATTCTTCTTCTGAAGTTCGGTGAGTCGTTTAGCTCGCATTAGAATGAAGTTTTGTGTCTAACAATTGAATGACGGTTGGATATAGAAACTGAAAGGAGCTAGGCGGCCATTATAGTGAATAAAAGAGCATGGATAGATGGATTGATGGACGGAGAGACAGTAGTATCGATGGATGACGGAGGGATGCGCGTTTTGATTGTCCATTCACTTTGATTGCAGTGAAGTTTACAGCAACGTCCAGTAGTTAAACAATGAGTTATTGAAGGGAAAGAAGAATTGCATTGTGCTTCCAAAACGTTGAGGGTGTTCGTTCAAATTGCACTTTAAGAGAAAGATATAGACTTTTGCCCTCTATTGATAGGAAGTGTATAAATACAAAAAGTTAAATGTTAAATTATCTTCATCGATAATCAGGCTTTGCTTGAAGTGTGTCAACCAAGAGAAGGAGAGGGTTAATGTTTCGAATCCATATGTCCTATCTATAGAATCTGAATAAAAGTCATATGGACCCATCGGTAATGTTAGGTCTATTTCTGTCTTCCCAGATGCTGCCAGACCTGCGGGGTTTAGCCAGCAAGTTTTGTTTGATATGTTGCTTGAAGCGCAAGCAGATTTCATGGTAACTATCAAAGAGGAAACTGGATGAATATTTGATGGAAATACATTTCCAGGGCGAGCGGAAAGAGCAGTGGGTACGGACAAATGGGAACTTTATCATCTGTCAGCACAGGCAAAATAGTCCGAATGTTCTCGTTCTTTGCTGTATAATTCAATGCTTCTTTGTTGAGGAGAATGAATGCTTACTGAGATCCCCCACATTTAAACATATGTTTACTTTCTGGTTACCATTTGACGGACTATGTTATTCTGATACTGTTAAGCAAACTGCACCGTCAGTATCATGCTTGGAGCAAGAACGCATGGTGTTGCCCTGCTCATGCTCCTTCGACAGCCGCCAATCTGACCTGCTCTGGTACCGACAAAAACCGAGGGAGAAGCCGGTATTTTTAATCAAAAGGAAATCGGAGGGAGAAGCAGAGAAAGCTGAGCGTGTGGGAGACCGATTTTCTTCAACACTCCGAGTATCTGATCGTTTCTTCAGTTTAACCCTGACAGATATGCAGCTGAGTGACGGTGGTGTGTATTATTTTGCGCTGAACATTCACAGTGATACAAACTGATACACGCGCCGAACATAAGCTACCACTGGGTGACAGGGGTTCAGTTGGTAAACTCTGAACCTTCATCTCTGGCAGCAGCAGAATCAGATGTCGACCGTATTCTGCTGGGCGATTCTGATCGGAAATAAAGAGTTAATAGATGTAAAAAGGCAATTCTGAATGATTGAGTTCCTGACAAAATAGAGTGAGAGAAAGGCAAGGGAACATAAAAAGGAAGAGAGAACGGCAGCGAAAATAAAGGAGCAGAAGGCCGTGAGACACAAGGAGCTAGCGCGTTGGACGCAACAATTGAAGCAGAGAGCTCAAGAAAGACTGTCTGAGAGTTAGAATCAGGAAAAAAGAAAAGAAGAAAGTAAAAGTCTTTGGCATTGATCTTTGCGTCCTCCCTGTCCACGGGGGTGGTGCCAGAGGACTGGAGAGTGGCGAATGTGGTTCCTCTGTTTAAGAAAGGGAATAGAAATGATCCTGGTAATTATAGGCCGGTTAGTCTTATTTCGGTGGTCGGTAAGTTGATGGAAAATGTCCTTAGGGATAGGATTTACGACCATTTAGAAAGATGCAGCTTAATCCGGGATAGTCAGCACGGATTTGTGAAGGGCAAGTCTTGCCTCACAAATTTGATAGAATTTTTTGAGGAGGTAACTAAGTGTGTTGATGAAGGTAGTGCAGTTGATGTCATATACATGGATTTTAGTAAGGCGTTTGATAAAGTCCCCCACGGTCGGCTTATGAAGAAAGTAAGGATGTGTGGGATAGAGGGAAGTTTGGCCGATTGGATAGGTAACTGGCTATCTAACAGAAGACAGAGGGTGGTGGTGGATGGAAAATATTTGGACTGGAAACCGGTTACCAGCGGAGTGCCACAGGGATCAGTGCTTGGTCCTCTGCTATTTGTAATTTTTATAAATGACTTGGAGGAGGGGGCTGAAGGGTGGATCAGTAAATTTGCTGATGACACCAAGATTGGTGGAGTAGTGGATGAGGTGGAGGGCTGTTGTAGGCTTCTAAGAGATATAGATAGGATGCAGAGCTGGGCTGAAAAATGGCAAATGGAGTTTAACCCTGACAAATGCGAGGTGATTCATTTTGGTAGGACAAATTTAAATGTGGATTACAGGGTCAAAGGTAGGGTTCTGAAGAATGTGGAGGAACAGAGAGATCTTGGGGTTCATATCCACAGATCTCTGAAGGTTGCTACTCAAGTGGATAGAGCCGTGAAGAAGGCCTATAGTGTGTTGGCGTTCATCAACAGGGGATTTGAGTTTAAGAGCCGTGGGGTTATGCTGCAACTGTACAGGACCTTGGTGAGACCACATTTGGAATATTGTGTGCAGTTCTGGTCACCTCACTACAAGAAGGATGTGGAGAAACTGGAAAGAGTGCAAAGGAGATTTACCAGGATGCTGCCTGGTTTGGAGGGTAGGTCTTATGAGGAAAGGTTGAGGGAACTTGGGCTTTTCTCTTTGGAGCGGAGGAGGTTGAGAGGAGACTTGATAGAGGTTTACAAGATAATGAGGGGGATAGATAGAGTGAACGTTCAAAGACTATTTCCTCGGGTGAATGGAGTGGTAACTAGGGGGCATAACCATAGGGTTCATGGTGGGAGATATAGGAAGGATGTCCGAGGTAGGTTCTTTACGCAGAGAGTGGTTGGGGTGTGGAATGGACTGCCTGCAGGGATAGTGGAGTCAGATACTTTAGGAACATTTAAGAAGCTATTGGATAGGCACATGGAGTACGTCGGGATGATAGGGAGGAAATAGCTTGATCTGGGTTTCAGACAAAGTTCGGCACAACATCGTGGGCCGAAGGGCCTTTTCTGTGCTGTACTGTTCTATGTTCTATGTTCTAAAAGAAGAATATAGTGAAGGAAGGGAGAGGGAGAAATGGAGAGATAATAAAAGAGAGCGCGACAGGACCTGAGAAGAAGACACCGAGACAAACATGCATTTTAATATCATCTTACTGGATTTCTGATTTCCAATGATGTGTGATTGTATGTTGTCCCATTGTGTGATTTCGGTGTGGCTCACAGGCGTTTTGCTGATGGGCCGACTTTGAGCTGTCAGCTGCTGCATTGCAGAAACCGTTTGTTCAACTGTTCAGGGGGGAAATTGGAAACTGAACAGAGAAAAGACTTTGCAGGCGCACATCTCTCAGATCCTGCGGTTTGAATGTGAGCAACATACTTATTTTGGGAGAACTGGAAATTTTAGACATTTTGTGTCACGGCTCCATTACAGATAGAGGGCTGTTGTTACTGGACAACAATTACCTCTCTCTTTTACTCTCTTTAGATTTCTCCCTGTCCATCAATGTCTCTACAATTTGAAATAGCATTATTCTCCTGCTGCAACAGGAGGAATCCTTTCAGTTCCTCGAAAGTGTTCTGCCATTTGATAAGAGGATTTCTCATCTGTCAATCATTGTATTCACTGTGCTCCTATTTACCTCCTCAAAGTAAATATAAGTAAGGCTGGAAGGCAAGCTTCCAGCAATGAGATCCCAACCTCGTCATCATTCGTTCATTCAATCTTAAGCCCAATAAGACTTTGGAATGAATTCCCTAAACAGACACAGGCTGTAGCACAGCTCTGTACAGTTATATTCACTTCCAGACAATTCACCACCTATTGCTCCCAGAGAATTACTGGGGACACAAGGGTCACCCTGAAACGGGAGGGCGGGGTTTACAATGGGTTACCTTAAATATCCAACTCCTCTTTTACAGAGCGGACAGTGACAATACGGCTCAGTGTCTTTGACTTGATTTGATTTGATTTATTGTTGTCGCATGTATTAGTATACAGTGAAAAGTGTTGTTTCTTGCGCACTATACAGACAAAGCATATGGTTCATATAGAAGGAAACGAGATAGTGCAGAATGTAGTGTTACAGTCATTGCTACGGTGTAGCGAAAGATGAACTTAGTGCAAGGTAGATCCATTAAAAAGTCTGATAGCAGCAAAGTAGAAGATGTTCTTGAGTCGGTTGGTATGCGACCTTTGTATCTTTTTCTGATGCAAGAAGGTGGAAAAGAGAACGTCCAGGGTGCGTGGGCTCCTTCGTTATGCTGTCTCCTTTGTTGGGGCAGCGCGATGTGTAGACAGAGACAATGGATGAGAGGGGTGGTTTGCGTGATGAATTGGGCTACAATCATGACCTTTTTTAGTTACTTGCGGTCTAGGGCAGAGCCATACTAAGTTATGATATAACCAGAAATAATGCGTTTTGTGGTGCATCTGCTAAAGTTGGTGAGAGACGTAGCTGACATGCCAAATTTCCTTCGTCTTCTGGGAAAGTAGATGCGTTGGTGGGCTTTCGTAACTATAATGTCGGCGTGGGGTGACTAAGACAAGTTGTTGGTGATCTGGACACCTAAAAACGGTAAGCTTTCGAACATTTCCACATCGTTCTCGTTAATGTAGACGGGGCATGTCCTCCAGACACTTCCAAAAGTCGAATAATAATCTCCTCCGTTTTGTTGACATTGAGGGAGAGATTATTGTCGTCGCACCAGTTCACCAGATTCTCCATCTCATTCCTGTACTCTGTCTCGTCATTGTTTGAGATCCGACCCACTACAGTGGTGTCGGCTGCAAACTGGAAAATCAAGTTAGAGGAGAATGTTCCCACACAATCATAGGTGTATAAGGAGTACAGTAGGGAGCTGAGAACACAGCCTTGTGGGGCACCGGTTTTGAGTATGATCTTGGAGGAGGTGTTGTTGCCTATCGTTCCTGATTGTGGTCTGTGAGTTAGGAAGTTCAGGATCCAGTCGCAGAGGGAGGTGCCGAGGCCCAGGCCACGCAGCTTGGAACTGAGTTTCGTCGGGCTAATGGTGTCAATAAATAGGAGTTTGACATAGGTATCCTTGTTACATGGTGTTCCATGGTTGAGTGCAGGGCCAGGTAGATGGCGTCTGCTGCGGACCTGTTTCGGTGGTAGGCGACCTGTAGTGTATCCAGGCAGTCTGGGAGCCTGGAATTGATTCCTGTCGTGAATAACCTTTCGAACCTTTCTTGCTCAAAATGGGCGTACAATGCATCGAGCTCATCAGGGAGAGCTGTGTTGGAGCCGGCGACCTTGCCATAGTCGGTGCGTGTCCGTGTGGCTAGCTTGGACTCAAGCTTGGTCCACTACTGTCTTTTGGCATCTTTGATGGATCTCCTTATATCGTATCTGGCTTTTCCTATAGATCAGGTTCGCCTGACTTGAACGCCTCAGACCTGGATTTCAGCACGCAGTGCATATCCCTGTTCATCCATGGTTTCCATCTGGGGAACACATGGGTTTGCTTCTTTGGCACTCAGTCTTCTACACACTTACTAATGAAGTCAGTTACAGTAGTGGTGCACTTGTTCAGACTAGTCGCAGAGTTTTCAAACACTGACTAGTCCATTGAATCTAAGAGATCATCCTATTCCTCTGAACAACATTGCACAACTTTCTTTGACGGATACTCCCGCTTCAGTTTTTGCTTGTAAGCCGGGAGCAGGAGCAGAACATTGTGATCTGATTTGCCAAGGTGTCAGCGCGCGATCGAGCGGAAGACATAGATAGAAACATAGAACAATACAGCACAGAACAGGCCCTTCAGCCCACGATGTTGTGCCGAGCTTTATCTGAAACCAATATCAAGCTATCCCACTCCCTATCATCCTGGTGTGCTCCATGGGCCTATCCAATAACCGCTTAAGTTTTCCTGAAGTGTCTGACTCCGCTATCAGTGCAGGCAGTCCATTCCACACCCCAACCACTCCCTGTGTAAAGAACCTACATCTGATATCCTTCCTGTATCTCCCACCACGAACCCTATAGTTATGCCCCCTTATGCTCCATCCACCCGAGGAAATAGTTCCTCAAACACATGGCCCCTCTCCTTGGTGAACACTGAAGAAAAGTATTCATTCATCACCTCGCCTATCTCTACTGACTCCATACACAAGTTCACTCTATCTATCCCCTTCATCATTTTATAAACCTCTATGAAGTCTCCCCTCAGCCTCCTCCGCTCCAGAGAGAACAGCCCTAGCTCCCTCAACCTTTCCTCATAAGACCTACCCTCCAAACCAGGCAGCATCCTGGTAAATCTCCGCTGCACTCTTTCCAGCGCTTCCACATGCATCTTATAGTGAGGTGACCAGAACTGCACACAATATTCCAAATGTGGTCTCACCAAGGTCCTGTACAGTTGCAGCATAACCCCACGGCTCTTAAACTCCAACCCCCTGTTAATAAAAGCTAACACACTATAGGCCTTCTTCACAGCTCCATTCCACTTGAGTGGCAACCTTCAGAGAACTGTGGATATGAACCCCAAGATCTCTCTGTTCCTCCACAGTCTTCAGAACCCTACCTTTGACCCTGTAATCCACATTTAAATTAGTCCTACCAAAATGAATCACCTCACATTTATCAGGGTTAAACTCCATTTGCCATTTTTCAGCCCAGCTTTGCATCCTAACTATGTCTCTTTGCAGTCTACAACAGCCCTCCACCTCATCCACTACTCCACCAATCTTGTTGTCATCAGCAAATTTACTGATCCACCCTTCAGCCCCCTCCTCTAAGTCATTAATAAAAATCACAAAGAGCAGAGGACCAAGCACTGATCCCTGTGGCACTCCGCTAGCAACCAGCCTCCAATCTGAAAATTTTCCATCCACCACCACCCTCTGTCTTCGATCAGACAGCCAGTTACCGATCCAATCGGCCAACTTTCCCTCTATCCCACACCTCCTCACTTTCATCATAAGCCGACCATGGGGGACCTTATCAAACGCCTTACTAAAATCCATGTGTATGACATCAAATGCCCTACCTTCATCAACACACTTAGTTACCTCCTCAAAAAATTCAATCACATTTGTGAGGCACGACTTGCCCTTCACGAATCCGTGCTGAGTATCCCGGATTAATCCGCATATTTCTAAATGGTCGTAAATCCCATCCCTAAGGACCTTATCCATCAATTTACCAACCACCGAAGTAAGACTAACCGGTATATAATTGCCAGGGTCATTTCTATTCCCTTTCTTAAACAGAGGAACAACATTCGCCATTCTCCAGTCGTCTGGCACCATCCCCGTGGACAGTGAGGACCCAAAGATCAAAGCCAAAGGCTCCGCAATCTATCCCTTGCCTCCCAAAGAATCCTGGGACATATTTCATCAGGCCCAGGGGACTTATCGACCTTCAGTTTATTCAAAACTGCCAGGACATCCTCCCTCCGAATATCTAGTTCCTCCAGCCTATTCGCCTGTAACACCTTCTGTTCCTCAAACACATGGCCCCTCTCCTTGGTGAACACTGAAGAAAAGTATTCATTCATCACCTCGCCTATCTCTACTGACTCCATACACAAGTTCCCACTACTGTCCTTGACCGGCCCTAACCTCACCCTGGCCATTCTTTTATTCCTCACATAAGAGTAGAAAGACCACTGCAAGAGCGCACTACCAAGCTACCAGCTCGGATCAAGTTTTCCTTGATCCGACCCGCCCAAGGACTTCTCATGTCCCCCTCCTAGCTCTCCTAAGCCCCCTTTTCAGCTCGTTCCTTGCTAACTTGTAACCCTCAATCGAGCCATCTGAACCTTGTTTCCTCATCCCTACATAAGCTTCCCTCTTCCTTTTCACAAGACATTCCACCTCTTTCGTGAACCATGGTTCCCTCACTCGGCCATTTCCTCCCTGCCTGACAGGGACATACCTATCAAGGACACCCAGTATTTGTTCCTTGAAAAAGTTCCACTTTTCATTAGTGCCTTTCCCTGACAGTTTCTGTTCCCAACTTATGCCCCCTAATTCTTGCCTAATCGCATCATAATTACCTCTCCCCCAATTGTAAACCTTGCCCTGCCGTACGGCCCTATTCCTCTCCATTGCAATAACAAAAGACACCGAATTGTGGTCACTATCTCCAAAGTGCTCTCCCACAACCAAATCTAACACTTGGCCTGGTTCATTTCCCAGTACCAAATCCAATGTCGTCTCACCTCTTGTCGGCCTATCCACATATTGTGTCAGGAAACCCTCCTGCAGACACTGCACGAAAACTGCCCCATCCGAACTATTTGACCTCCAAAGAGACCTACAAACCCACATGTTTGATTTGTGGAGCAGTGGTCTAGGCTGTTTGGCCCTCTGCTGGAAGAGGAGACGTGTTGCTGGTAGCTTGGTAGTGCGCTCTTGCAGTAGTCTGGCCCGTTGGGGTTTGAACATGAAGAGTACCTGACATTGAAGTCAATCCACCATCCAGCTCCAAAAGAAATGCGTATTCAGGCGGAAAACTGACCAACTCGGTCCCAGGAAATGAATCTCAGACCTCAGTAAAACTGCATTTAAGCGCGCTCTGTCGATTGTACTAACTGAGTGACTGCTTCCACCAGTACATATTTAATCCTGCCGGTGAAAGGACTTCAGCTGACCCAAGGCCCTCATTTGAATCTAGTTTAAACATATGCGGCTATATTGTAGATTGCGACATTGCCGGAAAACAATGGAGAAGGAAGTGATTTTAACAAACTGAATCCCGTGTGTGTGTTTAATCTTGTTGCGGTTTGACATTAAAACGGAAAAGAGAAATTCGGGCTCGGCAGCAGCCACGCAGATATTCGGTCTGGATTGTGTTTGGGATACTCATTGTCGGTGAGGATGATTCCAATAGTGTTCCACTCAAACTGGCGTTATATTTTATATGAATGCGCGATCTTGTCTTGCTCCTGAACACATTACAAATCAGAGTGATGGAGATTCAGTTATTCCGTCCCAATCTTCAGAGAGCGGGAGAGAAGGGAAAGCCGTGATAATAAAATGTACCTATCGCACTACAGAAGAAACGTGTCTTGTATATTGGGACCTGGAGCCATCAGCGAAGGAGCCCCAGTTTGTTGTCTGGAGACGGTCTTGGAATGTTGTGGAATGGAAAGGCTCAGCGTTAGGAAAACGGTTTGCTTCAGACCTCCAGCTGTCAGACTCCACCACAAGTTTAACCATCATAGACTTGCAGCTGATTAATGTTGCCGCGTATTACTGTGCTCTCTCTGGGACTCACAGTGATTGAAAACAATACCGACCCTATACAAAAACTGTCTTCCGATTGAAACTGCGGTTCCTGCCTGCTGAGGTTGTCTAGAATCTCGGACAAAAGCAATCACAATGAGGTTGTCAGCCACTCAACACACACACAGAGGAATCCAATTTACCTCTGTCAACTTCTTCACTCCTAATGAATGCACTCGAAACTGCCTCCGCTTTTATTAATCTCGTCCCTGTATTAGTAATAACTTAATTAGACAACTTCTCAGTTTACATTAATCTAGACCCTGCATTAGTAATAACTGCACTAGTCCATTTTAGTTTATATTAATCTGGACCCTATATCAGTATTCAGTGCACTTGACCCTGCCCCACATTATATTAATATCGACCCTATCTCAGTTGATATTAATCTAGACCCTGTATCAATAATCACTACACTTGACCCTGTCCCACTCTGTATTAATCTGGACCCTGTCTCAGTTTATATCAATCTAGTCCCTGTATCAGTAGAATGTTGTGTTTGGTTATTTGACTTTTCAGTTCCACTTGATTCCTGATTTATTTCCATACTTATGTCAGGAGTACTTCTAACGAATTTAACTGCTTTTATTGATATTTAGAAGTAAGCTTATTTTGTCTGCATTTCTATGCTTAACTTCATTCGATTTCATCGGTATGTTTTGTCCGTGCAGATGTGAACATTCTTTCTCAGCAACTGAAACGTTCACAGCTCACATTTGACATGAATACCGGTGTGCCAATGATGATGAGTAAATGCCCACTGAACGTTCACAACATCCTGTGTAACGAGGGACGTTTTGAATGAATATGAGGGGTTAACAGGATCAATGTTTCTGCGAAACTATGAGTGAGATCTGATTTAATGACACCATGCTTCTAAATACTGCATTCAGGAGACCCAAAAATGCAGCCAGAAACTTATGAATGTACACCGGAAAAATGAACTTTAAGAGTGTTTTTCTTTAATTGTTTCAGTGAGTCAGGTGTGCCTGGTCGTTACTTTGCTCGGCCATTTCAGGGGCAATCACATTTCTGTGTGTCGACAGTTACATAATGGCCAGACCAGGTAAACATTTCCTTCCCTAAAGAATTTTAGTGTGGCAGGTTTTTTTGTGACAACCAATGTTATCATTACTGAGACTACTCTATTGTCAATGCAATATTGCTTCTAATAATTCGTTTAACTGATTAAGTTCCACCCGCTGTCATGGTGAGAATTGAACCTCTGTGCTGACATTATCAGCATGGAACTTTGAATTCCTGGGCTGGTGACTCTACAGCAACATCACCATGTTGCATAACTGCTACATTAAATGGAAATTGTTGACTTGCATCCCATTAAACGTGCCCGCAGTATTCAGAGTCTTACTCTGGTACAATAACAAACCTGAATACTCTTGAGTAAAACAGCAGATCACCGAGGTAATCCCAAGACCTCTGTTGCTTAAATCACTGAAGGGACGCTTTGACCTGTCGGTGCCGGTCACTTTCAGAGCTCAACTGTTTTGCATTGAATTTTACTGCTTTATGATGTACTGCAGCATCTCCATGATTGCTGGTCTCCATCTCATAGTCTGTTCTCACGGCTTTACAATAATTGCTCTTCAACTCCAAACACGAGCACAAAACTGGTCGTGATAACAAATAACAGCTGAAAATCTCGAGTTCAACGCTGCCATGTTCCCCATTTCTTAATAAGCATTTGTCACCAACAATTGTTCAGGTATGCAAACCGCCAGATAAAACTCAGTTGAACTCATACATTTCATCAGGCTTTTTTTCTAGTTGGTATAACTGTGGTTTTCGCTTTCCTTCGTTCAAAGAATTGAAACGAGGTCAATAAAACACCTTTTGCTCGAATGTGGATGAGCAGAAGATGGAGGAGAGAGCTTCAGCAGGTGAATGAGACAAATTAACTGAAAAGTGAAGGAAAGCGGTTTGGAGTCGAGTCAAATATTGCACGCTAGGAACTAGGGAGACTTTTGGAGGACTGAGCTCAAGTGCTGTCTTTGGATTGATACAGAAACCCCAGTTTGGTGATTTAAAAACCCAGTGGCCACAGAGCCAGGCCGAGTCAGGCAATTGGCATTACTTGTGGCGAGTGAGAAACTGAAAAATATGTCTGCATTTTGCACTGCTGAATTTACTATTTCTGCCAACAATGACAGACAGAGAAGGAAAGCTGAGTCCATCAAGCCTGTTCACAATCCAAATGATTTAAATGTGAAGTGCAGTCACCATCGCAATCCAGGAAAGAATCACCATGCGCATAGCAAAATGCCTGGTGATGTGATCATCTTTTGTAGCTTGGCGACTGAGGTTTAAAAATCTTGGAGAGCTGTCCTGCTTTAGAAACTAGTTAGGTGAAGTGTTTACAATGCTCCAGAAAGGCCAGGTGGAGCGTTCATTTAGTACTTTACCTGAGCAATTCACTGTGGATACGCTCCGACTCCATTCGCACTGCCAGTGTAAGTGGCAGCTGGAATGTGCGTTAAGGCCTCTGGAGGCAGACCTGAAACCACAACTTTCTGAATTACAGAAGATAGAATTGAGAAATGTAACAGTTAACAGAGAGCCGCGGATAGAACTTGAACTGGCGGCATCACCTGTGCCAGTTCTGTTTGGTGAGGTTTTTGTACAGTGAGAGATTAGTTTTAAATAGCTGTGTCTCTCAATACGCAGAAATAGACAGCAGTGTCTTGGATTTCTGCTCGAGCAATCGTTAAAGGAAAGTTATTTTCTGCATTAGTCTGACCGGCCTCGAATTTTCCCTTGGCGAAATCTGCGACTCTTCTGTCGTTGTGCTACCTGTACCAGTAGGGATCGGGGTTATTGTTGTTTGTTGTGAAGCTGCAGTCCATTTTCACGCTATCTCCTTTAGTGATACGCAGTTCAGTCTGTGGAGGAGACACAGAATCTGCTTGAATCAGCCCTGAAATAAAACATAAGGGAAGGTTTAATGCAACACTGAGTGGAAAATTCCACGAACATCACCCTATTGCAAACAAACAAGGAGTTATAGTTTTACATACCAAACACCAGGCAAAGTATAACAAGATGACGAAACCACTTGAATTCCATCATTTCTTGGCCAGCAATCTCTTTGCATCAGATGTGTGGAGATACAGATATATTTACTATTGTCATCTTTTAAGTTAAGCGGCTGTTGAACAGAAAGCAAAAACAGAAGGCGAGGAAGTATCTTGTGATTTTTTTCAAATACAAAGTAGCAATGCGAAAACTGGGTAGCAGCATGTTAACACGAGTAATGACTGGTCAGCTAGTTTCTCTACCTGCACCATCTGACAGCGTCACTGCTCTTGGCGGTATTGTATTTGGCAATTCACCCCACCCCTTCCCTCCACACACCACTTGTTCATTAAATATAACATTAAGGCATGTAATTTGTCATTGAGATTATTTTTCATGGTGCCGAAAAAAGGAAAATGATGAATGAGAGAAATTGGGAGAGAGGAAGCAGACCTGAAATAGAGGGAAAATGCGAGAGAGAACAAGGCACAAATAAAAAAGAAAGGATGAATGATGCAAACCGAGGAGGAAATTATGTGCTGATTCTCATAGGATGCCATATATTTTTGTTTTGTTGTATCTATGCTCTAGTTAACGGCGATTATTGCAAGACCACCATTTATTGTCCATCGCTAACCTGACATAACCACATTGTGGTCTCATCCTGAACTACGCCGGTGTGAATGGTGTAGATGCTCCCACGGTGTTATTTTGGAAGCACTTCAAGATTTTAAACGAGAGACAACAACAGGAACAGTTATTTATGCCGGAGGTAGGATTGGATATGATTTATGGAATCACTGGATAAAACGACGCAGAATGAAGTTCTTTGGCCAAGTTGTTTGTACTTCAAGTCTGCAAGAGCTATCCCTTCAGGCCAGTTACATATTCTTTGCCCATGGACTTGCCCTTTTGTCCATTTCAAATCTGAAGCCAGCCACTTATTATTGTATCTGCTTCCGCCATTCTTTCAGGCAGGGTTTTGAAGGTCATAAAGACACACTTTGAAAATAACCATACGTTTCTCCACCATTTCTATTTACCGATTATATTTAATCAGTATCCTATAATTATCGACCCTGCTGCCGATGTAAATAATTCTTCCTCCGACATTATATAAAACCCTTTCAAAATTCGGGCATCTCATTTAAAATTCAGCTCAAGTTCCTCTTTCCCAAGGGAACCAATCCAGTTTCTGTATTCACTCCGATTAACTGATGTCTAGAATCCTTGACAGCATTTTGTCAGAACAAAAATATGTGTTTTTTAATCATTTTATAAACAAGGGATTTTATTTTTCAAGAGTCTCCGGGTGGAAGACCACTTTTCTAATTTCTCCAGTTTTGTTGTGTTTTGACGAGGTTTTTGTACGGGTCACAGCTGGTTTGAAGCACCGTGATCCTTAATCCGCAGAAATAGATGGCGCTGTCTTTAGTCTCCACTGCAGAAATTGACAAAGGGAAAACCTGATATTGACTGAAATGACGAGCATCGAATTTTCCTTTGACAAACTCGGCATCCTTGCGCCTGGTGTTATCCCGGTACAATATGAACTGGAGTGGCTGCTTCGGGTAGAGCCGGTACCAGTAGCGATCCGGATCAACAGAACTGGAGTTGTAATAACAGCTCAATTCCAGATTAGTTCCATCAGCTACCTTCAACTCACGTTGACTCTGTGTTACCGAACTCCCTTGGAAATTACCTGCAAAATAACATGCAAAACATTTAGGTAACCCCCTTATTGATGACAAGCATCCCCCTCTCTCCTCTTTCACAATGAGGGAAATCAATCACAATCTAACTATCACCTATGGATTATTTATACCAGAAGAAGGAATACATTTCAGTATTTAGATAGTACAGGGGGCAGAATGACAATTCATATCAACAAGTGTTTCACATCTTCCAATTTACCGAATAGAAATGAGATCACGAGAAATTTAACTGGTGTCATCTCCAAAGTGCTTCCACTATGTTCAAGAATCTAATGTGCAAATCTTTCTGACCACGTGCCTACAGTGACTTTAGTTTCCTTGAGACACGGTCACTCCAATGATGCCCTGAAACGCTGTTCAGAACAAACAGCAGAAATGACAGTGAAAGACAGAAACAAGAAACAGGAAGTGAGCGAGAGTCTGTTTAAATCGCAAAGATCACGTATGTGCGTGCTTACGTCATTGTCTAGTGCAGTATTCGTTGACACAGAAAGCAGAGTAATATTAATAAACACATAATCCAGTGTTTTATATATAAATGCAAGGTATCTTGCTGCAATAATTAAGGCAGACCTTGTGTAATATAAACAACATCAATGTCTAATATATTTTTACCAGAAACATATTAGCTTAAGGTACTCAAGCCAGCATGGTTGCAAATGGTTCGCACTGCTGCCTCATAGCTTCAGGGACCTGGGTTCGATTCCTGTCTGTGTTGAGTTTGGACGTTCTCCTGGTTTTTGCGTGGGTTTCCTCCGGGTGCTCCAGTTTTCTCCCACAGTTCAAAGATGGATCGGTGGTTGGGCCATGCTTTATTGTCCGTCAATATCCCGAGGTGCATAGGTTAGAGGGATTAGCGGTGTAAAAATGTGGGGTTACGGGAACAATGTTTTCGGTGCAGACTCAATGGGCCTAATGGCCTCCTTTTGCACAGCAGGGTTTGTGTGTATACTATAATTTTAGTTTAAAATTAATTTATCAGATGTAGACTTCACTGGTCAGACCCCATTTATTGCCCGTCACTGGTTGACCTTGAGAGGTGATGTTGCCTTCTCTGCTGTCTCGGAGGTGTAGGTACACGCACAGTGCTATTTGGAAGGTAAGGCAGCGTCTGTCATAATTTAGCGAAACCATTCTCTTGTTATGAATTAATTGACACGGGGCGAATTTTATGGACTGACAATCATTTAGGAATAGAAAAATATATTTTCATCACTGCAGTAACTATTGATACAGGGACTATTGTAACAGGAACGCGGAAATGCTCGACCACAGTAATAAATGCGACAGGGACGGGCCTGATGTTAACATGATACACCTTTTTATAACGTAAATAGTGGCATTGTCTTGTGCTGTAATAAGTGAGCCAGGGCCAAGCAACAGGGCACAGCAATACAGCACGATAATGATGTAAGTTACAGATAGGGACACATGGTGCAAAGATAATAGACAGATCAGCAAATCTCATAAGCAATGTGCAACTCAATAGAAATGTAGATATGTTGTAACGTCGTAGAAATAGAGGCAAGGGCGAGTCTTTTAAAAACTGATGCATATTCCGATGCACTGATAGCTGAGGCAGGGTTGTTTGTAATATAAAATGAAGTAATTTGCGTGCATTAATAACTGAGGTAGGATAATTGTAATATAAACATTTGAATGGTGTAACCTTAATAGATAGAACATTATGTAGTGTAATATAAACAGGGTGCGATATGGGCAGAGAGAGAATCTAGTGCAGCAGTAACTGGAAATAGCCTCAAACATTATGAACAATAATTTGTTGTAGTCCACTAAGTAATGCAGGGCCAAGAGAAACACAATGAGAGTAATGAATCAGCCCCAGTGTAATAACTCTAAAGCATAATTTGGGTCATTTATATCAAGACCTGGTCAACTGTAATATGAATAGAGATATGTTCTATAGATGCCCGTTCTTCCCCAGTGCAAACAGCGACACAATGTGGAATGTGTGAAAGAGGGACGATCAGATTTACATCGAGACATTGCACAATGCCATAAAGAGAAAGTTGTCGAGTATGATATGAAATCAAACAATGATCTCAGGTAACATGGACAGAGAGAACGTCCAAGTTCCAGATTTATTTATTAGCGTCACAAGTAGGTTTACATTAATACTGCAATGAAGTTACTGTGAAAATCCCCTGGTCGCCACATTCCAGCGCTTGTTCGGGTACACTGAGGGAGAATTTAGAATGGCTAATGCAACTTACCAGCACATCTTTGGACTGTGGGATGAAACCGGAGCACCCAGAGGAAATCCACGCAGGCACGGGGAGAATGTGCAGACTCCATACAGACGGTAACACAAGCTGGGAATTCAACCCGGATCCCTGGCGCTGCGAGGCAGCAGTCGTCCAGTGAAATAATAAATGAGCCAAGATGTATCAGAAATAGAAAATATATATTTTATTGTTTACAACAGACAGAAAATGTCAGTTAAGCAGAGGTACAATCCAATGTAGTATGCCAAGGCCGGATGTGGTTGTTACAATCAGAAGCCTACTCTCATGTCAAAATAAAACGGGGCTCCCTGCAGCATCAACAGAAAGACAGTCTGGTGTAAAGTGACTCGGGATATTGACTAGTGGAGCAAACACTGGCAGAGGACCTACTTTAAAAAACAATTAGATGGCACAATGATTTTTTAACGGGAAAAGTTCTATAATATAGAAACATAGATATGATTCAAATGCCACCAGGTGGACACAGAATGCTGTGACACGAGTTTCTCTGACCTCGACCGCAGTTGGATTTCTCCGGTCCCGCTGCAGTAAACGTCGATTTGTCTGAGCACCAAATTCTCCGTTATCGATCGCAGCAGAATTCCAATCAGAATTCCTTTCACCCCAGTCCAATTCTGTGCGGCAGCAGCAGGTAAACACAATGGCGCAAAACCAGCCTGGAACAATGTGCAGATGTCAGGTCTCCCCTGAACAAGACCTGTGGCTGCCTCTGCGAGTTCAGAATGGAGCCACCACCAACTCTCATCCCGAGAACGTTACAAGATACATAAACATAAAGATTTAAATTAAAATTTGGACAAAATAAACTGAAGGATTAGATTAGTAAGAGTACATCTGTTTGAAGGGGTTTTTCATATGCGAATTAGCAAACCGGCAAGAAAACAAATGTTTACGAAAATGACTATGGGTTGAACAATGGTTTATGTGAAGGTGTTAGAACTATAGACAAGGTGATTTCAAAGTGGAGAGGTCTGGAACGAGATGCAGTGGTATTTGTCGCGGTTCGTCCCGAGCAGCTCGGTGACGCAGGACTCTGTGCTCTACGGGCTGTTTCCGGGGACGCACACCGAGACAAATATCAACTGCTGCTGGAGGGTCATCAACTCGGTGAAGGACGCGCTTTGGTCCGCCCGAAACTTGCTGATCTTCCAGCTGAAAGAATTGTCCTCGACCGAGTGTTGCAGCCTGGCACATTCCAAGGTCCAGGACTACGTGCCCAGGGACGCGCTCAAGCTTGGGGCAGCCGCCGCCAAGGCACAATGGGGAAAGGCCACCGTGTAAAGCGTCTCAACCGAGGCAGACCGAGGGCCGGGTAACTGCAGAATACCCTCGGCCTGCGTAACTGTGTGCCAACCTGAAAAATAACGGCACACAGTAAACTCTGACACATGTATATAGTTTTAAGAAATGAAATGTAACGAAATGTAATGTTTTTGTAAATAAGCACTGTATTGTACTGTAAAAATGATTCTTTTTTTGCACTGTTTATGACTTTTGGATCTGTCATTTTGCAATGTTTTATTGGAGAGTTTTGTTTTTGTGAATAAAGTATATTTTTGAAATAAAAAAAAACTCTCCCAGAAAGGCAATGTACTGAAAAAAGTGGCTGTTTAAAAAAAACTAACAGAGAAAAACCACTATGCTGAACTAAAGAAGGGTTTCCCAAGCTGCAAAATAACCCGTGGCTGGTCACTATAATCTGTTTTAAACTCATAGAGCCATACAATTTCGTATGTTGTTTGGGAAAGGGACAGTTCTCAGAGGTCAGAAAACTGTACAGCTGGGAACACGGGTTCACCTCATGAGATACTGTGTGTGTGGTCATTATTGTAGTTAAGGGTCCTGTTGAATTGTATTATAGTCTTTCTTGCTGTGTGCCTATTTTCAGATAATAATTATCCACTATTAATTATTTGCAACAAGGCTGGACCATGTCTCACTCGTTTCCTTTTTTTATACATTATGTCAAATTGAAACTTTCTACCATTAAGTATTGGTGTTCCACTTGAACATTCTGCATTTTGGGATACCCTCACATTGTACATCAGGTTCTTAACAAACACCACAACAGCGGATGTCTTTAGAAGTTAACTGGAATCGAAGAGTTCATTTAGTTGCCTCAGAATGTTCCCATAGATCCATTTTCTTTCTCAGAAGGTCAACCTTCCGGCCTCAGAAATTCTATTTAACTAAAATAACCACATCCACCACTCTCGTCGGTAAGGCTGAGCATTCACTGTGGAAAAATGTTCCTCCTACATCCGCCCCCACCTCCATCCCACATTGCCCATAATCTTAAAAAAAGGCACCTTGCATAGCCCCGCACCATTTTCCGTTAGCACCATCAGCTAATGGGAACATCTTTTATTTATCTACCTGAGCAAAGCCTCTCCTAATCTCATCCACTTCGATTACAGCTCCCCTCAATCTCCTCCACTCCCTTGGAGAACAACCCCAGCATCTCCACCTTCTGGCTAATTTGCGAACTTTTCAAAACGGAATTTAACGAAATTATTCAAATATTTTTCTCCTTGGGATATACCTAGAATTGATCAACTTTTGAGAAAACACGATGGAATTTAAAGATGTTTCGAAGGAAAAATGCTGGAAAATCTCAGCACGTCTGGCAGCATCTGTAAGGAAAGAAAAGAGCTGACGTTTCGGATCCAAAGCTTTCACAAAGGGTCATTTGGATTTGAAACGTCAGCTCTTTTTTCTCCTTACAGATGCTACCAGACCTGCTGAAATTTTCCAGCATTTTCTCTTTTGGATTCAGATTCCAGCATGCGCAGTAACTTGCTTTTATTAAATTTGTTGCGAACTTCTTAGCATTAAACATATTTAAAATAATTTTTTCCCTTGAGCTTGACAAGTGTTGGTCAACGTTTTTGAAATTCGTTTCAGCATTTTGAAAAATAACTTTTCCATGCTGAACTTTTCCATCTAGACTTTTCCAACTTTCAAAAAATTGTGTAAACTTATTAAAATGTTTTTCCAAACGATTTAACAAAAGCGTGCCATTTAAAACAACAAACACGATTAAACTTACTTAATGAAAATCTTTCAGTGGAATTTAATTTGAAATAATCGAGTTCTAAAAAATTCCCTAACATAAATTTCTCCAGGGTAGCTGACTGAAGTTCGACAGCATTTATCTGAATAGTTCTAAAGTTATTGAAGAACGTTGTCATCCCAAGTAACATGGAATTTGTGAACTACTTTTAAAATTTTACATCGAACCAGCCAGGAGTCGAATCGGGAATCTTCTAATCCGTAATCAGATGCATTACCCACTGTGCCACTGATCCACCTGCTAACTTACAACACTTGTTACATATTGGTCTAACGCTTCGAAATCGGGCAGAAACTTTGTCAAAGCGATTCTTTTACTTGTGACGAAAAGTTCCATCATTGAAATTTCCATTATTCGTTTACATCATCCCTAATAACCCTTGAATTGAGTTGCTGAGTTAACCTGCCGTGTTGGAATTAAAGACAATAACACTGCCCAACCACTAACCACTCCCCTCAGTGAATCAACTATCGAATATGACTTGAGGTGGAGATGCCCAGCTTTGGACGAGGGTAGGCACAGTAGGACGTCTCACAACACCAGGTTAAAGTCCATCAGGTTTAATGAAATCACGAGCTTTCAGAGCGCTGCACCTTCATGAGGTGAGTAATTCCAAATAACCCTTGTTTTGATTTAATTTGATTTATTATTGTCACATGTATTAACATACAGTGAAAAGTATTGTTTCTTGCGCGCTATGCAGACAAAACATACCGTTCATAGAGAAGGAAATCTGTTGGACTTTAGCCTGGTGTTGTGAGGCTTCTTACTGAATATTACTTGAACACAACATTTTGTACATATATGCCATTAGCTCTTACATATGCCTCAATATGCATTCAGAAAAAAATAAATAGAAGTGCTGAAATTCTCTGCACACTGTGCAGGAAAAGCGATGCTCCTATTTTGACACAGCACACATTTTATCAGTTCGTGCAGTGGCAACAAGAGCAGGTTAGAGGCTAGAAATCCTGCAGCGAGTAACTCACCTCCTGACTCGCAGAGCCTATCCACCATCGACAAGGTAAAAGTCAGGAATGTGATGGAATGCTCCCCACTTGTCTGGATTACGCAGGAACTCACCACATATACCTTAGTCGGCAGTGCTCCCCACTTGTCTGGATTATGCAGGAACTCACCACATATACCTTAGTCGGCAGTTTCCAAACCCAAGAGAGCTGCAACCTGGAAGTTCGCCCCCAAGCCAATCACATCCTGACTTGGAAATATACCGCTGTTCCTTCACTGTCGCAGGGACAAGATCCTGGAATAGCCGCCCCCCCCCCAACACCTCCACTCCCCCGCCCCCGCCGCCTGTCGCCCCAGTAACAGGACGATGCATATACCTACACTAATAGACTGCAGCGGTTCAAGAAGACAGTTCACCACCACCTTCTCAAAGGTAATTAATGATGAGTAATAAACGCCGGCCTAGCCAGTGACACTCACATCTCGTTACTGAATAAAAAGACACATCCAGCCAGCTGCCTGGACAATCATGGGGTCCCTTGTACAGGTGAATTGTGATAAAATGGATATCCCCTTACAAGTCAACCCTGTTGAAAATGTTGTTCCAGTGAGGTTGTTGTTCTGATGGATTCCCTGCAGTTTGTGCTCAGGCTCTCAAACCAAACCCCATGTGAACCAACCCCGCCATCTGCACCGGAAAGAAATGAACAAAACCTGCGGAATGGGCAATAGAAAGCAACATCAAAGTGCTCATCCGGGACTTCAACCCGGGCCCTCTCGAAAACTTTGACCTCAAATACCCAAAACGAAAATCATGTCCCGAGACAAACGAGCCTACGCTATCGGTGGGTTCATCAAACTACAGCTCATTTGCTTTTCCCAGAGGATTGGAGACTAGCCAATGTTGTTCCTTTGTTTAAGAAGGGTAGCAAGAATAATCCAGGTAATTACAGGCCGGTGAGCCTTACGTCAGTGATAGGGAAATTATTGGAGACGGTTCTTCGAGACAGGATTTATTCCGACTTGGAAATAAGTGGACGTATTAGTGAGAGGCAACATGGTTTGGTGAAGCGGAGGTCGTGTCTCACTAACTTGATCGAGTTATTCGAGGAAGTGAGGAAAATGATTGATTAGAGTAGGGCAGTTGATGTTGTCTACGTGGACTTCGGTAAGGCATTTGACAAGGTTCCTCATGGCAGACTGGTGCAGAAGGTGAAGACGCATGAGATCAGAGGTGAGCTGGCAAGGTGGACACAGAACTGGTTCGTTCATCGTAGACAGAAGGTAGCAGTGGAAGGGTGCGTTCCTGAATGAAGGGCTGTGACAAGTGGCGTTCCTCAAGGATCAGTATTGGGACCTTTGCTGTTTGTAATATATATATATATATATAAATGATTTGGAGGAAAATGTAACTGACTTCATTAGTAAGTCTGCGGATGACACACAGGTTTGGGGATTTACGGATAGCGATGAGGACCATCAGAGGATACAGCAGGATGTAGATCGGTTGGAGACTTGGGCGGAGAAATGGCAGATGGAGTTCAATCCGGAGAAATGTGAGGTAATGCTTTTTGGAAGGTCAAGTACAGATAGGAAATATACAGTAGATGGCAGAAACCTTAAGAGCATTGATAGGCAGAGGGATCTGGGTGTACAGGTGGAGAAGGTAGTCAAGAAGGCATACGGCACTATTGTCTTCATCAGCCGGGACACTGAGTTTAAAAAGTGGCAAGTCATGTGGCAGTTTTATTGAACCTTAGTTAGCTCGCACTTGGAATATAGTGTTCAATTCTGGTCGCCACACTACCAGACGAATGTGGAGGTTTTGACGAGGGTACAGAAAATATTTACCAGGGTGTTATATGGCATGGAGGGCATCAGCTATGAGGAGAGTTTGGAGAAACTTGGTTGGTTCTCACTGGAACAACGGAGGTTGAGAGGCTACCTGATAGAAGTCTACAAGATTATGAGGGGCATGGACAGAGTGGATAGTAAGAAGCTTTCTCCCAGGGTCCAAGAGTCAATTACGTGGGGGCATAGGTTTAAGGTGCGAGGGGCAAGTTTTAAAGAAGATATACGAGGCAATTGTTTTACACAGAGAATAGTGGGTACCTGGAATTCACTGCCGGGGGAAGTAGTGGAAGCAGATGCGATAGTGACTTTCAAGAGGCATCTTGATAAATACATGAATAGGATGGGAATAGAGTGATATGATTCCCCGGAAGGGTAGGGGGGCTTTTGTTCTGTCGGGCAGCATGGTCGGTGAAGGCTTGGAGGGCCGACGGGCCTGTTCCTGTGCTGTAATTTTCTTTGTTCTTTTGATCCAAAGCAGCTCAATCATCTCTGGTAAAAAACGAAATCGTTGAACAAACTCAGCACGTCCACATTTGAGGACTGAAAGCTCCAGGAAAATATTCACCAACGTTGCAAACTTCACTGTTTGGAACTGGGCGCTTTTGTGTACAAAGTACACGTTACCCAATGCACTCCACGAAGAATGCGGAGCGCTAAGCTGAACGAACGAAAATATTTGCAGCACACTAATAGTAAGAGCAGTTTTGATAATCGTAATAATAGATCTCGTGAAGCAATATAAGTTGGCTGTCAATGCTAAAATAATATTTCTGTTTCGACATTTGATCTTTTAGCTACATTTTTTCAAAATTGTTACCGGCCGCGGTTGTGAGTCTGGAATTCGCCCCGATACGAAAGCCAACCCGGAATCCCATTGCCGTCTGGTGGCGGCGGCATGGAACTACAAGGTGCAGCTTTCTTCCTAACGTGAGTCTTCGGGACTCAAATTTGTGTCCAAGCATTTCGGATCATAAATTCTACCCCGATTTTATGCCATTTCATTTCAAATTTTAGACTGCACTGGAGTGCGGAATATTTTCACCTGAGCCCACCAACTCCAAAGACAACCCTTTTCCAGATATGGGTCATGGAGATTCTATCACTCAGCCGCTGTCCTCAACAGTAAAGACAGAAGGAGATTCGGTGAGTTTACAATGTATCGAAAAGATATAATTAACTCTGTGGAAAGGGAAAAATTCTGTATGTATCAACAGAGTCGCTTTTGTATCTTCTTGTTTGTAAGCAAAATAAACCAAATTAATCTGTTGATCCCTGGCACTATTCTGATTATTAACCAAACTCCTTAAGACGATAAGATATAGGAGCAGGATTAGACCATTGGGCCCATCAGGTCTGCTCCGCTATTCAATTGTAGCTGCGAAGTTTCTCAAACCCATTCTCCCGCCTTTACTCGGAACCTTTGATTCTCTTACAGATCAAGAACCTATCAACTCAGTGACCTGGCCTCCACAGTCTTCTGTGGCATTGAATTCCATAGATTCACCAGGGAGTCATGGAGTCATAGAGGTTTACAGCATGGCACTGGGCCCTTCGGCCCAACTTGTCCATGCCGCCCCTTTATTTGACCTCTAAGCAAGTCCCAATTGCCCCGTTTGGCCCATATACCTCTCTACCCATCATACCCATGTAACTCTCTAAACACATTTTAAAAGACAAAATTGTACCCGCCTCCACTACTACCTCTGGTAGCTTGTTCCAGACACTCACCACTCTCTGTGTGAACAAATTGCACCTCTGGACCCTTTTGTTTCTTTCCCCTCTCACCTTAAAGCTCTGCCCTCTAGTTTTAAACTCCCCGAGCTTTGGGAAAAGATAATGACTTTCCAGCTGGTCTATGTCCCTCATCATTATATACACCTCTAGAAGATCAGCCCTAAGCCTCCTACGTTTAAGGGAAAAAAGTCCCAGTCGATCCAGCCTCCCCTTATAACTCAAACCATCAAGTCCCAGTAGCATCCTAGTGCTTTTTTCTGCTCTCTTTCTAGTTTTATAACGTCTGTCCTATAATAGGGTGACCAGAACTGTACACAGTATTCCATGTGTGGCCTTACCAATGTCTTGTACAACTTCAACAAGACGTCCCAACTCCTGTATTCAATATTCTGACCAATGAAACCAAGCATCCAAGCACGCCGAATGCCTTCTTCATCACTCTGTGACTCCACTTTCAAGGAGCTATGAACCTGTACCCCTAGATCTCTTTGTTCTATTACTCTCCACAACGCCCAATCATTAACTGAGTAAGTCCTGCCCTGGTTCGATCTGACAAAATGCATCATAGAACCATAGAAAATTACAGCTCAGAAACAGGCCTTTTGGCCCTTCTTGTCTGTGCCGAACCATTTTATGCCTAGTCCCACTGACCTGCACTTGGACCATATCCCTCCACACCCCTCTCATCCATGAACCCGTCCAAGTTTTTCTTAAATGTTAAAAGTGACCCCGCATTTACCACTTTATCACCTTGCATTTATCTGAATTGAACTCCATCTGCCATTCGTCAGCCCACTGGCCCAATTGATCAAGATCCCGTTGCAATCCGAGATAACCTTCCTCACTGTCCACTATGTCAGCAATCTTGGTGTCATCTACAAACTTTATAATCATGCCTCCTAAATTCTCATTCAAATCATTAATATAAATGACAAATAATAGTGGACCCATCACTGACCCCTGAGGCATACCGCTGATCACAGGCCTGCAATTTGAAAAGCAACCCTCTACAACCACCCCGTTTTCTGTCATCAAGCCAATTATGCATCCATTTCACTACCTTACGCTAGATCCCGTGAGATTTAACCTTATGCAACAATCTACCATTTGGTACCTTGTCAAATGCCTTGCTAATGTTCATGTAGACAACGTCAACTGCACTGCCCTCGTCTACCACCCACTGGCTGAAGCAACTCCTCCTCATCTCGGTTCTAAAGATTCGTCCCTTTACTCTGAGGATGTGTCTTTGCATCCTAATTTCTCCTACGCATGGAAACATCTTCCACAGCTCCGCACGTTTTCCGAAGTTTTGGTATTCATTCGACTTCGTCGCAACCAGGGTTTGAACAGAGAATTCCAGCAATGATGCTCGCAGGATCACCATCATTTTACGATATAAATAGGAAAAGTAACAAAGACAGTGTTCAAGGAGCACCAATTCAGGTGTCTGGGCAGCATTTATGTCTTAGTGTATATTGGAGTAAACATTGAAAATAGTCAACAGCCAAATGCGAACTTGCATTAAAAAAAACATTTGTCAGCTGAAGACGCCAAATTAAAGCCCAGTTTGGGTGTGGGGCGTGGGGGAGGATGGGTTAGCAGTTGAGGGGGGGGGGGGGGTCACAAACTCACGTGACATTATCACTAGAGCCTGTATGGATGGTAGACTGATGAAGTCACAATAGACACCCCTTGCCCTCCCCCCAATCACACGCACACAGACAAACTGACACACACTCACTCACACATTGCAATAAACGGAACAGAGCTCGGATTGCCTCTCTCTTTCTCAATCTCTGACTCCGTCCATTCTCATTCACTGAAAGAGATTCAGTCAGATATGTTTCTGACCATTCTGGCGGCGCTTTTGAACAGTAAGTACCGGATAACGTTCATCAAGCCAGACAAACATATTAATACACATAGATGGCATTTTAATGAATCATCAGGAATATCTATGTGAGGCGTAGATGGGAGGTTCCATAAACTGTCACAGGTACAAGAAAATTTACAATAACTCTTGATATTTAATTCCTCTATCGTTACAGGTGGACTATGCGCAGATCCAGTTACGCAGTCTCCGGTGAAAATAACCGCATCAGAAGGGGGTTCGGTGCAGTTAGATTGTAACTATACAGGCAAGGGTATGAGCTACATGCAATGGTATCAGCAGAAACCGGCACAGGCACTGAGCTGGATTATTACCACAATATTAGTACTGAAGGAAAATAAAGTTTCAGGACGATATCTGGGGGCTTCTGACAAGTCTAAACAGAATGGTTACCTCAACATCAGCGCCTCATTCTGGAGGACGTGGCGGTCGATTACTGTGCAGTGAGGCACAGCGTTAGACTACAGCTAGAACCCCGTACAAAAAAACCTCAGCAAGTATTTACAGCTCGACTAAGCTGGGTTCACAAATGTAGTCAGGTCGCTTGAATGGACAGTTTTTTTTCTGTCGTTGTTTAGATATACAAAGAAGCAGTTTGGAAAATATTTGGACTAATGTCCGTGCCGCGATTCATATAATAAATTTAAACGCGGAACATTTAACACCCAGCAGAAGGATGCACTCAGAAGTGGAATTAACATAGCAGGAAATTAATGGCTGTTCTTCCAGAAATTTTATCTGAGATGAATCTAAGGACCCTGACTCCTCGGCACTCGTTGCTTTCATGAAATACAGAATGGAGTAAACACTTCTGTAGTACTAAACAAATGAGATGTAGAACACGCGCCTCAGAAAGTCACCCAGAAATACTACCATTATTATCAATCCGGGAGTCAGAGACTCACTCAGCAACACGACTATTATTATCAATCCGAGACATACAGACTCACCCAGCAGCACAACTATTATTATTAATCCGGGACACAGAGACTCACCCAGCAACACGACTATTATTATCAATCCGGGACACACCGAGACTTACCCAGCAACACGACTATTATTATCAATCCGGGACACAGAGGCTCACCCAGCAACACGACTATTATTATCAATCCGGGACACAGAGACTTACCCAGCAACACGACTATTATTATCAATCCGGGACACAGAGACTTACCCAGCAACACGACTATTATTATCAATCCGGGACACAGAGACTCACCCAGCAACACGACTATTATTATCAATCCGGGACATGGCGACTCAGCCAGCAATGCGAAGATAGTCGATTCTTATAACGGACATTAGTGTTCTGTGTGGTGTTGAGCTGCCTTCCTGAACCGCTGCAATCACTAAGATGTAGGTACACCCACTGTGCCGTTGTCGAGGGAGTTCCAGGATTTTGAGCCAGTGACGGTGAAGGAACAGAAACATATTTCCAATTCAGGGTGGTGAATGACTTGGTGCGCAACCTCCAAGTTGTGATGTTCCCATGTGCCTGCTACCCTTGTCCTTCTAGATGGTAGTGGTTGTGTGTTTGGATGGTGCTGCCAAAGTGAGCTGCTGCAGTGCATTTTGTAACTGGCGCACACGGTTACCACTGTGCGTCAGTGGTGGAGGAAGTAAACTTTTTATGGAAGGGGAAGTAATCAAACGGGCTGCTTTTGCTTGGTTTGTATCGAACTTCATGGGTGTTGTTTGAGGTGCACTCATCCAGGCAAATCGAGAATATCCCATTTCACTCCTGACCCGTGCCCTGTAAATGGGCAATAGTGGAAGCTTTTTTCAAATAGCCACACGGAGGTTAATTGGGTCAATTGAATCGGCTCCCTTCACACATAAGCGATGCTATGCTTTTCTCAGCCACTTAAACGGTGAGCAAATCCTGGATGGCCAAAGGCTGCTGTAATTTTAACTGTTGCAATTTCCGCTCTATCACCTGTGACTGCTGCTGACAACGCCACAGTTTTATCTTCTTTGGGTTTGTGGTATCCCTGGCCACAGCTTCCATTTGCTGCTCTCATTGTTTTCAAACAAGACTGCTAAGAACGTTTTGTCTCTCAGAAACCTGCAAAATATCGAATCAGAAAGAAAGGCCGAATGTCACTTGCTGTGTGGCAGAAATAGGAAAAGCAGCGAATGGTCGTCATCTCACTTTATGCGAAATATCTGGTGTACTCAGCTCAGAGTGTAGCCAGAGTCATGTGTTTATTTCAGAGAATACAATGTCGGGATACATATCCGACTGATCAGAGAGAGCAAATATAAACACAATACTCAACTGAGCTCTAATCATTCTGAGAGACACTTCTTTATTCAAGTGGAATAAAGGGGCATTGAACACTTAATTGACTTGAGAGACAGTTTGATCTTTAATTGACCTGAGGGATTGTTTCTCCTCCAGTTGCCTGAAAGACATTTGGATCTCTAGCTGAACTGATAGGCAGCTTGATCTCTAGTTGCCCTGAGAGACACTGTAATCTCCAATTTTCCTGGGAGACAGTTTGATCCTTAATTGACCTGAGAGACATTTTGATCTTTAGTTGATCATTGTGTATGTATACATCTGCCTGTGTATCTGTGTACAGGTGCGTGAGTTTGAGTACGTGCACTCTTGTGAATTCTTGTGATAAGAGACATGGATACATTTTACCTGCACGTTCATAGGAAGAAAGGGAATAACCGCTACATCACAGCAATACTACGGGATCAAAATAACCAAAGCGACTTATATAGGATTGTAAACGGTGCGGTCGTGCTGTAGTTCTGGAACAGATTCAGCAGAAATATAAGTGTGGTCATTGATACCTTGGTTTAGAATATCGTGCAAAGTTGGTATCTCAGTCTCTGTGGCGCAATTGGTCAGCGCGTTCGGATATTAACCGAAAGGTTCGTGGGTCGGGACCTCCTCAGAACTAGAGCTCTTAGTGTTTTCTCACATCAGCATTCAAATGCAAACAGTTGTGGGGTTGGCAATGGGTCCTTGGGCGTCAATAAAAATATCTTTGAAGTGTTACCAGCTGTGCTGTTATCTGGTGTTGCCAACGTTATTTAATGACTATCGATTTCAAATATATTACATATAACATTATATACATGCATCCATTATACTGTTAAGCTTAACAATTAGAATAGAAACATTAATTTGTGGCTGAGCATTTGTTCCAATTCCATATTCCTGTTCCCAGTCATTGTTGGATAGATCAGAAATCTGCCGAACCCAGACTGAAATGTGTTCAATGATGGAACATCTACAAGCCTCTGGCGTAGAGAATTCCGAAGATTCGCTATCGTTTGAGTGATGCAATTTCTCCTCACCTCAGACCTAAATCATCAGCGCTTTATCCTGAGATTGTATCCCGTGTTTTAGATTCCCGGACCAAGGAGAATATTATCTCAGCATCCACCCTTCAAACTCGTAGAATCAGAGAATCCCTGCAGTACATAAGGAGGCCATTCGGTACACCAAGCCTATACCAATAACAATCCCACCAACACGATATCCCCGTCAAACCACGCATTCACCTTGCTCGTCCCTCTGACACTGAGAGGCAATTTAGCATGGCCAATCCACCGAACCCACACATCTTTGGACCGTGGGAGGAAAGCGGAGCCAAAGGTAAATGCACACAGACAAGGGGAAAACGTGCAAACTTCACACAGACAGTCAGACGAGGCCGGAATTGAACTCGGGTCCCTGCCGCTGTGAGGCAGGAGTGCGACATTCAGTCAGTATTGTGTGGGTTTCATTGAGATCTCTTATTCTGCGAAATCCGGAGAATTTCAGTTCAATTCCGTCAGCCTGTCATCACAGGGAAACGCCCTCATCCCAAAGAAGAATCTAGTGAACCTTCGCTGTACCGTCTCCGATAAATGTATAGCCTACACTGACGAAGTGTCATCGTCATTCAAAACGTTGACGTTATCCTCTCTCCACAGATGCTGTAAAACCTGTTGTTATTTTGCGGCATTTTCTGTTTTTGATTCAGTTTCCAGCATCCTCATTATTATACTTTTATTCTGTCTTCAATGTGGAGACCCAAACTGCACACACTATTCCAAATGTGGTCTCAACAAAACCCTGAACAACTGCAGCAAGACTTCAAACACTTCAAAACTTAACTCCGTGCTGAAGGCTGGAAGGAGAGGGTGACAGTGGATAATTGGCACTGTGTACATTCCTGTAATCAGTAATCAGGAAGATGATATATCTGTGTCTCTTTATACTGTCATCTCTAAACACCATCTCCTCTCAATACCGTGCGTCTTACACTCCCTGCCCCTGCTTTTCAGGTAAAACTCGTTGTCACCAACTGTCTGAGTCTGTATCAAGCAGCTAATTGACCCTGGTAGCTGGACGGCCAGAGGGAGCTGGATGAGAAGCAGCAACAGAAACAGGAAGAGAAGCGACATGATAGTGTTTAGCAAATGACTTATGTCAGTTGCTCTCCGTGATGAATGCCTGCCGTGTGTTACCTTGCATGTTTCACAGAAGCCACAGTGATGAGTTTGGTGGGTTTTGGAAACTGAAAGTGCCACATGAGCAGCTTGCGGGACTATTTCACCTCGCTGTCGATTTCATGTTCCAGCGAACAGGAATCGCTCTGCTCATTGGCTGATGCACTCACTTGTGTTCGATCTAAACATGACAATTTCAAGGAGAAACTTGTTTTTGGTGAATAAAAAGTCTGAAATAAAAATAGAAGACAGATGGTTCATGGATAAATTAATGTTTTAAGGAATATGCATCAGCCTCCCTGATGGTCCAGTCGTTAAGATTCGGCCCTTTCACCACCGTGGCCTGGTTTCGATTCCCGGTCAGGGAATGTGACAACCCTGCGTTCAGGCTTTGACAAAGGGTCATCGAAACTCGAAACGTTAGCTCTTTTCTCTCTTTCCAGATGCTGCCAGACCCATTGAGATTTTCTCTTTTGATTAAAGTGAGCAACTGATTGGCTTGGCGGACGAGTTTAGTTGCTCCACCAGTAAACCGGAACTGCTTCAAATGCGCACATGGCTATGTCGTGTAGTGGTTCTCACGTTCGTTTCACACGCAGAAAATCCCCAGTTCAAGATCGGGCCGAAACATTTCCAAATTACTTCATTTCAAAGTGATTCAGATTTCAGAATTATTCTCGTTTCTCGTGAAACATTAATTGAGCTGTTGAGTTTTTTTTATGATGTGGAGATGCCGGCGTTGGACTGGGGTAAGCACAGTAAGAAGTCTCACAACACCAGGTTAAAGTCCAACAGGTTTATTTGGTAGCAAATACCATAAGCTTTCGGAGCAATGCTCCTTCGTCAGATGGAGTGGTCTCTGTTCTCAAACAGGGCACAGACACAGAAATCAAATTACAGAATACTGTAATTTGATTTCTGTGTCTGTGCCCTGTTTGAGAACAGAGACCACTCCATCTGACGAAGGAGCATTGCTCCGAAAGCTTATGGTATTTGCTACCAAATAAACCTGTTGGACTTTAACCTGGTGTTGTGAGACTTCTTACTGAGTTTTTTTTAAACAGCATTTAACACGGGAATCTCTGAGTAAAGAATATAAAAGGGAAAGACTGTGATAGCGAGCAAGACAGGATGGATTAACTGGCACAAGGAATAATGGACAAGGGCAACTTTGGTTGCTTCCCATTATTTTGAATCTTTGCTGCTTTTCTGGGTGAACTCCAGCTCTCCATTCCTCTGGCAGTGTCACCACTCAAACTGAGTCCTTCTCCATCCCGCTTTGCTAATCTCACAGTTACGGCTTTCTGAATGAAAACTGGTTGCAATCAGTCGAAGTCAAATTGATTAGTCTTTCATTCAGTGAGAAGTTTTCTTGTCATTTCGCCCGAGAATTTTATCCCGAAATGAGTGATATTTCTCTCAATGCAAACGATTAAATCTGACCCATTGCCACCCAGAATTTACCTTGTATCACCATCTCTATCGGCAGCGCTTTGCACCTTTCACTTTCTGTGCTTGTTCTTGACCTGTTCTCTATGTGACATTTTCCACTCGGAAACAAAACTGCAAATCTCACTCCACTGATTCTGGCAGAGCTGCTTTGGACAAAGCGCTGGTCTGTTTATAAAAAAATATTAAATGTTATTATGTCGAAGGCAGTCTGCGACCCTGAAAGCTGGACCACCAGGATCTCATTTGCCTTATTTTCCCAGACACGGATTGCAGCAATGTGCACAGTACCAATTATCCGCAGGCACAAACTCCTTCCTGTCTGTTAAGATTTGAAATTGTTTATATTTTCACACTGGCTTCCATTGTGACGGAAACAGAGCTGTGATAAGCTGATGTTGTTCAGCACATTTATCCCAGTAAGGCTGATATCAGTTCGATGCTAACATTGTTCTTTGAATGTGGTGAGCTACAGTGAAATTTAATGCAGTTGAAGGTAGTTTACCCATTTGTCCAGGAGGAACCAGCTAGGGCACTGTAAATATGAATTGTTGTGGGTAATTGACGGGATTGTGTAATGGGACTGATATTTCTCCCTCCTGTTCAAATTGGCACAAGTATTGGGCGACCATTTCCAAACTGGTGTCGTGTGGTGGGTTCCGTGGTGTAACGGTGAGCACTCTGGACTCTGAATCCAGCGATCCGAGTTCAAATCTCGGCGGGGCTTCGCCTTTCTTTGCTAAATGCTGGTGATTGATTTGCTGAAGGGCGTTTCGCTTAATTTTCTCACGATGTACGAACTGCGATTACAATGCACATTGCTGAGCCTCTGGCGCCAGATGCCTGCAATGTCAGTGTCCTTCATCTTTTCGACAACTCTTTAACTCCTCTGTTGAAAGGAAGAAGCAGTCGGTGTCACACAATAACAATTCGACTGGAGTCTGCGAATTATTGAGCAAATGTGTGTGTGTGTGTGTGTCTGAGGGAGAGAGAGACGAGATACGTGTGTGTGTGTTTTGGGAGAAAAATCTAGTGTCTTCGGTCAGAATGCTGTCGATTCCATGGTGTAACGGTTCGCACTCTGGCCTCTCGCCTCCGATCTCTTTTTGTTTAAATTGGGACAAATAACTGAGTGAATGTCTCCTGTCGGTGGACCCCATGCACACTGTGGCTTCCCTGCCTCTCAGCGCTTCGTATTCTTAGCAATCGTTCTCTGGGGCTGATGCAATGATGCCAGGAGAGTCTTTCGCTGCAACATCTGCAATTGATTGCGGTGGAACTTGCTGAAATTTCCTCAATGTTTATATTTCCACGTTCTGAGAATTTAAAATTAAATGCTCTTCAGAAAACCCATCATCGGCTTGAGCAAAAAACAACAATCCTTCACCGAGTTCTGAACTCCAATTGCTGCATTCGGAGTCCAGAGTGCTCACCGTCACATCACAGAACCAGCAACAGAGCCGCCAGGTGCAAATGGTCACTCAAAGCACGTGGCCTTTTTCATTCAATGTGGCAGTAACGGCAAGTGGGTCAAATGCTTTGAGTGACCATTTGCAGCCGGCTGCTATGTTGTAGGTTCTCTTGTCTCATGGCGAGCATTCTTCTAATATACAGAGAAAACAAATTCATCCCACTGAATCTCTCCTCCCAGGACAACCGCCTCATCATAGGATTGAATCCAGTGAACCTTGGTTAAACATAGACAGCGAGAGAATCTAGGGAGCAAAGAGCAAAAGAGGGAACAGTGATCGATGCACAGATAGAGAGACTGAGAGAGTGTCAGAGTCTGAGACAGGTCTCCAGCGACAAAAAGAGACAGAGAGGGACAGAGAGTGAGGCAGACACCCACAATCCAATATACATACAACAGCTGTCTGAACCCACAAGCATGGGGTCCTCTGGATGGGTGAATAAAGATTACATGAATGTCCGCAAGCATTGTCACGTTTTGAAAATGTCTGGATTGCCTGTAAGGTTGTTGTGCTTACAGAAGCCTTGCAGAGTGTGCTCAGGTTCTCAAATCATACTCCATGTGAGCCAATTGCGCCATGTCACGGGAAATAAACTAACAAACTCCACGACTTATCCATTACAAAGCAAGAGGTTGTCTGGGATTGAACCGGGGAGGCCTTTCACAGTCATGCGGATTTTAACACCCAAAGCGGGAATCGTACCTTAGACCAACCATCGTTGGAAAACACGCATCAACTAAATATATTTTCATTACTATCTAAACGCGGATCAGACATCTGCACTGAAAAGTGATAATGTTGGAAAAACTCAGGAAATCAGCCAGCGTGTGTGCATAGGGAAACAAAGATAAACTTTCACCTCCATGACCTTTCATTAACATTGAGAATGTTTAGAAATGTAGGATGTTTAAAACAAGTGAAATCCAGCAGGGAGGAAACATAACAGCATCTGGTATGGTGGAAACCAGGAGAAAATAAATGAGGGAAACAGAGAATGACAGAATGATTACACCACAGAATGAGATGATTACAAAGTTAGTTGCACTACTCACCCGCGTTGTGGGTGAAGGGGAACCAGAGGGCGTACTGTACATATATTTCAACAGAACCGCAGTGATGAGGGTTGTGGGCTTGAAAATTGAACCTTACACATAGAAACATAGGAACATAGGAATTGGGAGCAGATGTAGGCAAATTCAGCCCTTTGGTCCTGCTCTGCATTCAATCAGATCATGGTTGACATCTCCATGAACTGAAATCCACCTCCCCACCTGTTCTCCATATTCCCTTAATACGTTTTCTTTATCAGAAATATATCTATCCCTTCTTGAAATCACCGCGCTATGGGGCAGCGAGTTCCACCAATTCACCACCCTTTGCGAGAAGTAGTTCTTCCTCATCTCAGTTTTAAATCAACCGGCTCTCAAACTGTACACGTGACCTCTTATTCTAGATTGCCCCATAAGGACAAACTTTTGGTCTACCTTCACTTTATCAATCCATTTATAATTTTATATACCTCGAACAGATCCCCCCTCAAACTTCTACCCTTCAGCAGCTTGTGGGACCATATCACCTCACTGTCAATTCCGTGACCCAGCTCAATCCATGTTGTCATTGGCTGAAGGAGGCAATCATGTTCCATCAAAACAGGACATTTTGAAGTGAAACGTGTCACAAGTGAAAAAGATCTGAGATGAAAATAATGAGCAAAGGGATATATGTTAAGTCAGTTTGAAAAACGCAGTTCACCGGTTTCCCTGGCAGTCCAATGGTTCATGTTCAGCACTCCCCCAGTGATGTCTGGCTTCAATTCCCGCTGAGGAAAATAAGAGTATTTGCTCTCAGCAAACCATTAATAATGATCTGATTTACTCTCTGATCGAAAGCAGATCTATTAGAATCAGCCGAGTGAGGTTTGCAAGTTTATATCAGAGCTGGAAATTTCACATGTGCAACAGTTCAAGAACAAACACAGAAAGAGAAGGACAGTGATAGGCTGCAAAGTACTAACGATTGAGATGTTGTTGCAAGGTAAAATCTGTCTGGTAATGGGTCAGAGTTTGCTGTTTATATTGACACTGAATAATGAAACTTTTCCCTCACTCTCCATTGAAAAGCATTTGGAAATGTTTCTGTCCGGTTTCGAACCGTCGGAAGCGAAAGTGATAATTGCACTTGAGTGTTCGTGGTATGTTGTCATTGGCTGAACACATCATGTTGTTGAAGCAGAAGGTGCCCTTTTGCAGGAGAAAGCTGTTTGTGGCGAAAGTGGCGTGAAAATTAAAGGAAGAAAAGCAGCGGGGGTAAATTAAATTCTAAAACACACTGGAAGCTGCTGGTATGGTGGTGAGAGTTTGACTCTTTCCCTGCTGTTTAGATTACTGGTCTGGAATTGAAGATTTATTGCTCCCATCCAAACTCTGAAAACAAATGTGAGTTATTGCCTGGATGAAGATATAAAACATAATATGGTCCTTAAGTGCAGACCCTGAGGAAATTCAACAGGAGGTTCCCTTGTCATTTCTGGCAGGAAATTGGAAATAGACGAGCTTAAGGACAGTTTAAATGGTGCCGGCCCTTCACTGCAGCTCATTGAGTCTCTGACGTGAAATGATTTCTGTTTGTTACGCAGTTCAGACTTACCTGAATCAGTGAAGGAGCAGCTCATGTTTCCTGATGGCCTTTCTAAGCTGAATTGCTTTTAATGAATTTCAGTAACATTATCATTAAATAACATGATTGCGATGCAACTGAACGTGGTAGCGTGGCCGAGCGGTCTAAGGCGCTGGATTAAGGCTCCAGTCTCTGCGGAGGCGTGGGTTCGAGTCCCACCGCTGCCAAAGTGGATTTGAGTTTTGGTCTAACAGTTCGGATTGAATGCAGGAGTGCGTGCGGTGTCGTTTTCGTCAGGAACAACGAGCAGAGACATTACTCACTTAAGAAGTTGCTGGGGTAAAGCAGCGTGTGTGCAAGTGGCTCTTTTCGAGAGCACACACAGGCTGAATTTCTGACTGCCGAGTTAAACAACCTGATGAAGGAGCAGTGCTCCTGAAAGCCTTCAATTACAAATAAACTTGTTGGACTTTTACCTGGTGTTGTGAGAATTCTTACTGTACCCACTCCAGTCCAACACCGAGATATTTACACCATGATATAAATGACAGGATTCCAAACAGTGAGACTGTATTCCCTGATGTGGAGATGCCGGCGTTGGACTGGGTAAACACAGTAAGAAGCCTCACCTTGTTGGAGCTTTCATTAATTACACATCACTGGCGTTGAAACAGAAGGCGCCATTTTGCAGGAGAAAGCTCTTTGTGGTGAACGTGGCGTAAAAATTAAAGTAACGAAAGCAGCGTGGATAAATTAAATTCTAAAACAGGGTGTAAGCTGCTGGTCTGGTGAGTTTGACTCTTTCCCTGTTGTTTAGATTACTGGTCTGGAATTGAAGATTTATTGCTCCCATCCAAACTCTGAAAACAAATGTGAGTTATTGCCTTGACGAAGATACAAAACATAATTTCGCCTCGTGTCCTTAAGTGCAGACCCTGAGCAAATTCAACAGGAGGTTCTCTTGTCATTTCTGGCAGGAAATTGGGAAGCAACGAGCTTAAGGACAGTTTAAATGATGCTGGCCCTTCACTGCAGCTCATTGTGTTTCTGACGTGAGATGATTTCTGTTTGTTACGCAGTTCAGACTTACCTGATTCAGTGAAGGAGCAGGCTCATGCTTCCTGATGGCCTTTCCAAACTCCATTGCTTTCAATGAATTTCAGTAACATTATCATTAAATAACATGATTGCGATGTAGTTTAACGTGGTAGCGTGGCCGAGCGGTCTAAGGCGCTGGATTAAGGCTCCAGTCTCTGCGGAGGCGTGGGTTCGAATCCCACCGCTGCCAAAATGGATTTGAGTTTTGGTCTAACATCTCGGATTGAGTGCAGGAGTGTGTGCGGTGTCGTTTTCGTCGTGAACAACGAGCAGAGACATCACCAATTTAAAACGTTGCTGGGGTAAAGCAGCGTGTGTGCAAGTGGCTCCTTTGAGAGCGCACACAGGCTGAATTTCTGACTGCCTATTTGAACAACCTGCTGAAGGAGCAGTGCTCCTGAAAGCTCGCAATTCCATAACAGCCTGTTGGACTTTAATCTGGTGTTGTGAGAATTCTTACTGTACCCACTCCAGTCCAATGCCAATCTTTGCATCATGATATAAATAACAGGAGTACAAACAGTGAGACTGTATTCCCTGCCCAGGAATTAAGGTGCTGGACTTGAATTTTCTAACTGAAGTTCAAATCCTATCATGTACACTTCATCATTCCTCGTCCTAACCAGATATTTTCAGAATTAACCTGACTCTTGTGATAACCACCGAACTACAGAAATACGGTGATGACCTCAGGGCAAGCAGATCCGGTTTACTGGAGAAACAACTAGACTGGCTCCGGAAGCCCATCTTCTGCCCACAGCAATTGATATTACATTGTCTCTGCTGATTTTTCCTGTCAAAATGAATAATGATGCTTCCTACTGCATTAACGTTTCGTAATAACATGTTCGAGAAAAAGTATTCATGACGTGTAAAGCAAATCAACTGAACACCTGAAATTTGCGGCATTTGATCACTTTCCTCCATAAATGCTGCTGCCTCGAATTCAATGCCTCAGAACACTCACCAACCCTTTTAACAGAGGTGATCCCTATCAGATCTGGTGCTGCAGGGAACGGAATTGATGGAGTAGGATTGGCTCACATGTCCCATGGAGTCTCCTCCGGAATTTGAGGAGATCATGACGAATCCCAGGAATCAACATCAATTTCCAAACGTATCCTGATGGCCCTTCATTCCCTTAGATTCCAAAAACATCTCTCTCCATAGAAAAGTTAAAAAACCGACAGTGCGGAAAGAGGCCATTCAGCCCAACGAGTCTGTACCGACCACAATCCCACCCAGGCTCTACCCCCATTATCCCTACATATTTACCCACTAATCCCTCTCGCCTACGTATCGCAGGACACCAAGGGCAACTTGAGCTTGGTCAATCAACCTAACCCGCACATCTTTGGACTGTGGTAAGAAACCGGAGCTTCCGGAGGGAACCCACGTGGACACGAGAAGAATGCGCAAATTCCACACAGACAGTAACCCAAGCCGGGAATCGAAGCCGGGAATTGAACCCAGGTCCACTAGAGCTGCGAAGCAGCAGTGCCAACCACTGTGCTACCGTGCCGCTACTGCTCAGATGTTCCAGCATTGTCTGTTTTTGTTTCAGATTCCAGCATCCGCAGTATTTTGCTTTTACCGCCACCCTTTCCATTCCCTTAGATTTTTTTTCCATCACAACTTTGTCAACTCTTACCCACGGCTCCCACCCTCACACGACATATCCCACACTTAAAGTATCAATCTCGTCCCCTTTTCCTGTCTTCAGCTTTGATGACTGACCATGCAAATTTGAAATGTTGGCTCTATTCTCTCTCCAGAGATGCCGTCATGCCTGTTGAGATTTTCGAGCATTTTAAGTTTTTCTTTTAAGTTCCAGAATCTGCAGTAATTTGCTGCTGACTGAAGGAGTCATTCGTGTTCGATCGAAACATGAGGTTTTTTTCCCCCCAAACCTTTCTCGAGTATTTGAAAAACGCTGAAATGTATCGGTCAGATTAAAATGCTTGCCCGCATCTTCCTTGGTGGTCTAGTGGTTAGGATTTGGCGCTTTCACCGCCGCGGCCCGGGTTCGATTCCCGGTCAGGAAATGTCGATTTTATTGCTGCCGACCAGCACATGATTGAGGAGGGGCTGAAATTACTTCCTGATCGATAACAGGAATGATCATTCTGTCAGTTTGAACTACCTGGAGAAACAAAATAAACCCACTTGCACAATCCCGTCAATTGTCCCCGGCAATTTTTCATTACATTCTCCTTGCTGCTTCCTCCTCTCTAAATGAATAATATTGCATTCTACCCCACTAAATTTCACTATAGCTCACCACATTCAAAGATCATTCGTAACCTCTGCCTCTTCGATAGCTTCTTGTGAGAAATCTGCTGAACAATATTAGCTGATCACAGCTCTGTTGTGATTTCAGAGATTTGTATCTCATTGTTCATCATTACTGTCTCCATTGCTTCATTCCAGGTCACTGTCGCTACAGACATAGTCACACAGTCATTCAACCTTCTGCAGCAAATGATATTCTCTTCCTTTGCTTTCAGATTCTTTCACCTCCAGAAACTGATTACACGCTCAGTAAAATGTTCTGTTTAGTTGACAGTTTATCATCAATTCTGGGCCTTGGCGGTGAATGGATTGACTCTGAACGACTTGACCACCCGGCCTCCACGATCGCCAGCTAAATGTTGCCTTATCCATCACTCCTTGTTTCATTTAAACATCCTCCCTTGCTTTCTATCACAGACCATTCCTTCTGTTCTTTTCACAGGCTAATTCATGGCGTTACCATCAGAAAATGTTGGAAATACTCGGCAGTTAATGATTTGTGGCAAATGCGTGATTATTTCTGAAAGCTGAATTACTCTGAAATTGAAAACATTTGGAAATGTTTCTGTAAAGGTGAAATACTGCTGATGCTGAAACCTGAAACACACAAAAAGAATACTGGAAAATCTCAGCAGGTCTGGCAGCATCTGTGAAGAGAGAACAGAGCCAGTGTGTCGAATCAGGAAATTTGATGAAGGGTCATCCAGATTTGAAACGTTGGTTTCCCCACAGATGCCGTCAGTTCTGCTGAGATTTTCCAACATTTTCTATTCCTGTTTAATACATTTCTGCCCAGGATTGAACCAGGAAACTTGCGTGTGTACGGCGAACGTGAAAATTACCAGAAACGCTGCGGTGCAACGATGTAAGGAAACTGGCTCCACAAACACGTCAATTGCCCACAGCAATTTATATTTGCATTGTGTCTACTGGTACCTCCTGTTGACATGTTTCACGATACATTCTACTGCATGGAATTCACGTGTTAAAATGCACGACCTACCTTGTATTAAGTTGATCTTCCTCTACACCCGAGCTATGACTGTGACAGTACATTCTGCAATATTTCGTTTCCTTCCCGATGAACGATATGCTTTGTCTGTGTAGCGTGCAAGAAAAATACTTTTCACTGTATGCTAATGCATGTGATAATAAAAACATCAAATCAACGGTACTCCATGAAGTTAATTAATTGAACGTTCAGCAGTGATGGGTTTCAATCATACACCTTAACTAATGCTATTACCCTGAATTCAGTGCCTGAGACTTCAATGCTCTCAGCGGAAGCCATTGGTACTGGATCTGCTATTGATAGTGAACAGAATCAATGAAGTAGAACTGGGTCACATGTCCCATTGAGCCTCCTCCACGACTGATTCAAGGCAGATCCGCAACCTCAACCCCAATTTCCCAGCTTATCCCAACAGCCCTTCATTCCCTTAGATTTCAGAAAACACTCCAACTCAACCTCCAATGTCCTCATCGACTGAGGATCCACACACCTCTGGCCGGCTGCAGAACTCTAAATATTCACAAGCCTTTGAGAGAAGAAATATCTCCATACCTTCGTCATAAATGGCTGACACATGATCCAGAGAATGTAAGCCCAGGGTGCCTGACCGAGACTGTTGTCGCCACCTTAACCCACTTAAGCCCACACATTTACCATGGCTAATCCATCAAACCGACATCAGCTGCACACTGAGAGCATCTTTTCCAATAATTGCTGAAGAACAAATTAATATTTTGGTTGATCCATATTCAGTTCACATCCAACAACGAACTACAATCGGGCAACTTTCCAGCAGTAAATTTCTATCATGTTCAACCCCGTTTCGAATCGGGGAGCCTATACTGTATGATATGAAGATGATAACCCCTACACTATAGAAACTCTGCTCATGACCAATGTGACCGGCCGAGAATATCAAACCGTGCAGTCTGATTGCAATGTGGAACCTTGTTTTCTCCTATTCCAATTCGGCTGGAAACCTTAGCAATGTGGCATATTCATTGATCTCACGTAAGATTCAGAAAATAATATTTGTCCCAATTTGTTTCCTTTCTCTATGACTGCAGTTGTACAATATCATTCAAGACCTGGCGAAGTGTAAATGTCCTATGGCTGTGAGACAATGTAATGCCTTAATAGTTAACAAAAACAATTTGAAATGAGTCAGTTGTTTTGAAAATATTTTGCCGCTTTACAAACGCAATAATCGCTATAATTCAGAAACAGCAAACGCATGGAAATATTTAGATTTTTATGTGTCCACAGATGCTGCCAAATCAGCAGAGAATATCTACCATCAGCTGTTTATATTATAAATACAGGTTTTATCACAATATAAAATACACAGAAAGTCGGTAATGATCAGTGGAATGACGATAGTCTTAAACTTTTAAAGAACGGTGCTTTTAAAGCTACACAATGCTGAGGTGGAAAGCAGATAGGTTGAAGCGATGGACATCTGCTGTGTGTTACCTCATCCGTTTCACAGGATCAGCAGTGATGAGATGGGTCGGTTTTGGAAATTGCAAGATACACATGAACATCCTTTGAGACCTCACTGTTGATTCCTTGTTCCAGACAGCAACAATTAGTGTTTCATTGGCTGAAGGAGTCACTCGTGTTAATTCTGGATGTGATTTTTGTCCAACAAATATTTCTTGTGTATTTAAAAAAATGCTGAAGTGGAAAAGTCAGGCTAAAGGTTGCGTCGTTATCTTCTCTGATGGTCTAATGGTTAGGATTCGGCGCTCCCAGTGCCACGACCAGCATTCGATTCCCGGTCAGGAAATGAAAATTTATTGAATGCGTGTAGCAGATGAATGAAGAGGAGCTGGAATTATTTCCTGATTGAAAACAGGAATAATAGTTGACCCAGTTTGAACTGCGGTGAGAAACAAAATCGCTCATTTTCACAATCTTGTCAATTACCCCCAGCAACTTATTACCTCTGCTGGTTCCTCCTGTCAAAATGAATACCATTCATTTTGCTGCATGAAATCTGAGCTACTTACAAACTTCTCGTCAGAAATGGAATAAAACTGCATTTCTTGTACAAACGCAACCAAATCAGTATCAACATTCATAAGTTTCTCGAGTCTATAAAGCCTTGTCAAAATTGTGTAAGTTTCAGTGACATCCCCTCTCATTCTTTAATTCATTTTTTCGTCACAAATCCAGCTTACATTAACACTGCAGTGAAGCTACCCGAGTCGTCACAGTTCATGTCAATGCACTTAATCAGCACGTCTTTCAGAACGCGGGAGAAAACCACAGCACCCAGAAGAAACCCACACAGACATGGGGAAAACCCACACAGCCAATGGTTCCAGCCAGGAATCGAACAGGGTCCAGCGAGCTGTGTGACAGTGGCGCTAGTCACTAACCATTCTTCTATTCTCCAGAACCACTAGCCAGAGATTTGGAATGAGACTAGCTCTTTCACTGAACACACTTCAGGCTGGGATGGACAGATTTCTGATTGAACCGGGAATGAAGTGGAGTGGGTGGGAAAATTAAATTGAAACCCAGGATTAACCATGAGTTAAAGTTTCGCGTTCAGTTATTAAGTTTAATAGTATTTGAAATATATAAATTACTACAAATGTGTTTGGGATGAATATTCACTGAATTAGTAATGTCGATAACACCGGTTAACAGCAGAGCTGGACGCCCATGAGAAATACTTTCATTGAGGCCCATGGACGAAATGATAAAGAAAAACTATGTAACAATAAAAGCTGGTGGGGGAAACTGAAACACAGCGGCAGTGCCGTCTCCGCACGGTCGCGAATCACCACTCTTTCGGTTCATAACCATGTTCGCTGACCGATCGCGCCAGAGAGGATGACACGGCTGTAGCAACGCACGACATTCTTAATCAGGCTGGAAGCTTTTTCTCTGCAAATTTGACGCCAGTTCGATTTGCACCAAACCTGATACAGGAAGACCACATGATGATATAGTTTACAAATCTAAACAAGTTCCTTCGACTACTTTACCTCCACAGTGTTGTTTTGATGCAGTGGTTAAATACTTCTGCCAAAAATGGAAAAAGGGCCGTTTGATGGAGCAGATATGGACAAACTATTCCCATTGACTTGAGTCAGTAAACAGAGGACTGGGATTGAAGATCGTTAAATACAGTCAGACTTGCATTTATATAGAGCCTCTTCCGACCAGCGGACGTCATAAAGAACTTTACAACCACTGAGGGACTGTCAGAATTACAAAAAAATCCAGTTAAATACTGAAGAGGACATCCCGAATTGAACAAGGAACCTCTAGATATGCAGTCAAATTCTCGACAACTGAGCGTCAAGCCTCTGCCTTTGTCGTTCCTCAAGCGTCTGTCACGCTCACCGTCTATGTTTACATTTGCTCCTCTGTGTGCGTCACTGTGGTTATGTACCCGGAGGGAACATGTCGACAAATTTTAGCATCAAATCTCTGTTCAATTGCTGTATAAATCTTCACGCTAAATGGTACAAAAATAACAAAAGCTTTGAAGTTGTAAGAGGAAATGACGTTTGTTTTTGAATGGAGACTTTATTGAGTGAGTTCCGGCATGTTTTCATAACGGAAGCTGATTAAAATTTCACTCATCAACATTTAAACGGGCAGTGGATTTACTCGGTGTGATGGTGCGTTACAGTTCTATATCTACAATCACAGCATCAATTTCTATCAGTTACTGAGAATGACAATAGGGTTGATAATATGTGCAGGACGAATATAATTTGTCTAATTTTATTTGAATTCGACATTGCTAAATCTATTCCTATCATTGTGTTCCTGCAATGCAGAATCAGGACATCAATTCTGAACCAACTCTCTGATATAGCATCTTACACAGTTCAAAATGATCGGCCCCACATCCTGAGACTGTGTTCCCGTCCTTTAGATTCTCTGACCAGCGGAAACAATCTCCTTTCTTTCGTCTGACTCCAGACAATAAACACCCAATTTACTCAGCCTTTCATCATAGGACAACTCCCTCATCTCAGGATCCAATCTTTCGAACATTCCCCCTACAACCTCCAATGCAAGTCTATCAGTTCTCCATCGTGGGGATCAAAACTGCACAGAGTGTTGCAGCTGTGGTCTCAGGAGAACCAGGTTACAATTGTGGCAGGCTTCTTGATTCTTGCATTTCATTCCCCTGATAATGAAAACCAAAATTACCATTCACCACTTTGAGCATCAACACATAACTTTCTCAACTTTTTCAAGTAGGTCCTGTTCCTTCTACTTCTCTCTCTCCGTAACTAAATTTTCTCGCTCATTAATCTGTCTCCTCCCCACAACTTACTTCACCATCTAACTTGTTACCGGAATCTCAAACGTAACCTCAGACTCCAGCGAGAATTTGACTCGCGACTATTGGTTTACAAAAAAAAGCTGTGCTGTAATGAAGCCAGCTACTTGCGAAGATCAGAAAGTTTACCATAAACTGTGGAGTGAGGAGCAGACTGAATTTTTGTTGGTTGATATTTGATAGGTGTGGAAATGTCTGAGAAGTAGAACAGGGAGATAAAAAAATCTGACTTGAGAGCGGCAGATTTGGACAGGTATCAGATCCTTGGGTGAACAATGTTTGGGCCATGTGATTTATCTTCTGAGCTTGTTGTTGTTACATCTCTGACTTTTCCAAGTCTGACACAAGATATCCAGCTGGAAGGTGAGTCTTGTTTTGCCCTTCACAGACACAGACTGAAAGCAGAAAATGCTGATTACGCGCAGCAACGCAATTGATGCTTAATGACGAATGCAAATCATACTGAAATCGGAGCTATTCTGAAACTGAAGCATTGGAAGTGCTTGTTTCGGGTTTCGAAACAGAAATTTTCGCGTGTGAGGCGAATTTGATAACCACTACACTGCACTTACACGATGACGGGTTTTGAACTCGCGGATCTACTTTGCTGGAGGAGGAACGAAGCTGGTTCCACAAGCCTATCAATTGCGCACAGTAATTCATATTTGCATTGCCTCTGCTCGTTCCTCCTGTCAAAATGAATAATGCTACATTCTACTGCATGAATTTTTAGTGATTACATGTTCGATTAATGACGTTAAAAGTAATGACGTTTAAAGTAAATTGTAGAGTAACTGTTACATTGGACCTGCGGTTGGCTTAATATCTTAGAAACTAGTAATCATGTCCGAGTGATTAACGTGATCGAGTTAACATCCATTGGGATTTCCCGCTTTTTATTATTCCTGCTTTCAATTGTATGTCTACAGAGTCAATTAAATCAAATCCATGCAAAAACTCGGGCGTGTTCCCATTTCCGTTAATTCACAGAAACATTCACGGATGCTGCAGCCGGAACTGGAACACCATCAGAACCATGTTAGTGTCAGCCTTGTTTTCATTGTGTTTGTCTCTCCTTAGGTCCCTGTCTCTCGGGTGTGTGTATTTGCTTCGTTTTCTCTGTGTCTCAGTGTGCTTCAGTTCCCGATGGAAACGAACAGCTTGTTACCGTCACAACATGATTCATACTCGTTCAAAAGTTGAATCTTGAAATGTTACAGAGAAAAGATCAGAATGAAAGATGTAAGAGGAGTTTGTAATGTTTGAAGGAACTGCAGCTAAAAAGTAGAAGATTTGAATGATGTTATTGATGATTGAGAGGAACGCATTGTAACCTTGGGGATAAAAGCAAATTGCTGCGGATGCTGGAATCTGAAACCAAAAGGGGAAATGCTGGAAAATCTCAGCAGGTCTGGCAGCATCTGTAAGGAGAGAAATGAGCTGACGCTTCGAGTCCAGATGGCCCTTTTCAAAGCTGACATTTCAAATTGAGCTTTGGAAAAGTGTCACCTGGACTCGAAACTTCAGCTCCTTTCTCATTGTGGCAGACCTGCTGGGATTTTCCAGCATTTTCTCTTTTGGTAACCTTGGGGATGCTGTTGGTCCGTTAATTGTAAACTTTGTAATCAGAACAAACTGAGACACCAGATTCGAACAACATTTGGGTATTAAGAGTCGGACAAGGGTTATCACAGCAGTAGCCTGGCTACCTTAGTCGGTTGCATGGCAGATGTAATTGCAGAGTCTTGGGTTCAAGTTCCACGTTAGGCGCCATTGTTTTTAAACTTTGCTGATTTCCTGGTTAAATTCCAGCTCTCCATTCCTCCGGCAGTGACACCACTCAAACTGAGGCTTTCTCCATCTCGCGTTGTTCATCTCACAATTACAGATTTCTGAATAAAAACTGTTTGCAATCAGTAGAAGTCAAATAGTTTAGTGTTTCATTCAGGGAGAAGTTTTTTAGAAGTCATTTAGCCCGAGATTTTTATCCAGAAATTAGTGATATTTCTGTCAGTGTAAACGGTTAAATCTGACCTATTACCACCCGGATTTTAGCTTGTATCACCATCTCCATCGTCAGCGCTTTGGAGCTCATCACTGCCTTTGACTGTCTGTGTTTGATCTCAGCCTGTCACCCATGTAACATTTCCAACTCGGAAACAGTGATCCTGCTGCAGATGATTTACATTGCAATAAAAGCAGTAAATCCTGGAACTTTCAGCCAATCTGAGTGCTTCTGTGAAGAGCGAAACATTGTTTACATTTCTAGTCTATGTTCTTCCATTGGAATTGCATTGTGTCGCTGACAACTCGATTGGCTCTGTTTATCAATCCACTGAAGCTGTCAGTGAAAACTGCCCCCCACTTCACTGGGAGTAAATGGAACACGTTTATCATTGCAGCCGAACAAATATTCCTTCATGGGATATTCCCTTAACACCTGATGGGGCAGAGGGAACCTCAGTTTAAAATATCCGTTAGTGCAGCAATCTCTCAGTTATTCCGGAATTTTAACCTATATTGTTGTGTTCAAGTCACAGTAATGCAATTTGGCCTAATGACATTCCAAAATCGTTACCAACAGAGTCACAGGAAATTAAACTATTTAATGTAACAGAATTAATGGCAGGATTAGTGGGAGTGGTTCAGTAATGCATTTCACCCAGACGGTGGCTTATAGAACTCACAGCCTGAACTGTGATGAGGCAGAACTCTCCATTGGTTTTGAAAATAGAATACTTGGAAAAAAACTTGTGGTCCTGTAACCGACGGAAATGCAGAGAAACAGATACGATGTGGGATTAAACTGGAAGAAATTAGAGATTTAATGGTTTACAACGAATACAGAGTCAAGGAAAACAGAGCATGAAAGGAGGAAAGATCAAACGTCCTTACGGTAAAATGTAAGGCTGGAGTGATTGAATTACAACGGGAATGATTATTGTTTCCACTGACACAATATCCCAGATTTGGTTTCAAATTTGGCGCAAAATTAGAAGAATCCTTCTCGCTGAATAAAGCACTAAACTCGTCGACTTCCAGGGAAACAGAGACAGCTTTAAAGCAGAAAGCAATAAATGTGATGTGAACAAAGTGGGATGGAGAAAGTCTCAGTTTGAACGTTGACACTGCCGGGGGAAAGTGGAGCTGGAGTTCACCCAGGAAAGCAGCAAAGTTTAAAAGTAATGACACCTAACTGGGGCTCAAACCCTGAAATTAAAGCTTCATGTTTTACCGACTGAGCTAGACAGGAACACGGAAGAAGCGGCACTCCATATCCTAAAATATGTGAAGACTAACTTTTTTTTTGTCCATTTGTTGTCTCAGTTTATTCTGATTGCAAAGTTTGCAATTAATCGAACGACAGAATCCCCAAGATTTCAATGTATTCCTCTCAATCATTAATAATTTCATTCACATCCTCCACTTCTTAGTTTCATCTCCATCCTAACATAGCAAACTCCTTTTACATGTTTCGCCTTAATATTTTTGTTCCAAGTCCCCCGGCTAGGTGAAATCAACGTTTCGGTATGGACACTGTAAAACTGTCTCCCAGTTACAGAATTTTTAATCAGATTACTTCTGCTTATTCTGAACTATAGAAAGAACAGACTCATCCCACTGAATATCTCCTCCCTGGACAACCGCCTCATCACAGAAATCAATCCAGGGAATTTAGCTCACACAGACACAGCAGAAAAAAAGAGCAAACAATGAACAGTGATAGATGCACAGACAGAGAGACTGAGGGGAGAAAAGAATGGGACAGTTATAGAGACAAAGTGAGACAGACAGTGACAGAGATTGGGATGGACACACAACCCACGAATGAATCATAATAAACACACAGCCAGCTGTCCGAATTACAAGCATAGAGTCATGGAGGTTTACAGCATGGAAACAGGCCCTTCGCCCCACATTGTCCATGCCGCCACTTTTTTAAACACTAAACTTGTCCCAATTGCCTGTGTTGGGCCCATATCCCTCTATAACCATCTTACCCATTTAACTGTCTAAACACTTTTTAAAAGACAAACCTGTACCCGCCTCTCCTACTACATCTGGCAGCTTATTCCAGACACTCACCATCCTCCATGTGAAAAGATTGACCATCTGGGCACTTTGTATCTCTCCCCTCTCACCTTAAACCTATGCCCTCCAGTTTTAGACTCCCCTCCCTTTGAGAAAATTTTGACTATCTAGCTGATCTATTCCCCTCATTATTTTATAGACCTCTATAAGATCACCCTCAGTCTTCCATGCTCCAGAGAAAAAAGTCCAAGTCTATCCATCCTCTCCTTATAACTCAAAATATCAATCCCGGCATCATCCTAGTAAATCTTGTCTGCATTCCTTCTAGTTTAATAATATCCCTTCTATAACAGGGTGGCCAGAGCTGTACACAGTATTCCAAGTGTGGCCTTACCAATGTCTTGTACAACTTCAACAAGACGTCCCAACTCCTCTATTCAATGTTCTGGCCAATGAAACCAAGCATGCTGAATGCCTTCTCCACCACCGTCCACCTGTGACTAAACTTTGAAGGAGCGATGAACTGTACCCCAAGATATCTTTTTTTCTAAAACTCTCACCAACGCCCGACCATTAATTGCGCAAGTCCTGTCCTGGTTCGATCTACCAAAATGCATCACCTCGCATTCATCTAAACTAAACTCCATTTGCCATTCGTCAGCCCACTAGCCCAATTGATCAAGATCCCGCTGCAATTCTCGATAACCTTCTTCACTGTGCATAATGCCTCCAATCTTGGTGTCATCTGCAAACTTACTAACCATGCCTGCTAAATTCTCATCAAAATCATTAAAATAAATGACAAATAACAGTGGAACCAGGACCGACCCTGAGGCACACCGCTGGTGACAGGCCTCCAATTTGAAAGCAACTCTCTACAACCACCCTCTGTCTTCTATCATCAAGCCAATTTTACATCCATTTGGCTACCTCACGCGGAATACCGTAAGATTAAACTTATGCAACAACCTGCCATGCGGTATCTTGTCAAATGCCTCCTAAAGTCCATGCAGACAACATCAATTACACTGCCCTCATCGGCCTTCTTGGTTACCCTTTCAAAAAACTCAATCAAATTTGTGAGACATGATTTTCCACTCACAGAACCATGCTGATCAGTCCTTGCCTCTCTAAATGCCTCCAGATCCTGTTTCTCAGACTACCTTCGAACAACGTACCCACTACAGATGTGAGGCTCAGCAGCCTGTAGCTCCCAGGCTTCTCCCTGCAACCCTTTTTAAACAAAAGCACGGCATTTCCCACCCTCCAGTCTTCAGGCAGATCACCTGTGGCTTTCGATGATTCAGATATCTCTGCAAGGGGACCCGCAATTTCCCCGAGTCTCCCATAACGTGGGTGGTCGTCTGAAGCATAGAAGCATAGAAGCATAGAAAAACAGCTCAGAAACAGGCCTTTTGGCCCTTTTTGTCTGTGCCGAACCATTTTATGCCTAGTCCCACTGACCTGCACTTGGACCATATCCCTCCACACCCCTCTCATCCATGAACCCGTCCAAGTTTATCTTAAATGTTAAAAGTGACCAACATTTACCACTTTATCCGGCAGCTCATTCCACACTCCCACCATTCTCTGCGTGAAGAAGCCCCCCCTAATATTCCCTTTAAACTTTTCTCCTTTCACCCTTCAACCATGCCCTCTGGTTTTTTTCTCCCCTAGCCTCAGCGGAAAAAGCCTGCTTGCATTCACTCTATCTATACCCATCAAAATCTTATACACCTCTATCAAATCTCCCCTCAATCTTCTACGCTCCAGGGAATAAAGTCCCAACCTATTCAATCTCTCTCTGTAACTCAGCTTCTCAAGTCCCGGCAACATTCTTGTGAACCTTCCCTGCACTCTTTCAATCGTATTTACATCCTTCCTGTAACTAGGTGACCAAAACTGTACACAATACTCCAAATTCGGCCTCACCAATGCCTTATATAACCTTACCATAACACTCCAACTTTTATATTCGATACTCCGATTTATAAAGGCCAATGTACCAAAGGCACTCTTTACGACCCTATCCACCTGTGACGTCACTTTTAGGGAATTCTGTACCTGTATTCCCAGATCCCTCTGTTCAACTGCACTCTTCAGAGTCCTACCATTTACCCAGTACGTTCTTCTTTGGTTTGTCCTTCCAAAGTGCAATATCTCACACTTGTCTGCGTTAAATTCCATTTGTCATTTTCAGCCCATTTTTCTAGTTGGTCCAAATCCCTCTGCAAGCTTTGAAAACCTTCCTCACTGTCCACTACACCTCCAATCTTTGTATCATCAGCAAACTTGCTGATCCAATTTACCACATTATCATCCAGATCATTGATATAGATGACAAACAACAATGGACCCAACACCGATCCGTGCGGCACACCACTAGTCACAGGCCTCCACTCAGAGAAGCAATCCTCCACAACCACTCTCTGGCTTCTTCCATTGAGCCAGTGTCTAATCCAATTTACTACCTCCCCATGTATACCCAGCGACTGAACCTTCCTAACTAACCTCCCATGAGGGACCTTGTCAAAGGCCTTGCTGAAATCCAGGTAGACAACATCCACCGCCTTCCCTTCATCCACTTTCCTGGTAACCTCCTCGAAAAACTCTAATAGATTGGTCAAACATGACCTACCACGCACAAAGCCATGTTGACTCTCCCTAATAAGTCCCTGTCTATCCAAATATTTGTAGATCCTATCCCTTATCACACCTTCCAATAACTTGCCCACCACCGACGTCAAACTTACTGGCCGGTAATTTCCCGGATTTCTTTTGGAACCTTTTTTAAACAACGGAACAACATGAGCCATCCTCCAATCATCCGGCACCTCCCCCGTGAATACTGACATTTTAAATATGTCTGCCAGGGCCCCTGCAAGTTCAACACTAGCTTCCCTCAAGGTCCGTGGGAATACCCTGTCCGGTCCTGGGGATTTATCCACTCTGATTTGCCTCAAGACAGCAAGCACCTCCTCCCCTTTAATCTGTAACGGTTCCGTGTCCTCCCTACCAGTTTGCCCTATTTCCGTGGACTCCATGCCCGTTTCCTCAGTAAACACGGATGCAAAAAACCCATTTAGTATCTCCCCCATCTCTTTTGGTTCCATACACAGTCTACCACTCTGGTCTTCAAGAGGACCAATTTTATCCCTCACTATCCTTTTGCTCCTAACATACCTATAGAAGCTCTTTGGATTTTCCTTCACTCTGTCTGCCAAAGCAACCTCATGTCTTCTTTTTGCCCTCCTGATTTCCCTCTTAAGTAGCTTCTTGCACTTTTTATACTCCTCGAGCATCTGATGTGTTCCTTGCTGCCTGTACATTTCATACAACTCTCTCTTCCTCTTAATCAGTGTTACAATCTCCCTCGAGAACCAAGGTTCCTTATTCCTATTTAGTTTGCCTTTTATCCTGACAGGAACATACAAACTCTGCACTCTCAAAATTTCTCCTTTGAAGGCCTCCAACTTTCCATTTACATCCTTACCAGAGAACAGCCTGTGCCAATCCACACTTCCCAGATCCCTTCTCATTTCATCAAATTTGGCCTTTTTCCAGTTCAGAACTTCAACCCGAGGACCAGATCTATCCTTATCCACGATCAGGTTGAAACTAATGGCATTATGATCACTGGGTCCAAAGTGTTCCCTCACACTCACATCCATCACCTGCCCTAACTCATTTCCCAATAGGAGATCCAATATCGCATCCTCTCTAGTTGGCACCTCTATATACTGATGTAGAAAATTCTCCTGAACACATTTTACAAACTCTACCCCGTCTAAACCTTTAACAGTATGCGAGTCCCAATCTATATGTGGAAAATTAAAATCTCCTACTGTCACAACTTTGTGTTTCTTGCAGTTGTCAGCTATCTCTCCACTGATTTGCTCCTCCAATTCTCGCTGACTATTGGGTGGTCTATAATACAAGCCCATTAATGTGGTCATACCTTTCCTGTTTCTCAGCTCCACCCATAGGGCCTCTGTCGAAGGAATGAGGTCCTCTCAATTCGTGTCTGCAAGCAGAGTCAGCCATTGAAAATGTTTTGATTTACTTGTGAGCCTGCTATGGCGTTAGAATGTGTTCAGGTTCTCAACCCAAAGCCCATGTGAAGCAATCCCGCCGTGTACACGGAAAACAAATTTACAGAACCAGTACCTTGTCCAATTCAAAACAGCAGAAATGGATTTGAACCCGGGACCTCTCGCAAGCTTGCGAATTTCAACACCCAAAGCGAGAATCATACCCCTAGACCAACGAGCCTTCGTTGCAAATGTTTGCCAAATAATTATATTTTCATTGTCATCCAAAATTGATCATACATCTGCAGTGAAAGTTGAAAATGCTGGAATCGCTCAGAAAGTCAGAGAGTGTGTGTGCACAGAGAAACAAAGCTCATCTTTCACCTCTATACCCTTTAACTGACACTGGGGATGCTTAAAGATGTAGAACGTTTCGAGCAAATGAGATGCAGGAGGGACGAAACATAACATCCTGTCGGGTGGAAGTCAGGAGAGGTGAGATGAGGGAAACAAAGAAACACAAAGCGATTAACCACAGAATGAGGCCGTTCGGAAGTTCTTTCCAGGACACACATGTGCTGTGGATAAAGGGGAACCGGTGAATGTACTGTACATAGATTACACTGGATTGCTTGCCTTTATCGGACGGGGCATAGAGTTTAAAAGTTGGGGTCTGATGTTGCAGTTGTATAGAACGTTGGTTTGGCCGCATTTGGAATACTGCACCCAGTTCTGGTTGCCACACTACCGGAAGGACATAGAGGCTTCAGAGAGAGTGCAGAGGAGGTTTACCAGGATGCTGCCTGGTATGGAAGGGCTTAGTTATGAGGAGAGATTGGGTAAACTGGAGTTGTTCTCACTGGAAAGACGGAGGATGAGGGGTGACCGAATAGAGGTGTATAAAGTTATGAAAGGCATAGTTAGGGTGAACGGTGGGAAGCTTTTTCACAGGTCGGTGGTGACGTTCACGAGGGGTCATAGGTTCAAGGTGAGGGGGGGAGGTTTAACACGGATATCAGAAGGACGTATTTTACACAGAGGGAGGTGGGGGCCTGGAATGCGCTGCCGGGCAAGGTGGTGGAGGCGGACACACTGGGAACGTTTAAGACTTATCTAGATAGCCACATGAACGGAGTGGGAATGGAGGGATACAAAAGAATGGTCTAGTTTGGACCAGAGAGCGGCGCGGGCTTGGAGGGCCGAAGGGCCTGTTCCTGTGCTGTATTGTTCTTTGTTCTTTGGAGCCACATTGAGTTTTGCAAGTTCCACTCAGTAATATGGAAACATAGGAATCAGGAGCTCAAAGAGGCAAATTCAGCCCTTCGAGCCTGCTCCGTCATTCAATCAGATCATGGCTGATCTCTCCCTGGTCTCAAGTCCACTTCCCCATTGTTTCCTTAAAAAGAGGTCAAGTCCACTTCCCCATCTGTTCCTCATTTCCCTTTAAACATTTTTTGAAAAAAATCAGAAATATATCTATCTCCTTTTGAAACCATTCAATCTTTCAGAACCCACCGCGTTCTGGGGCAGCGAATTCCAGACACTCGCCACTCTGCGAGAACACTCTATGCGAGAAGTACGTCCTCCTCATTTCAGATTTAAATCAACCGCCTCTCAATCTATACCTGCGTCTTCTTGTTCTACATTGCCCCATTGAGGAATCATTTGGTCGACGTTTATTCCATTTGTTCCCTTTAGACTCTTGTACACCTCGATAACTTCAGCAACTTGTGAGACTATTTCACCTCGCTGTCGACGTCATGTCCTGGCAAATACAGTGGGTGTTGTCATTCGCTGAAAGAACCAAGTCTGTCCCTCTAAACAGGATATTCTGAAGGAAATACTTGTCGTTGATGAAAATGATCTGAGATGAAAATAATAAGCAGAGAGATGTATTTTAAAGTTTATTTAGTCGTGTTACAAGTAGGCTTGCATTAACATTTCAATGAAGTTGCTGTGAAAATCTGCTGGTCGCCACACTTGGCTGCCTGTTTAGGTAATTAGCAGAAGAATTAGCATAGCCAACCCAACTACCGTGCGCATCTTTGCACTCTGGGAAGAAACCAGAGCATTCGCAGGAAACCCACACAGAAACACGAAGAACGTGCAGGCCCCACACAGACAGTGATCCAAGCCAAGTATCGAACGCTTGTCTTTCGCACTGTGAGGTAACAGTATCAAACACGACACCACCGTCCCATAGGGTACGTCAGTTTAAAAATACAGTTCACCCGTTACCCTTGGAGTTAAGTGGTTTGTGTTCAGTACCCACCCCTCCCGCTCCCTCCCCCCCCCCCACCCGCCCACCCGCCCCCACCGTCCCTCCCCCCCCCCCCCCCCCCCCCCCCCACCCGCCGTCCCCCCCGTCCCCGGGTTATGTTTGCTTTCAATTCCCGCTCAGGAAAAGAAGAATCATTTGCTGTTACCAATTTTGAGGTTCATGGACAGGGTGAACGGAAAGCACCTCTTCCCCTTGGTTGCGAAGTTAATCGTTGCTCTCAGCAAACGGTTAAAAGTAACCTGATTTAAACTCTGATGTAAAGCAGATCAGCAAAATCAGCAGAGTGAAGTTTGCAAGTTTACTTCAGAGCTGAAAATGTCTAGAACAAACACAGAAAGAGAAGAACAGTGATAGGTTGTAATGAGGTGGAGCTGCTGGCATTGTGGGCTGGGCACAGAAATAAATCTAACAACACCAACTTAAAGTCCAACAGCTTTATTCGGAATCAATCACTCAAAGAAGCAGCGCTCCCTCAGCTGGTGATTCCAAATAAACCTGCTGGACTTTACCCTGGTTGTTGTGAGACTTCTAAAAGTGATAGATTACAAATCGCTGAGGACAGCGATGGTGAAGCAAGGTAAAATCTGGAAGACAATGGATCAGATTTCACCGTTTATACTGACACTGAATTGTAAAACTTTGAAAATTATCTCACTCTGTAATGAACAATATTTGGAAATATTTATGTCCGGTTTCGCACCCTCGGAACCAAACGTGATAACTGCAGTGGAGCGTTTGTTGTCATTATCTGAACACATTCAATTATGGATGGTGACAAAATAACAAATAGAACGTGGATGAATCAAATTGTAAAACACGCTGCAAGATGCTTGTCTGGGGGTTAGAGTTTGATACTTCACTGCTGTGTTAATTGAAGGTCAGAAAATGAAGATTTATTGCTCTCGTCCTAACCGTGAAAATAAATATCGGATATTTCCTGGAAGAACAGAGAAATCTCAGTCTCGCCTCGTGTCCGTCCTTTCTGAAGTGAAGACCGTGATCAGATTCAACAGGAAGTTTTATTTTCATTTCGCAGGAGATTGGGAAACAGGCGAGGTTAAGGTAGTTTAAATGGTGTCGACCCTTCACTGCAGCTCATTTTGTCTCAGACTGGAGATGGATTCTATTTGTTACACAGTTCAGGATTACCAGATTCAGCGAAGGAGCAGATTCAAGCCTTCTGATGGCCTTTCCCAGCTCCGTTGCTTCTAATGTATTTCAGTAACAATAACAGTAAATAACACGCTTACCATATTGTTTAGCGTGGCCGAGTGATCTACGGCGCTGGAAATAATACTCCAGTTTCTGCCAAAAAGTTTCTTCGAATCCCACAATTGACAGAATTGTTGTTTGCTTTGGCCCTTGCAGCTGAAGATAAACAGTTCAGATTGAATGTAGCAGTGTGGGCGGTGTCGTTCCTGGTAGGAAAAAAGAGGAGGAACAGTGCCAATGAAACAGTTGTTGGGGGAAAGGAGAATGTGTGGAAGGAGTGCAGTTGCTCCTATAGGGGGAACACACGGAAACACCGGCTGAATGACTGGCTGCCGATATAAGCAACAGTATTGCAAACAGTGAGACTGTATTCCCGGCCCAGGGGTTAAATTCTGGATAAAAGCAAATTACTGCGGATGCTGGAATCTCTGAAAGTGAGTCATCTGGATTCGAAGCTACAGCTCTTTTCTCTCCTTACAGATGCTACCTGACCTGCTGAGGTTTTCCAACATTTTCTCATTTGGTTCCAGGGACAAATGTGACGAATTTAAATTTTCCAAGTGAAGTTCAAATCCTGTCCTGTACGCTTCCCATCATTCCTCATTGTGACTATGTTTTTAGGGAAAGTCATTTGAATTAAAGCAATGGGTACGAAGATGATCATCTCATTACCAATGTGTCACGTCAGCTTCCCTGAGAGCATAATGATCAGGATTCGGCGCAGTGGCCCCACGTTCAATTCCCAGTCATGGAGTCAATCATCTTTTGTTCAATTCTTCATTTACTGAAAACACGACTCACAGCGCCTGTGAAGGGAGAAACAAGGTTAATCTTCCAGCTGGATGAGTTTATATCAGAGCTGGGAAAATCAAACGTGTAACTTTGACAATAAACTCTGAAGAAGAGTCAGATGATACACACGACGCACATGTCAAATCTTACCATTTTCAAGGTGCATATTTTAACTTCCTTCCCCTGTGACTGAGGGAAGTGCAGTTGATCTAGTTTGTTTTGTTCGAGCAAAGCACTGAGAAGGTCCCACAAGGGAGACTGATTGAGAATATAGAAGCACTTGGAATTCAGGAAACTGGGCGAGATGGATCCGAAAATGTCTTCATAATAGGACACATAGGGCAGTGGTAGAAGTCTGTTCGAATGAATGGAGGTTAGAGCAAACTGGCCTACTATAGGTTTCAGTGCTGAGACGCTTTTTGTTTGTTACATGCATAAATAATATAGATGATAATTTGAGGGGAATTATAAGCAAGTTTGCAGCTGGTACAAAGATTGTTGGCGTGGTTAATATTGAAGACGAAAACCCTATGTTCAAGGAAGATCTCGATAGGTTGGTCAGATGGAACCAACAGTGGCAGATGGTGTATAAACCGGATAAGTGCGAGGTGATGCACTTTGGAAGAAATAATAACACAGGTGACTATTTAATGAATCGCAGGACATTAGGAAGCTCAGAGGAACATGTGGATTAGGAGTACTTATAAACTGATCCCTGAAGGTAGCAGAGCAGTTGAATAGGCTAGCTACGACGGCATAAGGGGCACCTTGTTTTTATCAGTCGTGGCATAGAATATAAGGGCAAGGAGTTAACGTTGGAGTTGTACAGCGCGGTGGTTAGGCCAGAGCTGGAGTACTGTGCGCAGTTCTGGCCAGCTCACTGTAGGAAGGATGTGATTATACTAACAGGGGAACAGAGCAGATTCACCAAGATTTTTCCTGGGACGGAACATTTGAGCGAAAAGGGGGAACAAAGAACAAAGAACAGTACAGCACAGGAAACAGGCCCTTCGGCCCTCCAAGCCTGTGCCGCTCCTTGGTCCAACTAGACCAATCGTTTGTACCCCTCCATTCCCAGGCTGCTCATGTGACTATCCAGGTAAGTCTTAAACGATGTCAGCGTGCCTGCCTCCACCACCCTACTTGGCAGCGCATTCCAGGCCCCCACCACCCTCTGTGTAAAAAACGTACCTCTGATATCCGAGTTATACTTCGCCCCTCTCAGCTTGAGTCCGTGACCCCTCGTGATCGTCACCTCCGACCTGGGAAAAAGCTTCCCACTGTTCACCCTATCTATACCCTTCATAATCTTGTACACCTCTATTAGATCTCCCCTCATTCTCCGTCTTTCCAAGGAGAACAACCCCAGTCTACCCAATCTCTCCTCATAGCTAAGACCCTCCATACCAGGCAACATCCTGGTAAACCTTCTCTGCACTCTCTCCAATGCCTCCACGTCCTTCTGGTAGTGCGGCGACCAGAACTGGACGCAGTACTCCAAATGTGACCTAACCAGCGTTCTATACAGCTGCACCATCAGACTCCAGCTTTTATACTCTATACCCCATCCTATAAAGGCAAGCATACCATATGCCTTCTTCACCACCTTCTCCACCTGTGTTGCCACCTTCAAGGATTTGTGGACTTGCACACCTAGGTTCCTCTGTGTTTCTATACTCCTGATGACTCTGCCATTTATTGTATAACTCCTCCCTACATTATTTCTTCCAAAATGTGGATAGTGGATAGGGTTGGATTATTTTCCTTTGAACAGAGAAGGCTGAGGGATTGCGGGGGCTGATTGTGGCGTATAAGTTTGAGGTTCATGGACAGGGTGAAGGGAAAGCAGCTCTTCCCCTTTGTTGAGAAGTTAATCACGAGGGGGCATAGTTTTAAGCTAAGGGGCTAGAGATTCGGCAAATATTTTTTTTTCACGAAGAGGTTGGGGAAATATGTACTACAGCGCCTGGGAAGGTATTATTGGAGGCCGGAAAAGTTACAAACTTTAAAAAGTATCTGGATGAACACTTGAAAAATCATAGCATTCAAGGATATGGGACATGTGCTAGAAAATGGGATTAGCGCGATGTTCGTGGCAGTTATTGTTGTTGTACACTCGATGGGCCAAACCGTCTCTACTGCGCTGTACGACGCTATGACTAAGCACAGTTCACAGTGAACTGGGGCGGCACGGTAGCACAGTGGGGCGGCACGGTAGCACAGTGGTTAGCATTGCTGCTTCACAGCTCCAGGGTCCCGGGTTCGATTCCCGGCTCGGGTCACTGTCTGTGTGGAGTTTGCACATTCTCCTCGTGTCTGCGTGGGTTTCCTCCGGGTGCTCCGGTTTCCTCCCACAGTCCAAAGATGTGCGGGTTAGGTTGATTGGCCAGGTTAAAAATTATCCCTTAGAGTCCTGGGATGTGTAGGTTAGAGGGATTAGCGGGTAAATATGTGGGGGTAGGGCCTGGGTGGGATCGTGGTCGGTGCAGACTCGATGGGCCGAATGGCCTCCTTCTGCACTGTAGGGTTTCTATGGTTTCTATGGTGAGGAGAAATGCAACATGTCCTCTGTTAGTGACCAACGCCTCTGCTGATAATTCGACCTATCAAGGGAAAAAAGGCACAACCAAACTGAGGAGAAACTGTGATAATGCGGGGATTGCGGGAAGGGATTCAAGCAACATAAAGTAAGAGACAAATGAATGGGGAAAGAAGCGCGAATGAAAATCACATCCTTACATCGGAAGAACAGAGTCTGATACCAGCCAATCAGATTGCCGAAAACCCCAGCATCTGACGGTTTCTCTGGTACATCTTACATTAGGGGAATATTGAAGTTGTTGATTCGCTTCGTGCCTTTCTGCTGTGAGATGTGCTATATTTTCCGATTGACATTTTTATTGTATTACACGGGGCAAATGAATCTGTTCCATTTTATTATGGTTCTACTAATTTGTAAGTGCAAGAAATTTACTCTATAACGTGTGGAGACTGCTATTTAAATACATTTTGCTCCAGTGCCTAATTGACTAAATGTTTTTTTTTATAGATCGGTGTCGTTCGGACTAAGTTTCACAAACTCCCATAGCCAGAACAGCCCAGAGCGGGGATTCGGTGCGGCTAAACTGCAGCTATGATATGTCCAGCATTTACAGAATGTATCGGTACAGAGAAAAACCCGGTCAAGGTCTGCAGTGGATAATACGTAGATTCTCGGATGGCAAAGAGAGAAAGGACCGATTCGAATTGGAACTTTCCACTGCGGACAAATCGAGCCAGTTGATGATTGAAAACACGGAGAGCACGGATACCGCTTTATATTACGGTGCGATAGAGCCCACACTGAGAGGAAAGACGGCAGTCACTGTACAAAAACCTCACGCCTGTTTACAGTTGCTGTAGCAATCAAATAAACAGCACACTGCAGGCAAGACGTGTCAGAACGAGAACAGGAAATGGAGTATGTGAGCGCGGTTGCCAGGGCTTTGCAATTCCTGACAGCGGCTTTGCTCAGACATATTGACAGTCAGGGCATAATTTATCAGATTGAAGAAGCAGTCACTCAGTGAGAGTGGGGTTTGTGATGAGAAAATCATCCGCATTCTTTAATTTAAGGATGATACTGCATTGTCTGACAGTCTGAGGATTCGGGGTAGACCATTTAGGACGGAGGTGAGGAGACATTTCTTCACCCAAAGAGTGGTGAGCCTGTGGAATTCATTACCACAGGAAGTAGTTGATGGCAAAACATTGAATGCATTCAAGAGGCGGCTAGAATTAGCACTTTGGGCAAATGAGATCAAAGGTTGTGGGGATAAAGCAGGATTAGGCTTTTGAGTTGGACGATCAGCTATGATCGTAATGAAAGGCGGAGCAGGCTGAAAGGGCCGAATGGCCTCCTCCTCTTCCTTTTTCTATGTTTCTATGTCTCGAATCAGACATTTGGTCTATGCCCAAATACCGCAAGACCTGGACAATATTCAGGTTTGATCTGATAAGCAACCAACACTCACGTCGCAAAAGTTCCAGACCATGATCATCTCTTAAAAGAGAGGATCTAACCAACGTTCCTTGATGTTCAATGGCATTGCCATTGCTGAATCCTCCCCCCTGCTCCCGCCTCCCCACCTCCCCCCCGCCCCCGCCCCCCATCCCCCCCCCCCCTACATCCTAGGAGTCGACCGAAAATTGAACTGGACCCAGGAATATTAATACAGTGGCTACCAGAGCAGATCCAATTAATCCTGCGGCGAGTAACACGCCTCGTGACTCCCCAAAGCCTGTCCAGCATCTATAAGGTAGAAGTCAGGAGTGTGATGGGATACTCTCTGCTTGCTTGGATGAATGTAGCTCCAACAAAACTCAATAAGGTCGACAAGATACATGAAAAAGCAGCCCACTTGATTGCTACCCATTCCATAAACATCCATTCCTGCCACCACAGACGAACAGTGGCAGCCGTGTGCACCACCTACAAAATAGACAGCAGCGACTCACCAAGGTTTTTTTTAGATCGCAAAATCCAAACACACGAAGGACAAGGGCAGCAGGCACATGGGAACACGACAACCTAGAGGTTCCCTTCCAAGTTATTCCACATCCTTACTTGGAAATATATCGCTATTCCTTCACGGTCACTGGGTCAACACCCTGGAACTCCCTCACTAACAGCACATGGGTGTACCTGCATCTCGGGCAGCGCTTCAAGAAGGCAGCTCACCACCAGACAATACACTAATGTCAGCTGTGAGAATCGACTATCTTCGTGCTGATGGGTAAGCATCTGTGTCCCGGATTTATAATAATAGTCGTGCTGTTGGGTGAGTCTGTGTGGCAGTTATTCTACATCTTATTTGTTAAGCACTTAAGATTTTTATCCAATTAGTATTTAGTATACTCCAAGAGTACCGGAGATTCGGTGTCCGGGGGGTTATTTGAGCGAGCAATTCTGAAAGAACAGCCTGTAATTTTCTGCCATATTTTCACCTGAGTTCACCCTTCTGATGATATTCCTGGTTCGTGCTTACTATGTAAATCGCGGCATGGGGATTTCCCAAACTGCTTCTTTGCCGATCTCAGTCAAGACAAAGAGGCGGGGGGAGATGGGGGGCGGGGGAAGGGGGGGGGGGTGTGGGGGATCAGCTAGGGTAAATGCATAGGGTGATGGGGATAGGGCCTGGGTAGGATTGTTGTCGGTGCAGACGCGATGGGCCGAATGGTCTCTTCTGCACTGTAGGGATTCCATGATTCTATGCTGAGTGCTTTCAACAATTTTGGCTTTTAAAGAGATTTCTGAGCTGCTTTGGATACAAACAAATGAGTGAGACTTTGGTGAAAGGACTGCAAGTGTAGACTCATTGGTAGAGTGGAACGATTCTTGCTCTTGGTCTTTGAGGTCAAAGTATGCGAGAAGTCTAGACTTCACATGCGGGCCGAGCTGTTTGATGTTTATTGACTCATCCGCAGGTTTTGTGCATTTCTTTCAGGTGCAGACAGCGGGATTGGTTAATATGTGGTCTGGTTTGAAATCCTGAGCACAAACTGCAGGGAATCCATCAGCACAACACGCTCACGAGAAAAAAACATTTTCAAAAGGGTTGACTTGGCAGCGGATATTCAGTTTGTCACCATTCACCTGTTCAAGGGATCCCATAATTGCCCGTTCTTTTTCTTTTATTCATTAACGAGATGTGGGTGTCACTGGCTGGGCCTGCATTTATTACCCATCACTAATTACCCTTGACAAGGTGGTGGTGAGCTGCCTTCTTGAGCAGTGCAGTGTATTCATAGAATCATAGAATCATAGAAACCCTACAGTACAGAAAGAGGCCATTCGGCCCATCGCGTCTGCACCGACCACAATCCCACCCAGGCCCTACCCCCATATCCCTACATATTTACCCACTATTGGTGTAGGTACATCCATAGTGCTGTTCGTGAAGGGGTACGGGTTGTTTTCCCTGGTCATTATATTTCCAAGTCAAGGTCATTGATTGCCTTGAGGGGAACTTGCAAGTGGTTGCGGTCTTGGATTTGAAAACAGCTGTCTGGGGTGTATTTGGTGAGTTCCTGCATCATCCAAATAAGTGGGGAGTATTCACTGACACCCGACTTGTGCCTTGCAGATGGTGGACAGGTTTTGGGGAGTCAGGTGAGTTACTCGCTGCAGGATTCCCAGCCTCTGATCTGCTCGTGAAGACACTGCACGAACTGATAATATGTGTGCTGAGTCAAAATAGGAGCATTTCTTTTCCTGCTCAGTGTGCAGAGAATTTTCAACACTTCTATTTCTTTGTTCTGGATACGTGTTGAGGCATATGTAAGAGCTAATGGCACATGTGTGTAAAATATTATGTTCAAGTAATATTCGATCGTTGATTCACTGAGGGGAGCGGTGAGTGGTTGGGTAGCCTTATTGTATTGAGACAGCAGTTTGAATTCCAACACGGCAGGTTAACTCAGCAATTCAATTCAAGGGCAATTAGGGATGATTGTAAATGAATAAAGACACTCTGAATGATGAAACTTTTCCTCACAAGTGAACGCAGAATTTTTTTAAAAAATCTGCCTGATTTCGAAACATTGGACCAACATGTAACATCTTCCACAAGGATGGGTGTGGGCCAGTGGCGTAATGAGTAACGGCTCTCCCTGCATATCAGGCGATTCCAAGTTCGACTCCTGGTTAGTTCGGCGTGAAACTTCAAAATAAGTTCACAAATTCCATGTTACTTTGGATAAAAAATGTCTGCAATAACTTTCGACCTCTTCAGGCAGATACTGACGAACTTTAGTCCGCTTCTCTGGAGAAATTCATGTTAGCTAATTGCTTTTCAACAGAAACTGATTATTTTAAGTTAAATTCTGCTCAAAGATTTTCATCAAGTAAGTTTAAGACATTAAGTAAATGTTAATCTCAATTACGTTTTGTTCATAATCCAAAATGTTTGAGAGAATTTACACAATTTTGTATAATTTGCGTCATCAAATTCAGCATTTCTGATTTTGAAGAAAGCATGTGAGGCCGGAGTCAGAGCAAAGATAATATGGCTGCAACATCGAGATTCAGGTAATGTTTACCAACAAACTGAAATCAAACATATTCCTCTCACCCTGCATGGGAAACCTAAATGAATGTTCCTTCCTGGTTCGGAACCAGGAACCGCCTGCGTATTAGGTGAATGTGATAACCAAGTGACAGCATAGCGCCGCCAATCGGCCTGACTACAATGTTCAACTCCACTGTGTTGCTGCAGGTTCTCGCGGTTAGATTGAGGGCCCATGTCACTCAATACAAGAACATATCCGTTACTTTGAACCTGACGTCTCAACTTATCTTGTACTTCAAAATTAAAAAGCGATCGTCCGGCAAATGTCTAAGGGAGCAATGATTTCTGCTCAATCATTAATGCAGCATTCTCATCTTCCGTCCAATAATTTCAACCGTTTATATCCAGTATTGGTTCGTTATTCAACATTTAATATCAATACATGTATTTAACCAAATGCCCGCATTCTGAATTGAATATCTCTGAAATATAAAATATTGAATTGCAAACATGACAGGCCATCAAAATAAATCGATTCACTGTGTAATACACATCCTATGGTACTGATTTGAGAATGGCCATATTTTTTTTAGAAATCAAATATCTTCCAAGGGAAGAGATTTATGAATGTTCTGTTATTTATACTTGATCCTTCTTTATTCTGTTTGTCAAACATTGTGGCATCTAAATCTCGTTCATCTGCAGGAAGTCCAGCAGGTCCGCACTGATTCGCGATTTCCTCATCTGCCTGAGTGCTTGTTTCCTATTTCTTTATCATGAAGAACAATTTTAAAAATGATGCTTCGAAGAAATGTGCGCCATTACCTCTAATTCAATTGCAGCTTCACTTCTGTTTGCCTTCATGAGGAGGCAATACGATCAGACATGTTTCAGATGGTGATTAGATATGTTAGTCTGCATCCATAAACCCATTAAATTCTGTTGTGGGCTGAACGAGGAGCGAATATGTATGCAAACCATACAAACATTTATTTGCTGCCATAGCGTCCTAAAATACAGCATTTCTGATTTTCCTCAAAGCATTTGAGTTGGTGTAACCTCGAGGTTCGCTGAATGTTGAATCATGCAGAAACCAAAAGAGAAAATGCTGGAAAGTCTCAGCAGGTCTGGCAGCATCTGTAAGGAGACAAAAGAGCTGACGTTTCGAGTCCAGTTGACTCCTTGTCAAATCTTTATTAAATCATGCAGACTTCGCCAAAGCTTAACGAGAAGGATCCAAAAGTGCTTGCGCCCTGTTTCAAACCGGGGTCTTTCCGCGTGTGAGGCGAATGTAATAACCACGACACTACAGAAACTGACAGCACCCTGCAGCTAATCGGCCTGTCGGCAATGTTCAACCGCGCTGTGTTGCTGCAGGGTCCAATGGTTCGACTGAGAGCCCACGTTACTTAATTCAAGAAGAAAGCTGTCTCTTTCAACCTAATTTCTCAACTTAGCTTGATCTTCAAAATGTAAAAGTGTTCGTCTGGCAAATTTCTAAAAGGGCAATGATTTCTGCTGATTCATGAATGCATCATTCTCATCTTCCTTCGAATAATCTCAACCAATTGTACTCATTATTTCGAACATAGAGCACAGAACATAGAAAAGCTACAGCACAAACAGGCCCTTCGGCCCACAAGTTGCACCGAACATGTCCCTACCTAATAGGCTTACCTATAACCCTATATCTTACTAACTTCCATGAGCTTATCCAAAAGTCTCTTAAAAGACCCTATCGAATCCGCCTCCACCACCACTACCGGCAGCCGATTCCACGCACCCACCACCCTCTGAACGAAAAACATACCCCTAACATCTCCTCTGTACCTACTCCCCAGCACCCTAAACCTGTGACCTCTTGTGGCAACCATTACAGACCTGGGTGAAAGCCTCTGAGAATCCACTCTATCAATACCCCTCAACATCTTATACATCTCTATCAGATCACCCCTTATCCTTCGCCTCTCCAAGCAGAAAATACCTAGCTCTCTCAACCTATCCCCATAAGGCATACCACCTAATCCAGGCAACATCCTTGTAAATCACCTCTGCACCCTTTCTATGGCTTCCACATCCTTTCTGTAATGAGGCGACCAGAACTTGGCACAGTACTCCAGGTGGGGTCTGACCAGGGACCGATACATCTGCAGCATTATCTCCCGATTTCTAAACTCAATTCCTCTATTGATGAAGGCCAGTATTCCATACGCCTTCTTAACCACAGCCTCCACCTGCGACGCTGCTTTGACCGTCCTATGAACCCGGAGCCCAAGGTCCTTCTGATCTTCCACACTGCCAAGCGTCCTACCCTTAATATTATATTATTTCATCCTATTCGACCTGTCAAAATGACCCACCACACACTTATCTGGGTTGAAGTCCATCTGCCACTTCTCCGCCCAGTCTTGCATCTTATCTATGTCTCTTTGCAACTGCTGACATCCCTCTACATTATCCACAACCCCACCAACCATTGTGTCATCAGCAAACTTGCCAACCCATCCTTCCACTTCCTCTTCCAAGTCATTTATAAAAATCACAAAGAGCAAGGGTCCCAGAACAGATCCCTGAGGCACTCCACTGGTGACAGACCTCCATGCTGAAAAAGACCCATCTACAACCACTCTTTGCCTTCTGTGGGCAAGCCAGTTCTGAATCCACAAAGCAATGTCCCCTTGAATCCCATGCCCCTTCACTTTCTCAATGAGCTTTGCATGGGGCACCTTATCAAACGCCTTGCTGAAATCCATATAAACTACATCTACCACTCTTCCCTCGTCTATGTGTCTGTTACATCTTCAAAAAATTCAATTAGGCTCGTAAGGCATGATCTGCCTTGGTCAAAGCCGTGCTGGCTATTTCTGATCATACTATTCCTCTCCAGATGTTCATAAATCCTGCCTCTCAGGATCTTCTCCATCAACTTACCAACCACTGAGGTTAGACTCACCGGTCTATAATTTCCCGGGCTATCTCTTCTCCCTTTCTTGAAGAACGGAACCACATCCGCAATCCTCCAATCCTCTGGAACCTCTCCCGTCTCCATTGATGATGCAAAGATCATCGCCCGAGGCTCAGCAATCTCGTCCCTCGCCTCCCACAGTAACCTGGGGTACATCCCATCCGGTTCCGGCGATTTATCTAACTTGATGCTTTTCAAAACCTCCAGCACATCCTATTTCCTAATGTCCACATGCTCAATCTTCTCAGTCCACTGCAAGTCTGCACTGCAACAACCAAGATCCTTTTCCACTGTGAATACTGAAGCAAAGTATTCATTGAGTACCTCTGCCATTTCTACCGGTTCTATGCAGACTTTCCCACCGTCACATTTGATAGGTCCTACTCCTTCACATCTTATCCTCTTGCTCTTAACATAGTTGTAGAATGCCTTGGGGTTTTCCTTTATGCTGTCTGCCAAGGCCTTCTCATGACCCCTTCTTGCTCTTCTAATTTACCTCTTAAGTTCCTTCTGACCAGTCGTATACTCTTCTAGATTTCTAACATTACTTAGCTCCCTGAACCTTTTGTAGGGTTTTATTTTCTTCTTGACTAAATTCGTTACAGCTTTCGTGCACCATGATTCCTGTGACCTACCATAACTCCCCTGTCTCATTGGAACGTTGCTGTGTAGAGCTCCAGACAAATTTTCCTTGAAGATTTGCCACATTTCTTCTGAACATTTTCCTGAGAAAACCTCCTTCCAATTTATGCCTCTAATTTCCTGCCTAATAGCCTCATAAATACCCTTACTCCAAATAAACACTTTCCAAGCTTGACTGATCCTATCTCTCTCCAATGCTAATGTAAAGGAGATAGAGTTATGATCACTATCCCCAAAATGCTCTCTCACTGAGAGATCTGACACCTGCCCAGGTTCATTCCCTAATACCAAATCAAGTACAGCCTCTCCTCTTGTACGCTTATTCACATACTGTGTCAGGAAGCCCTCCAGAGCACACCTAACAAACTCCTCCCCATTTAAACCCCTTACCCTAGGGATATTCCAATCGATATTTGGGAACTTAAAATCTCCCATCACGACCACTCTGTTATTATCACATCTCTCCAGGATCTGCTTCCCTTTGTTTCGTTATTCAATATTTAATATCAATACATTTTTTGACACAAATATCCTCATTATGAATTGAATATCTCTGAAAATGAATATTACTGAATTGGAAACATAACTGAGCAAAAAAAGGAAACGAGTCACCGGGTAATACAGATCCTATGGTGCATACTTGAGATTGAGCATAGTCAGCTTTTAAACAAAGTCAATTATATTTAAATAGAAGAGATTGAAGAATTACCTGTTAATTATACTTGAGCATTGTTATAAAATTATGGATGTGAAACATTCAGACATATAAAATCTGCCCATCTATTGGAAAGTCCTGTTGATCCGCACTGAGTCTTGATTTCATCATCTGTCTGAATGGTTTTTCCGACTTCTTTGTTACGAAAAACGATTTTTAAAATGATTCTTCTGGGCAATGTGCGCCATTTTCTCTAGTTCACTTACAGTATCACTTGTGTCTGCCATTTGGATCGCACTCTACTATTTGACATGTTTCAGTTGGTGATTAAGTATGTTAGTCTGCATCTATAAACCCATTAAATTCTGCTGTACACGAAAATGTTTTTTTTCTGTGAGTTTGTCAAAAATTTAGGCTTTTCTTATTTTACAGAAAGCATTGGAGGCCGAGTTCAGAGAAAAGAAACTATGGCTGTAACATCGAGATTCGGATAATGCTCAGCGACGAACTGAAATCATCCAGGTCTTCCTCACCCTACATGAGAAAACTTAATGAATGTTTCTGCCCGTTCTCGGACATGCCGCGTGTTAGGCGAACGTGATAACCGCTACAATACAGAAACAGCTAACATTGCAAAACCACCAATTGGCTTGACTACAATGTTCAACTCCATTGTGTTACTGCAGATTCTCGTGGTCAGATTGAGACCCCTTGTCACTAATTACAAGAACACATCCGTTACTTTCAACCTGATATCTCAACTTACCTTGTACTTCAAAACAAAAAAAAACGTTCGCACGGCAAATGTCTGAGGGAGCATTGATTTCTGCTCAATCATTAATGCATCATTCTCATTTTTGGTCGAAAAGTTCAACCAGTTATATCCAGTATTTGTCATTATTCAGCATTTAATGTTAATACATTTTTAACACATGTCGTCATTCTGAATTGAATATCTCTGAAATATACAACATTGAATTGCAAACATGACTGACCAACAAAAGAAATCGAGTCACTGGGTAATACACATGCCATGGTGCTTATTTGAGATTGACCATAATAATCTTTTAAACAAAATCAAATATCTTTCAAGGGAAGAGAGTTAAGAATGATCTGTTCGTTATTCTTGATCCCTCTTTATTCCGTGTGTGAAACATCCAGACGCCTAAATCTCGTTCATCTAAAGAAAGTCCAGCAAGTCCGCACTGATTTTTGATTTCCTCATCTGCCTGAGTGGATGGTCCTGTTTCTTTATCATGAAGATCAATTTTTAAAAGATGCTTCTGGGAAATGTGCGCCATTTCCTCTAGTCCAGTTACAGTTTCACTTGTGTCTATCTTTACGAGCACGCAGTACCATCAGACATGTTTCAGATGGTGATTAGATATGTTAGTCTGCACGGATAAACACATTAAATTCTGTTGTGGACTGAACGAGTTGCGAATATGTGTACACATTTAAAAAACATTTATTTCCTTTCATTGTGTCCTAAAATACAGCATTTCTGATTTTGCTGAAAGCATTTGAGTTAATTAAACATCGAGATTCGCCAAATGTTGAGTAATGAACTTAAATCATGCGGACTTCGGTCACGCTTAGTGAGAATGATCCAACAGCGTTTCGGCGCGCTTTTGAACCGGGAACATTTCGCATGTAAAACTTCGTAGAACTTCGACGCGACAGAAACAGCTGAGAGCACACTTCAACTAATCGGCTTGCCCGTAATGTTCAACTGTGCTGTGATGCTGCAGGTTCCATTGCTTTGACTGAGAACCCATTTCGCTTAATGCAAGAAGAAAACCGTTACTTGCAACCTAATTTCTCAACTTATCTTGAAATTCAAAAATTAAAAACGTTCGCCTGGCAAATATCTAAGTGAGCAATGATTTCTGTTCAATCAGTAACGCATCATTTTCAACTTCCTTCGAATAATGTCAACCAATTGTACTTAGTATTTGTTTCGTTGTTCAATATTTAATACAATACATTATTTAACACATGTCCTGATTGTGAATTCAATATCTCTGAAATTGAATATCATTGAATTGCAAACATAACCTACCAACAAAAGGAATCGAGTCACCGGTTAATACAGACCCCAGGGTGCTGATTAGAGATTGACCATAGTCTGCTTTTAAACAAAGTCAACATTTTTTAAATGGAAGAGATTTAAGTATTATCCATTATGTGGAGATGCCGGCGTTGGACTGATGAAGGAGCAGCTCTACGGATGCTTGTGCTACAAATAAACCTGTTCGACTTTAACCTGGTGCTGTGTGACGTATTATCCATTAGTTATACTTGAGCCTTTTTTATTCTGTGTGAAACATTCAGGCGCCTAAATTCCGTCAACCTATCGGAAAGTCCAGTGGATCTAAACTGAGTCTGAGCCTGAGTGGTTTTTCCTATTTGTTAGTTATGAAGAACGACTAAAAAAAAGATTCTTCTGGGAAATGTGTGCCATTTCCTCTAGTTCATTTACAGGATCACTTGCTCCAGTATTTTTGAGCACACACTAGATTCAGAGATGTTTCAGATGGTGATTAACTATGTTAGTCTGCAACTATAACCCCATTAATTTCTGTTGCACACTGAACGAACGAGATCCTACTTTCTGCACTCTCTCGTTTCCTTCTCTATGAACGATGTGCTTTGTCTGTATAGCGCACTCGAAACAATATTTTTCACTGTATGCTAAGACATGTGAAAATAGTAAATCAAATAAAATAAAAATTTATGTGTGCACAGAGAAACGTTTCTTTCCTGTCAGTGCGTCAAAGAAATCAGCACTTCCAATTGAACAGAAAGCCTTCGGAGCCGAGATCAGGTCAAAGAAAGTACACCTGTAACATCGAGATTCGGATAACTTTGAGCAACAAACCTAAATCCGACAGATTTCCCTCACACTACATGTGAAAGCTAAAGTATCGTTGATGCCCGGTTTGAACAGCGGCTCTCTCACACGTTAGGCGAAAGTGATAACCACGACATTACAGAACAAAGTGACAGCAACGCGCCCCAATGGGCCTGGCTGCAACGTTCCAAATGTGTAGGAAACAAGTGCAAGGAAAAAAGTGTAGGAAGAATCTGTGGAATGCATTGACCGCAGAAGGCTGTGGAAGACAGGTAATTGAGTGTATTTAACACCGAGATGGATAGGTCCTTGATTGGTAATGGGATCAAAGGTTACGCGCAAAGGGAGGGAGAATGGGGTAGAGAAACGTATCAGTCATGGTCGAATGGTGGAGCAGGCTCAATGCGCCGAATAGCCTACTTCTGCTCCTATATTTTAATGCCTATTGGTCTAAACGGCAGCTGTGATATCTTCTGTGTTTGCATGGGAGGTTTGGAGTCGGGAGTAGGGGTTTGCTGGAAGGGGCGGTGGAGGCACGAATGGGTTATTTTCCAGGGGTCCTGGGAAAACTTGGAGCGTGGGATTGAGTGAAAACCATTGATAAACAATGAAGGTATTCACAATCTGCTGTATGTTATTTCCCTGCAATGATGTGATCACAGCCCTGGTTCTTATTTGATAATTATTTACAACTGTTTGTGGCTACCCTCGCAACTTTGTGGTGGTGGCTTAGCGATATTGTAGCTGGACTAGTAATCCATAAACAAAGCAGAATATTCTGAGAATTGGGTTTTGCAAACCACCACGGCAGATGGTGAATTTTGAATTCATTACCTGGAATTAAAAGGCTAATGATGATCATGAAACAGTTGTTGATTGTGGTGAAAATCGTTCTGATAGATGTTCTTCAGAGAAGCAAATTTGCATTCCTTGCCTCGACCTCGATGTTACTCCAGAGCCATAACAATGTGGTTGACCCTTAAATGCCCTCAGGAATGGGCACGCTCACATTCCGTGAATGAATATTTAAAAGAAACTCTGCCTTCTGCCCGAAAAGTTTATTATTTTTTAGATATCCCAACAGAGGCGCAGTGATCGTTTTTGTCAACGTGAAATTATAGGGAAAGAGCCGTTGGCAACACAGCCACCGGCAATCCCACCAACTGAAATTTCCAGTTTAAACTTAGCAAAATGGTAATAGCAGGAACAGCGGAGCTCTGGCACCCTCCTGCGCCTTTCAATCAGCCCAGACAATGTACTGCACTACGGGGCAGGAAGAAAGCTCATCAAGTCATCTGCAGGTGACTGGATATGATATCTGGAAACATTCACTGTGCTCACTGAGGGACTGAGTTCACGCTCAGATACTTTAAACTGGATGTTCACAGTTAAGGGAAGCAGACATAACAGAAATTTCCTTTGGAGATTGAAAGTTAGTTACAGAATGGTCACTGTTGACAAATGGATATGAAGTCGAGATGTTGACCTGATCGCGTTTGCAGGAAAAATCTAATTCCTGGATGATTACAGCTTCGAATTTCCATTTTTTAATTAATGCGTTCAGAACTGCCAGGCCCTTGGGGTTTTTCATTTCAAACTCAGAACTAAATATATCCTATTTCAATAGGGAATTAATTCCCTGTCTTAATTTGTTTGTTCAGTGTTGCAAAACCCACATGCCCACTGAGATCGCAGCGGCCATAAAAATATGCGGTTGTGATCCCTCGAATTTTATTTCAAAGAGATTGCCTTAAAGACGGAGAGGCAGAACTTTCCCCATTGAAAATGATGGAAGCTTTTTCCAGGATCAAGAAAGGGTACTACACGTTCCTTGCATCGTTGGTATTCCTGGTAAGTAACAATAACCACTGCAGCTATCCAAACCAGGGGTGATCTCTTATACGGACGCCTGATTACTCATAGCAGACAGTTCAGTCAAAAGTCAGGAATTATCCATTTGATGTAATGCCAGTCCATCTATTTCCAAGGCTCGCTGAATCAGCAATGTTTTGCTTCTAGAGGAACATGGTATGCCGCCGTTCAAGCAGACAGCAGTGCAGTTGCCTGTCTCATCCAAGGTATTAGTGGGGGTGTCTGCAATTAAAGAAGTTTAACGAGTCTGGGTCATTAAGCAGAGAGGAAAGCCTGACAAAAGTTGGAAGTATTACTAAATGTTTATACTGACTGAATTTGAGTCACTAACTGAAGTTAGACAATTTGCTACAGAGGACATGTCTTAATGGAAGTTTCTGTCGTTGTAGTACGTACCTAGTTTCGGGCACTGGCGGAAGAAAAGCACATGGCACCAGTGTCAATATATTCCGACATGTGCCTGTCAGAGCAGAATTCCACTAAACTGGGCGGCTAACAGTTTGGAATAAGTCACTCGGAAATTATGTATTACATGGAACATGTGGCACGAAGTGTCTGTCTTTTTCCGGCTGGATGCCTGTGACTAGTGGTTTTCCGCAGGGCTCTGTATTGGGACCTCTGCTGTTTGTGATTGATATAAACGATCTGGAAGAAGGTGTAACTGGGGTGATCAGTAAGTTTGTGGACGACACGAAAATGGCTGGACTTGCAGATAGTGAGGAACATTGTCAGAGGCTACAGGAGGATATAGATAGGCTGGAAATTTGGGCAAAGAAATGGCAGATGGAGTTCAATCCAGATAAATGCGAAGTGATGCATTTTGGTAGAACTAACGTAGTGGGCGAAGTGGGGAGCTATACGATGAATGGCAGAACCATAAAGGGTGTAGATACGCAGAGGGACCTGGGTGTGCAAGTCCACAGATCCTTGAAGGTGACGTCAGAGGCGGAGAAGGTAGTGAATAAGGCATATGGCTTGCTTGCCTTTATAGGACGGGGCATAGAGTATAAAAGGGGCGGCACGGTAGCACAGTGGTTAGCACTGCTGCTTCACAGCTCCAGAGACCTGGGTTCGAATCCCGGCTTGGGTCGCTGTCTGTGTGAAGTTTGCACATTCTCCCCGTGTCTGCGTGGGTTTCCTCCGGGTGCTCCGGTTTCCTCCCACAGTCCAAAGATGTGCGGGCTAGGTTGATTGGCAATTCTAAATTGCCCCTTAGTGTCCCGGGGTGCATAGGTTAGAGGGGTTAGTGGGTAAATATGTAGGGATATGTAGATAGGGCCTGGGTGGGATTGTGGTTGGTGCAGACTCGATGGGCCGAATGGCCTCTTTCTGCACTGTAGGATTCTATGAAAAGTTGGGGTCTGATTTTGCAGTTGTGTAGAACGTTGCTTCGGCCGCATTTGGAATACTGCGCCCAGTTCTGGTCGCCACACTACCAGAAGGACGTGGAGGCTTTAGAGAGAGTACAAAGGAGGTTTAACAGGATGTTGCCTGGTATGGAAGGGCTTAGTTATGAGGAGAGATTGAGTAAACTGGAGTTGTTTTCACTGGAAAGACGGAGGAAGAGGGGTGACCTAATAGAAGTGTATAAAATTATGAAAGGCATAGATAGGGTGAATGGTGGGAAGCTTTTTCCCAGGTCGGTGGTAACATTCACGAGGGGTCATAGGTTCAAGGTGAGGGCGGGGGAGGTTTAACACGGATATTACACAGAGGGTGGTGGGGGCCTGGAATGCGCTGCCGGGCAAGGTGGTGGAGGCGGACACACTGGGAACGTTTAAGACTTATCTCGATAGCCACATGAATGGAGTGCGAATGGAGGGATACAAAAGAATGGTCTAGTTTGGACCAGGGAGCGGCGCGGGTTTGGAGGGCCGAAGGGCCTGTTCCTGTGCTGTATTGTTCTTTGTTCTATTTAGCAGAGTGGAAGACGTGATCCGATTGCCCGGTATTACTTGGGGTATCCATCCGTTCATGCAGCATTTTACTGACTGTGAGTCGCCAAACTAGTTAGAACAGCTGGAACAGACACCTGATAATGCCAGAGTGTACATGAGATTATCGCTCATCTTTTCTAACAGTGACTCTCCATCTGGAATTGGAGCTTAACAATTGATCCCAGTGGCCACAGAATACTGGGCTCGTCTTTCAATTTTAATTCTGCTGAACATCGGCTTCAAAGGGGGTGGAAAAGCCGGTCGTACTTTGCAATCATTATATTAACTGGCTACTATCTTAACTGCATAGGGCTGTTTTCATGCTTCCCTGAAGATATTTGATTGCAAAGATGAAGATATTTTGCTGCTGGTTGATATTTGGTCATAAGTCTAACGAGTGAAATGCAATGTTATTGCCCCGAACTGCCGCATCCGAAATTCAAGATCGTTGTTTACTGAAAGGTAATTGGGAGAGCGGTATTCAAATTCAGTGAATAATGACATTGCTTGCAGTAGATATTGATATGCAATAGATATTGATACTCCCCGTATATCTTCTGGCGCTGAGTGATCTCCCCCCCCCCCCCACCTCCCCCCCCCCCCCCACCTCCCCCCCCCCACCTCCCCCCCCCCCCCCCCCCCCCCCCCCACCACCTACCCTAACACAGTCCTGAGAACCTGTGTTATTTATTGTTCATTTGTGGGACATGGGCATCGCTGGCTGGCCAGCATTTATTGCCCATCACTAGTTGCCCTTCAGAAGATGGTGATGAGCTGTCTTCTTGAAACGCTGCAGTCCGTGCTCTGTGGGTTGATCCACAATGTCGTTAGGGAAGGAGTTCCAGGATTTTGAGCCAGCGACTGCGAAAGAACGGTGACATATTTCCAAGTCAGGATGGTGAGTGGGTTGGAGGAGAATTTGTAGGTGATGGTGTTCCCATGAATTCTCTGTCCTTGCCCTTCCAGAAGGAAGTGGTCGTGTGTGCTGTCTAAGGATGTTCGGTGAATTGCTTCAGTGCATCTTGTAGAGAGTACACACTGCTACCAGTGAGCGTCGGTGGTGGAGGGAGTAGAGTTTTGTGGATGTGGTGCCTACCAACTGGGTTGTTTTGTCCTGGATGGTGTCAAGCTTCTTGAATGTTGTTGGAGTTGCACACATCCCGACATGTGGGGAGTATTCCATCACACCCCTGACTTGTGCATGGTAGATGGTGGACAGGCTTTGGGGAGTCAGGAGGTGGGTTACTCTCTACAATATTCCTCGACTCTGACTTGCTCTTGTAGCCACTGTGTTTATGTGGCAAATACAATTGAATTTCTGGTCAATGACAACCCTAAGGATGTTGATACTGAGGGATTCAATGATGGAAACACTATTGAATGTCAAGGGGCGACTGTTGGAGTATCTCCTTTGGTGATAACCATTGCCTGGCATTTCTATGGCACGAATGTTACTTGCCACTTGTCAGTCCAAGCTGGATATTGTCCAGATCTCTCATTACTTTTTTTTTTGTTTATTATTATCTTGCTCTTACACACGGTGAATTTTACAGTTATTTTATTCCACTGTTTAACTGGTTACGTTATCAAACACCGGGCTACATAGAACTCGGTGTCTACATCAGCATTATTGAACTTAGATATAGAGCTGCAAAGAATTATCTACGCAACTGAGGGATATCCATTTCCAGTTCTCCTAATGCAGAGATCTGTTCAGCGACAGTAAATGAAAATATTGGTACATAGTGGGTACTTCAAGCACTTAAGAAATTTAATAAATCAACAAAGTTAACTCCTATATGGAACTCTTTTATCCAAGAGGTCTGTGGAAGCTTAATGCGTGAACATGTTAAAAACAGAATTCAATTTACCTCTGGATATTAATTATGTAAGGTAAATGGGGATAATTGTATCGTGAGTACAGGATCTACTGTGATCTATTTGAATGGTCGAGTAACCTTGCCGAGCTGAATGGCGTACTCCTGCCCTTATTTACCATGTTTCAAAGATATCTGCAATATTATGAAAGGGCAAATCATTCTGATATATCACCAAACATGTTACATTGAATTTCAAAAATAATACAGGACAGTTGGTTTATGCTTATTGTCTTGCTTCGCAGGAGTCCCTCTTCACCCACGACTGTCTAGGTTTAAGCTTCTGCGTTTTTCTTTTCTGCTTAATTACCTTATATATCTTGTCATTCAATGTTCGCGACATCCACATTCTCACCACTCTGCAGTTAAGGTGTCTCCGTAATCCCTTCGGAAATTGCTGGAAAATCTCTGCAGGTCTGACAGTATCTGTGGAGAGAGAATGCAGCCAACGCGAGATTTATGTTTTTTACCTGCCAGAGTTAACAATGAGATTAAATTATGTTTCACATCATGGCCATCGCTCAGATATCGCAGAACACATATGCTTCTACTGGAAGATGAGTGCACGAGAGAGACTGCAAGTGTGGGAGTAGGATTGGTATTTTTGCTGGGGATCTCCGATCGATGCACCGTCTATACTCTGATCGTTACGCCATGTATATCTGTGTCACATTTCTGACAACTCCTTTCGAACTTTCCGTCTGGCACTCTGTTTTTTTGTAGAAGAATTGGCCCTCCTTGCGACCCATCTCTCCTTTCTTTAATTCTCTCTTTCACCTTGTATCACTTTCATTATTAATTGATTCCTGACTTCCAAACCATCGCATCATCTTCGTCCATTTTCTTTCCTCCCGCTATAGCCAGGTCTCCTATTCCACTCACATTGTTTCCCTCCTCAGTTCACTAGCGAAAGGTAGGTCTGAACCACAACGCCAACCTCTTAACCACGGGCAGGTCAAGGAGGCACGTCCCGAATTCATCCCAGATTGAATGACGATCGAACCCTATGCTGCAGACACCAATCTGATCCACACTGGCCAAGTACAGAAATCAGCTCCTCAACGAGCCTGCAGTACTGTAATAATATACACTTTCACATGCATTTTGAGACTGAATTGATGGAATGGAGAAGATTGGTGTCCCTTTCCTTTTACATCACATGGCTGACCAGGATTCATTGTTAAACTTACCGCCTGCCATTTTCATAGTTTGGAAGGATTTGGTCAGTGTGTTTGGCTGTTCGATTAACCCAACTCCTTGATTGAATTTTTTGAAGCAGTAACCAAGAAGGTAGATGAGGGAAATGCAGTTGATGTGGTCTACATGGACTTTAGCAAGGTCTTTGACAAGGCATCAGATAGTAGGTTGTTGCATAAGGTTAAATCTCACGGGATCCAGGGTGAGCTAGCCAAATGGATACAAAATTCACTTGATGACAGAAGACAGAGGGTAGTTGTGGAGGGTTGTTTTTCAAACTGGAGGCCTGTGACCAGCGGTGTGCCTCAGGGATCGGTGCTGGGTCCACTGTTATTTGTCATTTATATTAATGATTTGGATGAGAATTTAGTCGGCATGGTTAGTAAGTTTGCAGATGACACCAAGATTAGTGGCATAGCGGACATTGAAGAAAGTATCTAGGATTGCAACTGGACCTTGATCAATTGGGGCAGTGGACTGACGAATGGCAGACGGAGTTTAATTTGGACTAATGCGAGATTATGTATTTTGGTAGATCGAACCAGGGCAGGACTTGCCCAGTTAATGGTAGGGCGTTGGGGAGTGTTACAGAACAAAGGGATCGATAGGTACAGGTTCATATCTCCTTGAAAGTGGAGTCACGGGTGGACAGAATGGGGAAGAAAGCATTCGGTATGCTTGGTTTCATTGGTCAGAACGTTGAATACAGGAGCTGGGACATCTTGTTGATGTTGTACAAGGCATTGGTAAGGCCACACTTGGAATATTGTGCACAGCCTGGTCACCCTCTTGTACAAAGGATATTAATAAAATAGAAAGAGTGCAGAAGAGATTTACTCGGGTCCTACCAGGACTTGATGATTTGAGTTATAAGGAGAGGCTGGATAGACTGGGACATTTTTTCTCTGGAGCGGAGGAGCCTTCGGGCTGATCTGATAGAGATCCATAAAACAATGAGGGGCATGGATCATCTAGATAGTCAATATCTTTCCCCAAGGGTAGGGGAGCCTGAAACTAGAGGGCTTAGGTTTAAGGTGAGAGGGGAAAGAACAAAAGGGTCCAGAGGGGCATTTTGTCACACAGAGGGTGGTGAGCATCTGGAACAAGCTGCCAGAGTTAGTCGTAGAGGAGCGTACAATTGTATCTTTTAAAAAGCGTTCAGAGAGTTACATGGGTAAGATGGCTATAGAGGGATATGGGCCAAAAATGGGCAATTGGGATTAGCTTAGGGGTTTAAAAAGGGGCGGCATGGACAAGTTGGGCAGTTATTTCCGTGCTGTAAACCTCTCTGACTCTATGACCATTCGGACTTGGCTTCAATTTTGAAGCCTGAAGCCCAGCTTTTGTGGAAAGGGCTCGAACACTGCACCACAAAACTTCCCAATCTTTGCTTTAAGCTCGCTCATTTATCATATCTTCCATTTATGATGAACGATTATCTAGGTAAGACGTTAACATTCTTTCCCTGTTCACAGATGCTGCCTGGCCTGTGTACAGATTTCAGTATTGTCTTCTTTTTTGGTATAATTGTCCTAATTTCTCAACTTCGTCCCAGGATTGATACAGGGATTTATTTCACTAGAGGTAGCTTGTGGAGGGGCTGGGAGGGAGGCGGTGGATGAAGATTTTTCAGAGTTTCAGGCGCCACAATCTCAACACAAGCTGTGCAGTTGCAATCCACCTGTGCCATGTTTGTCCTTCCAGGTCCACTGCACATAAGGTCACCGAACTGGGAGAAGAGCAAAATACTGTGGATGCTGGAATCTGAACCCAAAACAGAAAATTCAGGAAAATTCCAGCAGGTCGAGCAGCGTCTGTGAAGTGGGAACGGAGCCAACGTTTCGGGTCTGGATGACTTTCGTCAGCAGTCAATTCTTTCTCCACAGATGCAGTCGGAGATTTTCCAGCAGTTTCTTTTATGTGTTGAACTGAGAGGTTAGACTTCAGTGAAGTGATTAAGTGATTCACCGAAACAGGCTGCAGTACCAAGGAGGTCTAATCCAGCACATATTGAGTTTGCTCAGAATGGACGCAGAATTGCCGTCCAGTCTCCCAATGCGGGTAAATGTGTCTGAGGAAAATGCAGAGTTAATAGTTTTGGGAGGCAATGGAAATATTGTTGATGCTAGCTAATAAGTTGTTCAGTAAAAGCAATTGTTTATTTGGAAATCATCTGCCCTCCCGTCGCTTTGTCATCTAGGATTCCTGAGGCTTGGTAATTCTGGTATGCCAAGAGAAAAGAAGTTAGCAAGATTCAACCAGAGGCTACCGGTGTGATTAAAACATTAACCAAGCTGAGATACCTCCTGTAGTTTCTGCTGCGTTGTGAATATCCCGGATATGATGAACGTGGAAGTGAACAATTTGCAAGCAAAGAGTGGTCATGTTAAGTGTTCTTCAAAGAGTGAAAAGAAAAGAAAGTAAAGTTTATTTAATCGTCACAAGTAAAGCTTACATTAACACAGCGATGAAGTTACTGTGAAATTCCCCTAGTCGCCACACTTAGGCGCCTGTTCTGGCTAAAGTACCTAACCAGCACATCTTTCAGATACTGACACATCCATTGTTCCTGCTGTAATATAGCCCTGGCTGGCTGCGTTTTGGGCGGGAGATATTGGGTAAATAATTTTAACACATTTCTCTTCTTTCTTACAGCTAATTTCGTGGCCATTCTGATCCTGTCCAGAGGGAAGTGCGGACTCTCCAAATGCACCTCTCGTTACCTGTTGGCCATGGCAGTCGCAGATCTATTGGTTATTATCACTGATGTCATATTATTAGAAATCAGTTCTGATTATTTCGAAAGGTCTTTCCTGCACATCACCCAGATTTGCAGCACTATCCACGTCCTGACTAATGCAGCCACAGACTGCTCCGTCTGGTTCACCATCACTTTTTCCTTTGATCGTTTTGTCGCAATTTGCTGTCAGAAGCTGAAACAAAAATATTGCTCTGAGAAAACTGCAGCTGTGGTTCTAGCATCCACCTCCATCATGCTATGTTTAAAAAATGTTCCCTTCTGCTTTACATTTGAACCTGGGGAGGTAATAGACAATGAATCGTGGTTCTGCAATGATGCTCCAAGCTATTATACCGAGCCTGGATGGGTTGGATTGGACTGGCTTGATAAAATGTTAACACCATTGCTTCCATTCCCTTTAATTCTATTGCTTAACGCTCTGACAGTCAGGTACGTTTTAGTGGCCAGTCAACTCCGCAAAGGATTGAGGGGTCAGAGGAAAGGGGAGAATCAAACTGACCTGGAAATTCAAAGCAGAAGGAAGTCGATGATTTTACTCTTCACCGTATCTGGTACATTCATCCTTCTGTGGTTAATATATTTCATAGATTTTCTATATTACACCTTTTTGGGAATAGATCCCAATAATTCTAACGAATCCTTATATATCTTTGGAGAATTTGGGTTCATGCTGCGGACATGAAGTTGCTGCGCAAACACATTTATATATGGGGTGACTCAGTCCAAGTTCAGAGAACAGTTCAAGAGAACATTGAAATACCCGGTCACATTTGTTATTCGATTGACTAATAAACAAAACAACTGACAGCAGCCAATTTGTGGGTGTCAATCTGCTTCATTCATAGACTATATATTTATTTTACGACATTCAACAACAGAATGCCAGGAATTGCTGGTGATGAAAAGCTTTCTGAGATAAAAGATCAGAAACTCGGATTAGGACAACAGTGGATGTAAGAGATGGCAATTAAATTCCCCTTCGGCAATATGCAGAAACGAGTTGAAACTTGGCTCTGCAAAGCAAAGCAAAGGGACCAGGAGGGAGAAAGGTCATGATAATCATCAAAGACCTTGCTGAAAAAGAACAGGACCAATCACTTCTCTTGCTGGAAGCAAAAAGCGTGTCTTCAAAAAGTGCATAACCAAGGCAAACATGGCAGAATGGCTTGAAGGTTATGCAGATCTGATGAAGATCAACTCCACAATTCCACCGGAAACCACCTGACTTCAACGACTACAATAGTCCATCATCTACGCCTCATGGACGAAGAAATCACTTGAACATTTATTCTTCTTACTTTAATTTGGACTTTACGATTACTGATTCGTGTGTGTTAACCCACGGAAACAGACTGGGTACTCAGACAAGCACTCAGATCCTGCATTGGACCACCAGGAGGGCGAATTTGCAGGCGTCTTTAACATCTCGTTATACTGACCTGAGGTTCTTACCTGTTTCAAGAACACGGACATAAAATAAGAATTTGGCAGCGTACCTTAATGGCTATCGCCCGGTGGCTCTAACATCCATCAGTATGAAATGCTTCAGAAGGTGACTCGTGTCAGACATCAATTCCAGTCTCGCAGAGTGCCTGGATCCATGACAGTTCGCCTATCTCTGGAACAGGTCCACAGCAGAATCCATCTCCCTGGCCCTGCACGTAACCCTGGAACAACTGGACAACAAGGATATTTACGTCAGACTCCTACTTATTGACTACAGCCCAGGCTTCAACACTATTTTCCCTACAAAAGCTTATCTCCAAAATCTGTGGCCTGGAGCTCGGCTCCCCTCTCTCTACTTTTGGTGGCACAGTTATCAGCATTTCTGCCTCACAGCGCCAGAGACCCAAGTGCAATTCCAGCCTTGGTCAACTGTCTGTGTGGAGTTTGTACGTTCTCCCCGTGTTGACATGGGTTTCCCCCAGGTGCACCGGTTTCCTCCGACAGTCCAAAGATGTGCGAGTAGGTTAATTGGCTATTCTTAATTGTCCCTTAGTGTCAGGAGGGCTAGCAGGGTAAATACGTAGGGTTACGGGGATAGGTCCTGGGTGAGATTGTTGTTAGTGCAGGCTCGATGGGCGGAATGGCCTCTTTCTGCACTCCAGCGATTCTATGATTCTATGACTGGATCCTAGGCTTCCTAATCCACAGAACACAATTAAAAAAGATAGATAATGACACCTCCTCCAGAATTATATTTAACGCCAGTGTCCCGAAAGGCTGTGTCCTCAGCCCCTTACGAAATTGCTGATACACTAACGACTGTGCGGCTAAATTCCGCTCCAGCCCCGTTTTGATGTTTTCTGATGACAGCACCGTAGTCGGGCGAATTTCCAACAATGATGAGAGGGAGTATAGGAGAGAGATAGAGAATCTGATGAACTTGTGCTCCGACAATAATATCTCCCACAATGTCAGTAAAACGAAGGAGATAGTCATTGACTTCAGGAAACGTAGTGGGGGGGCATGCCGCTGCTTCAGGTTTCTGGGTGTCCAGATCATCAACAACCTTCCCTGGCCCTTCCATGCTGACACTCTGGCCAGGAAATCACATTAACGCCTCCGTTCTCAGGAGGCTAAGGAAATTTGCCATACCCGCTACGAATCTCACCAATTTTTACCGATGCACCATAGAAGCATCCTCTTCGGATGTATCAAAGCTTAGAATGGCTCCTGCTGTGCCCAAGACCGCAAAAAACAACAAGGGGTTGTGAACGAAGCCCAGCCCATCACTCAAACCAGCCTCCCATCCATTGACACTGTCTACACTTTGCGCTGCCTCCGCAAAGCAGCCAGCAAATCCCGCTGCCTCGGAAAAGCAACGGTTATCCATTGTGCCACTAACCCACATGAAGCAGCCACCGCCCTGCTTCTGATTCGAACTTTATTCCACAACCTCAGCTGGGTATTCAGGTCAGCTTCGGAAGAGATGCTGCTGATAAGCTGTTAATTCCCATAAAGTGGAGATGCCGGCGTTGGACTGGGGTGAGCACATTAAGAAGTCTCACAACACCAGGTTAAAGTCCAACAGGTTTATTTGGTAGCACAAGGCACAAGCTTTCGGAACGCTGCTCCATCATCAGGTGAGTGTTCACAAGCAGGGCATGTAAAGACACAAACTCAATTTACAACATAATGACAAATACCAGGCAGGAGTATTCTCTTCCTGTTGGGGAACACTTCAGCAGTCATGGGCGTTCAGCCTCTGATCTTCGGGTAAGCCTTTTCCAAGGATGCCTTCACAAAACACGACAATGCAGGATCGCTGAGCAGAAACTAATAGCCAAGTTCCGCACACATGAGGACGGCCTCAACCGGGATCTTGGGTTCATGTCACACTATCTGTAACCCCGACGACTTGCCTGGGCTTGCAAAATCTCACTAACTGTCCTGGCTGGAGACAATACACATCTCTTTAACCTGTGCTTAACCCTCTCTCCACTCACATTGTATGTACCTTTAAGACGTGATTACCTGTAAAGACTCACATTCCAAATATTATCTTGTAAATTGAGTCTGTGTCTTTATATGCCCTGTTTGTGAACACAACTCCCACTCACCTGATGAAGGAGCAGCGCTCCGAAAGCTTGTGGCTTGTGCTACCAAATGAACCTGTTGGACTTGAACGTGGTGTTGTGAGACTTCTTACTGTGCAATCCCATGAACCCAGGGCTGGCTATTCAGATGAGCTCCGGGAGAGATGTTTCTGATCATCAGCCACGACCCACTGACGTCATTCGGACTTCACAGTGACGTCACATGGCCGACAGTGTGACGTTACATATGCTCGCTTTCTGACGTCACAATACTCGATGCTCTGACGTTGGGCGGCATGTTGGCACAGTGGTTAGCACTGCTCCCTCACAGGCAGGGACCCGGGTTCAATTCCAGCCTTGGGTCACTCTCTGCGTGGAGTTTACACATTCTCCCTGTGCCTGCATGGGTTCCCTCCGGTGTTCCGGTTTCCTCCCACACTCCAAGGATGTGCAGGTTAGGTTGATTGGCCATGGTGAATTGGCCCCTAGTGTCAGGGTGATTAGCGGCGTAAATATGTGTAGTTAAGGGGAGGGGGCGTGAGTGGTACTGTGGTCGGTGCACGTTCAATGGCCGAATGGTGTCCTTCTGCACTGTCGGGATTCTATGATTCTGTGACGTTCAATGCCGGATGCTCTGACGTCAGAATGCCGGATGTTCTGACGTCACACTACCGGATGTTCTGTCGCATGCGCACTCTCCTCCCCCACACTATCAATGCTGAAGCTCCCTCACGGCTTCACTTTGTGATCACAAGTCCCAGCGACCCGGCTCACACAGCCATTGTGTGACTGGTTTGGTGCTCGGTTTGATATCCAATAGCATTCCTTTTCCAGGAGCTTCTCTCAGCCTGGAATTTGCTGACAGGTGTATCACATAAGTCGATAGGATCCAACATGTTTCTGAGCTTCACTTTTGTGATTATTTTCCTGGATTTCTTACTGTTCTCTCAGTCTAAGTGTGGTCACAATTTCTGACAGGAATATTTCACACCTCAGCAATGTTATGTTCTGTTAAATTGTACTCAGCTTGATTGTATTATCTCGAATTGTGAATACAATTGTACTTCATTGTGCGACATTATATTACGATATGTTATTACTGCAAATGTACATATTCTTCCCAGATGCCGCTGGCAGTGAAGAGCTATCACAATCTCCGGAGTGAGTGGTTGTTACCGAGGGAGCCACTGCATCGTTGACCTGTTCAACCACAGTAGACAAGTCCTACAATGGTGCAGACAAAATCCTGACAGAACCATAGAAACCATAGAAAATTACAGCTCAGAAACAGGCCTTTTGGCCCTTCCTGTCTGTGCCGAACCATTTTATGCCTAGTCCCACTGACCTGCACTTGGACCATATCCCTCCACACCCCTCTCATCCATGAACCCGTCCAAGATTTTCTTAAATGTTAAAAGTGACCCCGCATTTACCACTTTATCCGGCAGCTCATTCCACACTCCCACCACTCTCTGCGTGAAGAAGCCCCCCCCTAATATTCCCTTTAAACTTTTCTCCTTTCACCCTTAACCCATGCCCTCTGGTTTTTTTCTCCCCTAGCCTCAGCGGAAAAAGCCTGCTTGCATTCACTCTATCTATACCCATCAAAATCTTATACAACTCTATCAAATCTCCCCTCAATCTTCTACGCTCCAGGGAATAATATTCAATCTCTCTCTGTAACTCAGCTTCCCAAGTCCCGGCAACATCCTTGTGAACCTTCTCTGCACTCTTTCAATCTTATTTACATCCTTCCTGTAACTAGGTGACCAAAACTGTACACAAGACTCCAAATTCGGCCTCACCAATGACTTATATAACCCTACCATAACACTCCACCTTTTATACTCGATACTCCGATTTATAAAGGCAAATGTACCAAAGGCACTCTTTACGACCCTATCCACCTGTGACGTCACTTTTAGGGAATTCTGTACTTGTATTCCCAGATCCCTCTGTTCAACTGCACTCTTCAGAGGCCTACCATTTACCCAGTACGTTCTTCTTTGGTTTGTCCTTCCAAAGTCCAATATCTCACACTTGTCTGCGTTAAATTCCATTTGCCATTTTTCAGCCCATTTTTCTAGTTGGTCCAAATCCCTCTGCAAGCTTTGAAAACCTTCCTCACTGTCCACTACACCTCCAATCTTTGTATCATCAGCAAACTTGTTGATCCAATTTACCACATTATCATCCAGATCATTGATATAGATGACAAACAACAATGGACCCAACACCGATCCGTGCGGCACACCACTAGTCACAGGCCTCCACTCAGAGAAGCAATCCTCCACAACCACTCTCTGGCTTCTTCCATTGAGCCAATGTCTTATCCAATTTACTACCTCCCCATGTATACCGAGCGACTGAACCTTCCTAACTAACCTCCCATGAGGGACCTTGTCAAAGGCCTTGCTGAAATCCAGGTAGACAACATCCACCGCCTTCCCTTCATCCACTTTCCTGGTAACCTCCTCGGAAAACTCTAATAGATTGGTCAAACATGACCTAACACGCACAAAGCCATGTTGACTCTCCCTAATAAGTCCCTTTCTATCCAAATATTTGTAGATCCTATCCCTTATCACACCTTCCAATAACTTGCCCACTATCGACGTCAAACTTACTGGCCGATAATTTCCCGGATTTCTTTTGGAACCTTTTTTAAACAACGGAACAACATGAGCCACCCTCCAATCATCCGGCACCTCCCCCGTGAATACTGACATTTTAAATATGTCTGCCAGGGCCCCTGCAAGTTCAACGCTAGCTTCCCTCAAGGTCCGTGGGAATACCCTGTCCGGTCCTGGGGATTTATCCACTCTGATTTGCCTCAAGACAGCGAGCACCTCCTCCCCTTTAATCTGTAAAGGTTCCTGCAGCACCTGGTGAGCGATCAGGGCAGGATCACGGCTCGATACAGTTTCGCAGAGAAACGCAGTGTTCTGAATGTCAGTGAACTGGACTGACAGACACCGCTACCTAGTTCTGTGCGATGGAGGCACAGTGGAGCAAAAACCATTTGGGGCTGTACAAAAACCTGCTGCGATCATCCGAAAGCTGTATAGTCTGTGTAGAGAGCAGGGGATTTAATCACTCCCTTTTTTGGATACGCACCACAGTCACCCTATCAGTGAGATCTGTTCCTGATTTGGGGTTACTCTTTGATATCAAGAGAAGGGACAAAATACATTTAAATTCGGTTGTTTTCTGTGGAAATGTCATCCGGGAAACACGTGTTCCGTGGTGCTTCCAGATTGAAATAACCGTGCTATTCGGTAAGTTAATATTCAAATAATCCTTATCTATTTCCTGTGATGGATCCAATTCCAGTCTGTTTGGTTGCAGGGACGAGTGACACACGTTGAATTTCCCAGAATCCATCAGAGTTGAAGGCTCTGGAGGGACAGACAGTAACGTTAAGGGACAGCCACGCCATATCTGGAAGCTTTCTGTATCAATCTAGACAGAGCAGTATTCTGGGTAAGTTACAGAATGTTTCATGAGGAAGTAGAGGCCCAGACATTGAGATAAGCCCCAAGATATTTCCGACCGGTTCGCTGTTGATTTGAACGAACAAAGGCAACAATGCACCTGTTCGATAAATAAACGACGAAGTCATCCCACTTTCACAGAAAAGTGGACAGGGATCGATAAATGTCAGTTATTGCATTGTTATTTGTTACCATCTGGAGTAGGGCGCCGCAAACTACAAGGGAAGAGCATTCAATAGTAAATTTCAAAATGAATTGTCAGACCTTGAGAACGGAATGCGTGGTGAAAAGGACAATTGGGAACGACCTTTCATAGAGCCACAGGGAGAGTCAATTGTTTCTGATCCATTCACGCCCGTCCGTCACTATTTCTTTCTCAGTCACTTGAGCAGTGACCAGATGCAGGCTTGTCACCAACTGCTGCAAATTCAGCCGTCGCTATTTCCACTGCCGCTGAGAACTTTGCATTTTCATCAGCTTTGAGTCTGCGGTGTCCCCGGCCACAGCTTCCGTTTGCTGTTCTCACTCGAACACCATTGTGAGTTTCTAGACATTGCTGTCGCTGGTTAATTTCTGTCATTGGTTAGATCAGCAGCGCAACTTTTAAGTGTATTTATTAGTGTCGCAAGTGGGCTTACATTAACACGGCAATGAAATTATTGTGGAAATCACCTAGTCGCCACACTACGGCGCCTGTTCTGGTCAATGCACCAACCAACACGTCTTTCAGTCTGTGGGAGGAAATCAGGGCACCAGGAGGAAACCCACACAGACACGCGGAGAACATGCAGACTCCGCACAGACCATGACCGAAGCTTGGAATCGAACCCTGATCCCTGGCACTGTGAGGCAGCACTACGAACCACTGTGCCACAATAACATAATAATTAACCAGCAGAACCACAGGCTTCCTCTGGAAATTGATCTATTTTTAAATTAATTTGATTCCAAAAACTGGGCAAACCTCCTTTTGAAGCACCTCCCGATCCCGAAATCTCTAATATCTGGAAGGACAGGGGCAGCAGACACAAGGGGACATCACCTCCGGTCACACACCATTCTGACTTGGAAATGTATCGCCATTCCTTTAGATATGCTGGGTGCGAAAACCCTTCAAATCACTTTACGAATAATACCTTTAAGATTTTGTGTAGCGGGCAAAAGACTAGAAATGTGAGGAAGCAAAAGTGCAAGAAAGTGAGAAATAAAGATTTCAAAATGCAAACTAAAAAGGTACGAACAAAATATAAAGAAATCCATAAATAAAGGGAAATGCATTTCCTCTCAACTGACTCGCATTTCCATTGCGTCTATTTGCAGTGCTGAATTGTTTGAAACACATCTCTCAAAAGAAAACCACTGGAAAATGTATCATTGACGACCTTGCACATTTTTGGTGATCGGGACAGTGTACAGTTCCCTGACTCACCGTCAGAGGGCGCTGTCATCGCATGTTTCTCCTCGTTCCCAACCGGGAATTCCTGAAAAAAGTTTCGTGGAGCGATTCCCAGTGGCAGCCGCACCCGGAGCCTTATTTCACTGCTCAGCCTCTGATCCGCCTTACCCGCCCTTGTATTATTTAAGATGATGCCGCCGATGTCCACTATTCAGTACTGGTTATATCAGCAATGTGCTGGGCCGGGAATCTGTATTCCCGCTCCCGCAGAAGATTCCCGAATCTGCGGAGTTACAGACTGACATAAAGGGAAGCGGAACCACAGTTCATCGCTTTTCATCATGATCATTATTCGTCAGCACGTTTTCCCAGTTATAAATATCTGTTGTCCTCCTGACTGCTGTCACTCAAATCTTACTGTCGCGAAAGAATGATGACTTATTTGTTAAAAGCAAATTTCTGCGGATGCTGGAACCTGAACCCAAAAGGGAAAACGTTGGAAACTCTCAGCAGGTCTGGCAGCATCAGTAAGGAGAGAAAAGAGCTGATGTTTCAATTCCAGATGACCCTTTGACAAAGCTTTATAGTCAGATCTTTTCTCTGTTACACATGCGGCCAGACCTGCTGAGATTTTCCATGACTTATTTGTTATTCTTCGGTCTTTAATCTGTCATGTGCAGTTTCCTGTTCTAGCCCTCAGTCCACTGATTCTGATCCCGGTTTCCGCCCTTTCACTAACCCCTGGATTTGTTCTGCCAGGGTATCGAACTGGGGAATAAATTTCCTGCAGTAACTAAACAAACACATCACCCGCCGTGCCCCGCGCATTGTTGTGGGTCGGAGCATGTTAGCGATGGCGGTTTTGCGGTCTGTGGGAAGAATCTTGTTTCCCTGAATTATGTCACGACCCAAGTATCGTACTGTAGTCTGTCCGATCTGAGCTTTTCTTGGGTTTTCCTTGAATTCCGTCATCTCCAATGTGCACAATCCTGTGGCCCGAGCTCCCAAATGTTCACGCTCAGTCTCCGAGGCTATCAGGAGGTCATCGACGCATTGTAAGATAGTGCTATTATATGGGGCGAGATCGGATTTTTCTAAGTCCCTATTCATGACTCGGTGGAAGACGTTTGGGCTGTTATGAAACCCTTGCGGTTAGCGGGTCCAGGTATCTCGCTTTCCCTTTGAAGTAAAAGCAAACTTCTCCTGTGATTCCGGATCTAAAGGGACGGACCAGAATCCATTTGCTATGTCTAGGATTGTGAAAATTCTGTATTCTGGGCGGAGTCCATTGAAGATGGTCGTTGGACTGGCCACCATAGGGTGTTCCCTCAGGGTCACCTTATTTAGAGCGGTGTAATCTATAGTTAAATGGTAACATCCGTCCGGTATCCAGATCGGTCACACTGGCGAGTTGGTGACCGAGACCGCTGGACGTAGGATGCTTTGCCGGACTAGTTCCCGCACTATCTCTTCCTTGGCCTTCAGGGACTCTGGCTTGATGGGATATTGTCGGTGCGGCGGGTATGTTGGCCCTGCAATCTTTTCTGAGGTCGTTTGTATAAGACCACAATCCTGCTTACTAGTCGCCCACACCCCGGGAATGGCCTGGCATAACTTCCCAAATGCTCCATCCTTTGACCAATCTCTTGTCAGGGGGTCCGTGTTTGCGCTGGCTATCTTGGGAACATTCCGCAAAGAGGCCCATTTCCCGACCATCCGGTCTTTGTGTCACTTTTTGGCGGTCCCGATTAGCTGTCCACTTCGGGCATTTACAATTGCCCCTAATTCCTCTCGGTCGTCCATTCCCAAGATGGAGCCCTCAGGTTAGGACATACCCAAAACTGAGCGGGCAGCATTATTTCATCTATCTCTAGTAATGTTGGTTCGCTTTTATATGCATTAATTTTCTCTTCCCCCCCACCTCCCCCACACCACCACCACCACTCCAATTACCGTGATGTGGTGTGGGGTAGAGGGAATGTCCAAATTAATTAAAGGCACCGAAGCCCCCGTATCAACTAATGGTGCATTAACCCACATACGGGGATCGGTTCCTTTCCAGGGGGCCAACGCTATTCGCGGCATCGGGTCTGGATGATACCGTGCAATCATCTGGTTGACATCAGAGAGATTCTCGTCGGAATCTCTGTCCCTCTCCCGGTACCGTTGGGGCCCCCTGACCTCCTGACCGCCCCCTTTTCCCCAACATTCCCTTGCTTTGTGTCCCATTTTATTACAATTTCTGCATTTCTTTCTATTGTCTCGTTTCGGGGCTCTACATTCGGCGCGATGTTGCCCTGGTTTATGGCAATTATAACATGCCCCCTCTGTCTTTGCAGCGGCAATGGCGCTGGTGTCTGTCATATTCAGCGGGGCAACGACGACTACCTTAGATTTCTGGTGGTTATCTACAACCGTTGCCCAACTTTCCAAATCACCATAATTGTTAAAAGATACCAGCCCTGACTTTAGTATCGCCTCGTGCTCAAGACTAAGTCCGTCATGATATAATTGGAGGAAGGCTGGGGTCTGCCGATCGGCATTTGGCACACCGCTATGTGCACGGAAAGATTCAACTTCCTGTTCCCATATTCTTGTGCTCCTTCTCCTTTGTTTTGGGTGACCCCTACGATGGCATTCCAATTTCCGGGAACCTGACCTAGGGTATCAATTACGTCGGCGTTAAAAGCCAGGAAGTCTTGGGCGTTTGCGGTCAGCTCCGCAGACCAAGTTCCATCCTGGTGGGCACCCTGCAATCGCAGCCAGTAGTTTTCAGGCATGAGGATGAAAGTACCCAGACTGCCTCCTTCCACCTGTGTGACCTCATGTCTCAGCCCATCCAAATTCCTGCCTTTATAAACCTCCATACGCTCGACTATTCCCCAGTTCAACTGGCTTGAGTTCTTCCGGGATTCTGCTGCCTGCTGCCTGCATTTTAACTCGTTCCAAGGCCTGGTCACACTACATCCCTGTGCTCCCATTCCAGTAACATCTCAATGTTAAAATCCCTCCCTAACCTTGCCCCCGTTTATCTCTGTAACTTCCTCCAGCCCAACAGCCCTGCGGTTTCAATCATTCTGCCCATCCCTCATTTTAATCAGACACCCACTGGCAGCCATGCCTTCAGTTGCCTCCAAGTTCTGAAGCATCCTCCCTAAAGCTCTCTGATTCTCCTCATTTTTGTTCTAACTCGCCCCGCAACATCCCGATTGTGGATTTGATGGCAGACCTGCATTACTTTAAGCTTCTGCCAGAAAACTGCGTTACTACTGTGCGGCTTCAGTACAGATAATTTATCCAGCAATGCCATAGTCTCCCCAGGGGATAGGGAGACATATAGAATCATAGAATCCTACAGTGCAGAAAGAGGCCATTCGGCCCATCGAGTCTGCACCGACCACAATCCCACCCAGGCCCTATCCACACATCCCTACATATTTACCCACTAACCCCTCTAACCTATGCATCCCGGGACACTAAGGGGCAATTTATCATGGCCAATCAACCTAACCCGCACATCTTTGGAGTGTGGGAGGAAACCGGAGCACCCGGAGGAAACCCACGCAGACACGAGGAGAATGTGCAAACTCCACACAGACAGTGACCCAAGCCGGGAATCAAACCCAGGTCCCTGGAGCTGTGAAGCAGCAGTGCTAACCACTGTGCTACCGTGCCGCCCATTATGTCAACCTCAACTGAGGTGGTCGTGCTGGTGCCCCCGGGGGCTACTCCCCACATTCCCAGTTCGGCAGGAATCGCTGGGATGTATTCAATCTTTCCAGGGGCTGCTGTAAATTGAGTCTCTGGGTCATAAGGGGCGGGGCGTCCCGCTTCCTCCCGAAACCTTTACTGAGCAGCTCTAACGTCTTTGTTGTCCAATCTACATCCACGGTATAAGACGGGATTTGTTCCGTGACTGCTGGCAACACTGTCTGTCCTGTCAAAACTGACAGCTGTTGTTTTGTGCTGTTAACATATGCATTTACCTTTTCTGTCAGAACTACATGGGCACGAAGTATTAACACCAATGCCTTTTCATCCTTTACTTTCATTTCGGCCTTCCACCACTCCCACTGGTTTTCTGGGGGGTCGTGGGGCTTCCAACCTGATTTGTCAATAACTTTCTTATTTTTCTCCGCGGCTCAAGGAGCCTTCTGGCCCCCATTCGAGCTCGCTTTCCTTACTTATAATGATTGGGTGGGATTAGAACCGTTAGAAATCCACTCTCAGAAGTCCACGCTTACATTCGCGCTACTTGGAGTGGACACGTCTCTTGGCTAATTGTCTGACACAAGTCGGTTACTTATTCTAATACAATAAACAATATCCGGCAATGCCTACGTCTCTTAACGAAATACCCACTGCCGTTTTGTCTGCTGGCCACACCCTATTCACAAGTTCGGAAATTCGTCAGTCGCCGAACATCACCCATGTCCCGGGATATGTCTGTACTGATAATGAGTAAATATACTCACCCGGTCCTCTGATGGCATCGGTCGACTGAGAAATCCGAGTCACGGCACCAAACTGTTAGCGGGAGAGAATCTCAAATAAATCACTCAACACTCAGGGTTGGTCCTCGCATCAAACGGTTTATTTTCGCCGGCGGGGAGATAGCTTCTGTTAAACCCAGTGCCTCTTTCCGATGAACAAAGGAAAAACATCCATTCTTATACATTTTTCAAACATCTACACAGTCCATCACAGCTGGACCTTGTCCAATAATATTGATTACAGATTACATACAGCTGTCACATATCCAATGAAAACGGTATTACGTAAGGTGGGCTTGTGCATGATCAGCTCGTGGTCTCATGGACACGACTCATGGTACCTCAGTCAATATTATCGTTCTTTCTCCCATCTGGAGTCCTTGAGTGTGCAATACTCCTTGCCCAGTGGGCCTCCTTATCATCTCCCATGACTGTCCTCCCTAATCCTCCGTGTCTGGTTTTCATCCGAGACCTCAGATCATAGACTGGGACCAGTCACCAGTATCTGTGTTCTATTGTATACAAGCTTATGCTCAAGCCAGCTAATGATGTTCAGGAATGTGGCCAAAAGCTAGCATCCATCTTGTGTCGTTTTACTATCCTGAGCTCCTTTTAACATGGTGGAGTTTTCATGCATGCCCTTTGTGATCGTATAACAGTAAATTCATACATATTTATTATATATTATTTATTCCTACTCATATAAATTGCTATACAGGCACCTTTGAATATAAATTGTTATACATGCAGCTAAACCAAGGATATTGTTTCCTCTTAACCTATTCTTTAAATCTCCCCTCAACATCATCTTCCGTCGAATAATTTCAACCAATTGTTCTCAGTAATTCTTTTGTTATTCAATATTTAATGTCAATACGCTATTTAACACAAATGTCCTCATTATGAATTGAATATCTCTGCATTTGAATATCACTGAATAGCAAACATAACTGACCAACAAATGGAATCGAGTCACCGGGTAATACAGATTCCATGGTGCTCTATTTGCGATTGACCACATTCAGCTTTTGAACAAAGTCAACTATCTTTGAATGGAAGAGATTGAAGAATTATCTGTTAGTTACACTTGAGCCTTTTTTATTAGGGGCGTGAAACATTCAGGCACATAAATTCCGGCAATCTATGGGATAGTCCAATAGATCCGCACTGAGTCTCGATTTCCTCATCTGTCTGAGTATTTCTGCAGCTCAGAAACAGCTGCACAGTGGGAGGACCCCGTCACTGTGGTCCATGTAGCTACCAATGACATAGGTAGGACAAAGGAGGAGGATTTGCATGGTTAGTATGAGGACCTAGGTATCAAATTAAGAAGCAGGATCTCAAAGTTCATAATCTGTGGATTATTACCTGATTCACTTGCTAATTGTCTTAGGACAAATCAGATCGGAGGGATGAATGTGTGACTCAAGGACTGATGTTGGGAGCATGGTTCTGTTTCATGGGACACTGACACCAGTACTGGGGAAAACAGTTTAAAACTAAAAAGTGGACAGGGAATCAAATTAGGGGCAAGGAATCAAAAAAATTATATAAATGACTGGATGAAGAGAAGTTTGGCAAATTTGCCGATGACACAAAGATAGGTGAGAAAGTAAGTTGTGACGAGGACATACGGAGGGTTCAGAAAGACAGAAAGATTAAGTGAGTGGGAAAATATCTTGCAAATGGAGTAGAATTTGGGCAAATGTGAAATTGTCCATTTTTGCAGGAAGAATGAAAAAGAAGCATTTTGTCTAAATGGTGATAGATTGCAGAGCTCAGAGATTCAGAGGTACTTTGAGTGTCCGAGTGCATAAATCACAAAACACGAATAAGCAGGTAAAGCAAGTAATTAGGAAAACTATTAGAATGTTTTCATTCATTGTGAAGGGAATTGAATACAGAACTAGGAAGATTATGCTTCAGTTGTACAGGTCACTAGTGAGACCGCATCTGGAGTACTGTGTACATTATTGATCACCTTATTTAAGGAAGGATGTAAGTATGCTGGAGACAGTTCGGAGAAGGTTTATCAGACCAATACTTGAAATGATGTGGAGATGCCGGTATTCGACTGGGGTGGGCACAGTAAGAAGTCTCACAACACCATGTTCAAGTCCAAAAGTTTTATTTGGAATCACGAGCTTTCGGAGTGCTGCTCCTTCCTCAGGTGAGGAAGGAGCAGCGCTCCAAAAGCTCGTGATTCCAAATACACCTGTTGGTCTTTAACCTGGTGCTGTGAGACATCTTACAATGCCTGAAATTGATGGGCTGTGTTATGAGGAATGGTTGGACTGGCTGGAGTGTATCCGCTGGAGTTTAGAAGAGTAAGTGGCGACTTGTTCCTGCAGGGTCTTGACAGGAAGGAGGCAGAGAGAATGCTCCTTCTTGTGGGATAATCTAGAACTAGGGGTCACCCATTTAAAGTAGGGATGAGATTCCTTCTCCAAGTGTCGTGAGTCTTTGGAGCTCTCTTCCTGAAAAGGTGGTGGAAGCAGAGTCTTTGAATATTTTAAGGCCGAGGTAGATGGATTCTTGGTAAGCAAGGGGGTGAAAGGATATTAGGGGTCAGCCGGAATAAGATTTAAGGTTACGAGCAGATTAGAGAGTAAAGGCCCATTCTGCTCAATCTCTTCTCATTGGCAGTCCTGTCATTCCACGAAGCAGTTGGTGAACATTTCTTTCTCTTCCTCTGGGGCAATTCTCTGGGTAAGAAGACCCAAACTCTGCAGCGTGTTCCAGGTGCGGTTTCACCAAACTCGACAAAATTGCAGAAAGATTTCCTCACTCTGAAACTGCATCCCCGGGGAATAAATGCTAACCGACCATCTGCATCCTAATGTCCTACTGTATCTACATGCTGTCTCTTTGTGATTTGAGGACAAGTATTCTCTGATTCTCTCTGAACTTTTCTCCGTCTCTCACCTCTTTCTGAACTTCCTCCTTTTCCATTCTCACTCTCAGTCTGTAGGGTGTTGGGAAATTCGAATCAGCTCTGGCTGCAGTATCTCGACTACTTCATCATCGACCTGTTGGGGTTGGCCCTGGCCATCTACAAGTGCCAGGTGATGGGGCTGCTGCCCACTCACGCCTCCGACTGGTTGGCATTCATCCAGCCATCCCAGGTGAGAGCGGCACTCGGTATGTGAGGGGGAGCCAGGAAAATAGGAAGAGGAAACCATGCAGGGCTCTGGAGCCTGAGAGATTGAGTAGATTGTGCCAAATTTGTTTTATGCATTTGTGGGGCATGGGCATCGCTGGCTGGTCACCATTGATTGCCCATCCCCAGTTGCTCTTGTTAATTAGATGTGTTTGAGTGGCTGACATCCTCGTTGTGATTACATCTTCCCGAGATTCTTGACAATCTCAACTGGCAGGAACCGCAGTTTCAATCGGAAGACAGTTTTTGTACAGGGTTGGCGCTGTTTTCAATTACTGTGAGTCCCAGGGCGCAGTAATACACGGCAGCGTTAATCGGCTGCAAGTCCATGATGGTTAACCTTGTGGTGGAGTGTGACAGCTGCAGGTCTGAAGCAAAACGGTTTCCTAACGCCGAGCCTTTCCATTCCACGGTATCCCAAGACCTTCTCCATACAATAAATTGGGGCTCCTTCGCTGGTTGCTGCAGGTACCAATGTACATAGTACCAACCTTCTGTAGTGCTATAGGTACATTTTATAGTCACGGCTTCACCTTCTCTCA